>NC_058403.1:145050728-145076282 GCF_002201575.2 Neomonachus schauinslandi | reverse complement strand
TGTGTACACAAGGGAATATGTAGCACCAGCTTTGCTACATATATGTGATGTCATCAACTGAACTAACACAAGGGAAGATCTTCCCTTGTGTACACAAGGGAATATGTAGCACCAGCTTTGCTACATATATGTGATGTCATCAACTGAACTAACAGAAACTTCTGTGTCCTTAACACAGTCTTTGTCCTGAAGTAAGGCAATTTTATGCCTTATATCCATTTCGAAAGTTTTTTTTAAGTTTATTTTTTTTAGTAATCTCTACACACAACGTGGGGCTCAAATCCCCAACCCTGAGATCAGAAGTCACATGCTCCTCCCACTGAGCCAGCCAGGCACCACTTGAAGGTATTTTTTTTAAAAATCTAAGTACGGGCGCCTGGGTGGCTCAGTCGGTTAAGCGTCCGACTCTTGGTTTAGGCTCAGGTCTTGATCTCAGGGTCACGGAATCCAGCCCCGCGTTGGGCTCCGTGCTCAGTGCAGAGTCTGCGTCAGATCCTCTCCCCTCTCCTGTGGATCCTTCCACTCGTGCTCTCTCTGTCTCTCTCTCAAATAAATAAATAAATAAATCTAAAAAAATAATAAAAAATCAACCTAAGTACCCTCCATTAAGTAAAAGAAACATGCTATTAGATTTTAGAGTAACCTTGAACATTTTCTGTTCCATATGAAATAAATACAAATAGCTCAGTAAATTCCGCCTTTGTTTGCCTGCCTCCCTGCGTCAGCTCTTGGCTTTGTTGCAAGAGCACTGTGGAATTTCTGTGCTCATTCACTCACCCAGCAGGCAGTTACTGAGTATTTCCATGTGCCGGGCCCTGGGGGATACAAGAGCTCAGCCCTCAGGCGGACAGATTGGCAAGTGATTTCACAGACACCAAAAGCTTTTCACTGCGGAGAAATGTTTTTGGAAGCACGTTTCTCTTATAGGAACAGCGACATGTTTTCATTGGCTTTTGAGGTTCTCTCCCACTGCTTGAGGTCTGCGTAGCTCTTACACGTTCTGTGGGCCGAGCATCCCCCCTCTTTGGACAGGTATCAAACGTGGGTGCGTGGATGGTGAGTTATTAATACCTTTGTTAGTTCTCAGTGCCCTGTTTTCCTCCGTTGACCCTGAGCACCCTGGGCTCCTTCAGGAAGCACAGGTGTTCTGAACGTCTGTTCTCATTTTTGCCTTTCATAGAAAGAGCGGGATTTAGAACTGGCTGCTCGGATTGGCCAGTCGTTGTTGAAGAAGAACAAGACACTGACGGAGAGGAATGAGTTGCTGGAGGAGCAGGTGGAGCACATCAGGGAGGAGGTGAGCCTGGCAGTGGCCGGGGGCCGGTGGGTTTGGTCTCAGGCCCCAGCGTTGCCTGTCCTGGGGCGGCCGCCTGGAGGCAGAAGCCTGCCTTCCTCGGCTGCTTCTGTTCGGGACCCTCCTTCGGACAGTGTGGACAGCACCAGCTGGGCGAGGACAGCCTTCACCCACTCACTAGGCCCAGAGTGTCCAGTCCCCCACTGTGCCTGAGTGTGCTGGACCAGCGCTGGTTGCCGTCCCCCAGAGTCCAGATCCTCACGTAGGCTGGGAAGGACACTCAGCTCAGGGCAGGAGCGCACGCAGCCTAAGGCGGCAGAGAGCAGGGGCTCCTGGGGCAGCGGGGCACGGGCAGGCCAGAGGGGAGCCCTGTCGGGAGGAGGCCAGCCTGTGCTGCCGAGTAGGGCAGCGATGGCACATTCTTCATTCCAATATAATGTTGTGTTGTAAAACAGAACGAAGAAGATAGGCTATTGTTGTCATGGTAGGAACCCTATCATTTTCACGATACACATCTTGGCTGAAGGGCATCAGGGGTGGGGGTCTGAATGCTTTAGGCTTATCTTAACGGGCTGAGATTTCAGAGGAGCATCACTGGTTTTCTGGAAGGTTGTGGTGTGGGCAGGACGAGGAACGCTCTGCAGAGTTGGACGGGGTGGCTGGAACAAGGCCTAGGAGTTAGAGCCGGGCCCTACTTTGTAGCTTCTTTCCCATCATCATGTTCTTTTACCTGCGAATTTAGCTGTGAGGACTTTCACTTGACCTTCTTCTCCTGATTTCCCTTATTTTCTACCAGAAACCTTCTAAGTGGGAGGGGATGCCCTGACTCAAGTCTCTTAGATGTATTCAGACCTTTTCCTCATGGAAGCTGTTACCAGCTATTGTTGCCTGGGTTCAGTGATTGTTTTAATATTGATGAAACAGAGTTGCCAGTATCTAAGAAAAGTTTTCATCCTGGGCGGCTTCCTTTGAAAGATGATATGGTAGAATGTAGTCGTGTTTTGGAGAAGTCAAGTCGCCGCCTGCTTTCCCGGCACCCAGCATCATGACCTGACATCTCCTTCTCTCGGGCATTAGAGAGCAGAGGACCATGCCACCCAGGAACCAGTAAATGGTCACCCACTGTCCCTCGTGTGCTGCTCCTCTTCGTGCCCTTGCCTGGCGCTCCCTCACCTCACACAAACAGCACCCACCTCTTTGGAAGTGGGAATGCCTCTTTTTCCTTGGAAGAGCTCTGAATTTGGAAGCTGTAATATGTTCCCCTTTGGCACGTCATTAAATTGTCAGTCTAGATGTTGAAACTAAACTTTTGTGCACATAGAATTTGCTTCTCCCCGGAAGTCATAAATACCCACTGTGTTGTGTAGGAAAGCTGGAATAAACCATAGACCCCAAATCAAATTAGAAACAAGAAAGAATGAAAACTAAATTGTAATTCTCGCTTGCAGCACGGGCTCCCTGCTCATCAGTAGTGAGTGGTGAAAGGGAAGTGAAAAATTTTATGGCTCGGGTTTGTTTGCTTAAGATGTTAAATATAAATCAGGCGACTTGCAAAAACTGTCCTGGTAATCAGTATGGCCACTTCTTGATGGCTGCCTTCTTTCTCCTGTGTCTGAAATTGCTATCTTGTGGTCACTGAGTACAGAGTAAGGTCTGGCCAGGCTTGGCCGCGAGCCCTGTGAGGGTGCAGCAGTCACAGGGTGGGGCTGGGAGTGTGCCAAGTGTGATAGCGAGGGTGGACAAGCTGCTTGTAGCTGCCCACCCAGGGCTGGCGTCGCCAGGGGCCCAGTCCAGGGTGGCATTTGGTTTCGGCAGAACTGAATGGCCTCTTCTTTCATTTGGTAACAGGATCTTTTTCTCTGGCCATTTGCCTAGCTGGTCATCTGGCTACTTGCAAAGCCCATATGCTGTCTTGTCGTCATCTGTCGTTCCCCCCCCGCCCCGTACCCCCGGCCAAACATCATTCTAGAGCCTTCTAGTCTCCTCTCACCTCTTCTCTGAACCAAAGTAAAAACCATAAATTTAGGCAGAGGGTTTTCTGTCGAAACACAGTTGACTGTATTTTTCTTCAGTGGGATCAAATGCAACCTCTTCTCCTTGAAAAGACAAAATCGATGACATGCCTTCACTTTGGGTGAGGAATTAAACAAACGTTGTCACCAGCAGCAAGTGTTTGAACGTGACGGGGGCGTTGTCCATGCTCGGGGCTGAATGCCGCCCCCCCCCCTCCCCCGGCTGTGTCTGCAGGTGTCTCAACTCCGGCATGAGCTGTCCATGAAGGATGAGCTGCTTCAGTTCTACACCAGCGCCGCGGAGGAGAGCGAGCCCGAGTCTGTGTGCTCCACCCCGTAAGTCGCCAGAGGGCCGTGGCTCTGGGGTGGGGGCGCAGGCGGCTGCCTGTTGTCCATGTCCTTGGAGGTGCCTTGGCAGGGTTGCTTCCCCAGCAGCTCAGGTCTGCTGCTCCCAGCCTTCCCCAGACCAAGCATCTCCACGTGCTTCCAACAAATTGCTTGGATGATTTTAGCAGGATGTGGAAGGGGACAGGGTTATTCATCAATTTAGATCAATCCGGCCTGGTCACGGGTAACAGGGTGGGCCCTGCAGTTAGAGGATGATACCGGGTCCTGGAGCCAGAGGGGCCACCGTGGGCCCTTGGGACATCTCGGAGAGTCAGCAGAGCCTCACATTAGGAGCACGAACTCTAGAGCCCAGTGGTCTCAGTTCAGACCTTGGCTCTGTGGTTTCCTAGCTGTGTGCTCTTGGCCAAGTTCCTTAACCATTCTGTGCCTGTTTCCTCATTTGTAAAATGGGAATACCGACAGTACTTAGTTCAGAGCGTTATGAGCATTAATTGACTTCATACCTGTAGAGTACTTAAAACTAGAACATGTTCTAGGGACATAGAATTGCAATGTAAATATGAAGTAGACTTTTAGGCATCCGGAATTGTGCTTCGGCTTCGAATAGTTGATTCTGCTGAGTTGTGAGGCCATGGGGCTGTACATGGTGGCCAGAGGGTTGGGATGGGGGTCCTGAGTGCTGGCGAGCCTGTGTGCCGGCAGGTGCTGTTTCCCTGGAGCGAGATTGCGCTTTCTCCCCCAGGTTGAAGAGGAATGAGTCATCCTCCTCCGTCCAGAATTACTTCCATCTGGATTCTCTTCAGAAGAAGCTGAAGGACCTCGAAGAGGAGAACGTCGTACTTCGATCGGAGGTCAAGTGCACTCCCTGCCCTTGTTCCATCTGGAGGGTGGTGGCTCCTTTGCCTTATCTGGCAGGAGGAGCCGTGCTTACAGCGCCGTTCTCAAGGGTGACCGTCTGTGGGAGAGCCACCTGAGCTTTGCTCACAGCGGCACCTGGGGCCCAGCCAGCGTGCCTCCTCTGTGAGCTGGGCATTGGCTTCTGGGGAGCACATACCCGTCCGAGGGGCTGAGGACTCGGGGATTCTCCGTGTGGCTGGGCAAGAGTGGCGAGCCTTTCCTCCTTCAGTTAGGGCAGGGCTCTGTTGGCTTTTGAGGCTTCCTGACTAATTAGTCGCTGTGCCAGGCACTTTGCCTGTGTTGTGTTTTTGTTTTTCGTTTTTTTTCAAATTTCACAGCAAGGCTGGAAGTTGGTTAATTTGCTTCTCATTTACAGCGAGAAAGCTGGGACCCAGGCTCCTAGGTGTTTGATTTGCCAACGTGGCACAAGTTAGGGAATGACAAAGGCGGGATTTGCAAGGCTCTGTGACTTCCCTTCACCCATGGCCCCTATCTGGAAACACTGAGGCATGCAAGTTTAGTACTTTTTGTCTTAATTATCAGTGAGTTTATGCTCTCCAGCCAGAGGTATGCTTTGTCAAGTTTGGGCTGCATGCCCACCTGAGTTGGCCCAGGGTTCCCTGAAACCCCTACAATACAGCAGACCACCTTGAACTTGCCCACACATTGGAAAGAGCCTCATGTCTGGGCTTATCTTCTAGTCCTCATTGACTAGTGGGAAACACAAACCCAGAGCGACCAAGAGGGTTGTGCAAGCTTTCTGTTTCTGTGCCAGCCAGTGGCCAAGCCAAGACTACCGACCAGAGCTTTCCATCCCAGTGCCTGCCCCAGGTAAATGCTCCAATCCCAGCTACAAATTCCACCTCAGTTTTCGGGAGTGTTGTCTCCCTGGGGCCAGGGCCCAAGGACTCAGAGATACCTGCTCTCCACCTGGGATAGTTTCTTCAGACCTTTGGATCTCTTATTTTCTCACCTTGTCAGCTGGGAGCATGGCTATCCAGAGTCCTGGGATAGCTCTTGGGTCTCTGAATTTTAATGCTTTTGTATCGTACCTTGTTTTTACTAAGCCGAATACAGTAGATCTAACTCCCCAACTTAGATCTCATAGGACAGTGCCTTGCATAAAGCAGGTACATGATAAGTGTTGGCCATTCTTGTGGTCATCTGTAGATGGTAGGCAGAGCTGAGTCCTAGACACTGTTGGGGTCCAAAGGGGTCCCTGTCTATGAGCCGGGACAGATGCAAATGAATAGACACCAGGGGTGGCGCTTTGTAGAGTGCACATCGCTTTGTGTAGCGCCCTCTGGTGGTACGCCTTTTTCAGCTCTTCAGCTTTGAGGATCCGCGATTCCTTAACTAAGCAGGGCATTCTGATGGACTTTCTGTATTGGAGGGTGTCCTGGATGGCAGGTGGGGAGAGGGTGAAGGGCAGCTTCCCAGACCCAGGTTAGTCCTTGCTCCGTGCCCCAGCCTTGCCCACCCCACTGGTCCAGGTGTGAATGTGGGGCCTCTGACCTGAGCCTTGTCCACAGGCCTGCCAGCTGAAGACGGAGACCATCACCTACGAAGAGAAGGAACAGCAGCTGGTCAACGACTGCGTGAAGGAGCTGAGTATGGCCTGGTTCTCTTGCTCCATCCCTACCCGCTCTTTTTACTTTCTGCAGCTGCCATCATTGTGATGAGACACCCACCCCCACCCCCCGATCTTGTGTGGGGCACCGCTCACTCTGATGCATGAGGAATTGGGTGCTAGGTTATTAGCCATACGCTGTCCTAATTTCTCACTTGAGACGGATGTTTAATTTTGATTCCGGCTTTCTACTGTAATACTGGAGTTATGTGAAGTCTAAGTTAAGCCCAGTTACAGAGTTCCCCTGTCGATATGCAAACACTAATCAATTATGGTTTCTCATAATTGATGTGTGCAAGGTGAGGCCAGAGTTCTCCGCTTTGCAGACAAGTACTTTCCCCACCCTCTCCATCGTAAGTTTACAAGTTAAGACAAAAGGGCAAACAGTATTTTGAATTTCAGCAAAACGCTCAATAAATGAAACACACCCTGTGTTCCAGTCTAGTAAAATGAGTTATGACTCTGAATATGGGTTGAAAACATCCAAAGGAATTATATTGTGCGGGCACAGTTCCTTCTAGAATAGGGTGCAGCAGGGGTTCCTGTTAATGATGTGGATCCGTTCATGCATGAATGTGGGGATTCGGGCAGATGCACCTTTGTGTGGTGTGGCATCTCCCAGCTGACCCCCAAAGCCTGCCTGACTTCCTCTGGGAAGGGAGGCAGCTTTGGTCGGTGGGGTTGGGTCCCCACACCAGGCCCCACACCAGACTGAGCCCATATGGGAAAATGGGCACTGTTCCTTCTTCACTGCCCTCTCCACTCATCCCCCTGTCTGGCAACAAAGATGCTTTTTCTTGTGCACACCACAAAGAAACCATTCTCTCTGGGTTTGACTTCCTCTTGTCATTTCTTGGTTAAAGGGGATGCCAATGTGCAGATTGCCAGTATCTCAGAGGAGCTGGCTAAGAAGACCGAGGATGCTGCCCGCCAGCAAGAGGAGATCACACACCTGCTGTCGCAGATAGTTGACTTGCAGAAGAAGGCAAAAGCTGTAAGGCTTCTGTTTCTCTGGATGCTGCAGATGGCATTTGCCCCTGAAGACCATGCCCTTTGGTTTTATAGTTTAGGAGTTTGTGCTGCCCCTTTGGGGAAAAGGCTTATTAGCAAATTCAATAGAATAAAGCTAGTCGCCCTGAACTGGGGAGGGCATCATATAACCACTTACCTCCTAAAAATAATCTGCACATTAATAGAATTCGTTAAGAAAGGTGCCGCAGTGGAATTTCACTTGTGAATTTTCTAGTCTAGGATTTGTTTTTACATAGAGCACCTGGTGTTCCTATAGCAGAATAATATCCCCTTTAGATTTGAGATGAAGCAGCCGCAAGACATCAACAACAACAAAACAAATACAGTTTAGTTTCCCACGTCAGGCTTTTGCTAGCAGCGCGAGGTGAAGCGCGTCTGGGGAGGGGCTAGGCCTACGGAGACGGGCGTAGGGCGGGCCATACAGAATGAACATGGATGTAGGAAAGGCTGCCTTCAAAATTACAGAAAAGGCGAAATGTTACTCCGGCTTAAAAGTCTCACTGTAGAAATGTGATAGGATCGGAATAGATCAGGTAATAAGAGGAAACCAGTTAGACGTTTCCAGGTATCTTATAGGAGAAGCTGATGGGCCTTTGCCCTGTTGCAGTGTGCGGTGGAAAATGAAGAGCTGGTCCAGCACCTGGGGGCTGCTAAGGATGCCCAGCGGCAGCTCACGGCGGAGGTGAGCGGCTCTCCCTGCTTTCCCCAGGCCCATCCCACTTAGGGTGACGGGCCGCGGGTCATGTCCACCTCACTAGCTGCTTTTATTCTGAATTGAAAGCCATTCTTACTGGTAAATTCCTGCTGATGCTGTCACGGCTGGTGAGCACCTGGGGCGCTGGGCCCTGCATAACCCGCTCCTGCTAAATGTCCCATGAGGGCAACGGCATGGAACTCACCACGGGAAGGAGCCCGCTCACAGATGTGGCTAGAACCGATGGTGTGACAATTGGCTCTCCCATTCGTGGGAAGTTGGCTTTTAAAAAAAATATTTGAGTATCATTGGCAGGAGGTTCCATGAGTGTTAGGGGTACAACGTAGTGATTGGACATCTCTGTATGTCATGCCATGCTTACTACATTGTCGCCCCATCTGTCACCACACAACCCCGTTACCGTACCACTGATTCGATTCCCCGCGCTGTGCCGTTCATCCCCATGACTTAGGCATCCTGTAACTGGAAGCCTGGGATCTCGGTTGCACGTTAGAACTTGGGAGGTTTCTGAGGCTAGAAGCACGCCCCAGGTGGAAGTCGTACTGAGCCTCGAGGGCCCTTTGGTGTCGGGCCTTGAGGTGCAGGGCAGCCCCCATCGTCCCCCCACCCCCACCCCCCTGACCGTGCGTGCCTTTCTGGTGTGTGCAGCTGCGAGAGCTGGAGGACAAGTACGCAGAGTGCATGGAGATGCTTCATGAGGCGCAGGAAGAGCTCAAGAACCTCCGGAACAAGACCATGCCCAACACCGCATCACGGCGCTACCACTCGCTCGGTCTGTTCCCCATGGTGAGCACCCGCCTGCTCTGTGCCCCCACTCCCCACCCGCCTGCCAGGCCGCAGGGTGGGCCCCTGGCAGGGAGGTGGGGTCTGGTGCCGAGACTTGGTGGGTGGGCTTCTTTTCTGCAGCTTAGCTCTAGATCTGCGTCGGGGGCTCGCGTGCCTGAGCGAGGACTGACTCAGTCCTTTTTTTCTCCTCGTGTCCTTAATTGGTAAATTTCGTAAGACCCTCAGATACTTGGAAGATGTTATTCACACATTGTTATTTTTCTAACCTTATTAGAGTATGAGCTATTTTGGCCTCACCGTGCGTTCTAGAATTCTTAAGTTGCCCATACAGTTCTGCTGGTTCTTTCTAGGCTTACTGATCATCCTCTTGGGGGCTTTCAGTGTCTGTAATCTGAAAAAATCTCTCTCTCTAGCTGGAGCGGCATTTCCATTTCTACAGAATGATTTGCCCGCAATTTTACTTCGTAGCTCTGGCCTGATCTGTTTCATGCTTGGGCTTTAGGGAGACATGGTTGAGAAAGGGATTTTCCAGGTTAGCCCCTCCCTGCTGGGATTCAGCAGCACTAGGCAGGCCTCCTCTGCTGGTCTTTTCCCCGAGTCGTTTGGTGAGCTTCCTCACTGTACCTTCTTCTGTCAGACTAAAGCCCCTCGAAGGTGGGGGCCGTGTCTTATTTGCTCCTTTCCTCCTTCCCTCTGTAATACTCTGCTGTCTGCTCCGTGCTTGTTATGTTTCACAATTGTACATGCTTAGTAGGTACTAGATTTGGATGGGTGGACAGACAGACCGAAGAACAAATGACCAAGAACTTTTATATTCAGGCTCTGTTTCCATGGTTTGATGAAATACCAAATTCTCTTTGAGGAGACAAGAACTTTTGAGAGAAACACTCCCAACGAGATACAAGTGGATGGCGGCTACAATGTTTGTGACACTCAGTCCTTTGGAATTTGGCCTTTCCTTGGGGCTCTTTCCCTTTACACTGTCTGGCCCACTTTTCCTAAATCACAATCTCATTTTATATATAAAAATCAGGCTAGAACTCTCTCTCTCTTTCTCTCTCTCTCTCAGCTTGATTGAAACCTAATGAAACCAAAACGAAAGATACATAAACATAGCTTTCCAAGGAGCAGATTGGTGATCCAGTGTGTCCAGGAATCCAAGTAAAGGCAGCAAAGAACATTCGGTGCCCCCGATTCCTCCATCGAGAGCCAATGACACTCAGCTCACAGACTGGCCTATGTAGTGATATATGCTCCCTGCCTCAATTTCCCTCCTTCCTGGCTTCCCACCTTGGCACAGTGGCCTCCTAGGGGCACCTTATCTCCCGTGCACTTAGGATGCACTCCACTGCATTCCCCACGCTCAGAGACAGACCTGTTTTAAAACAAAGCCATGACATAGAAAAGTCAAACTGAAAATCTTCATTTGGGCATCTTCTGCAGAGATTCTCAGCTATTGTATTTGCTGAGATGGAGCTTTCGCTTGCCTTTTCCTGTAGCTGTTGGCACGGCTCACTTTTTGAAGGTGGCTATTTTTAAAGTGCGCGATGTATTAAAGGTATTTGCGGCACTGAGTGGTGCTGTGCGCGTTTCTGGAGCAGAACGCCCCAATCTGAGTTAAACGGTGGGTAGCAGTTTCTGCCTGAGGAGTACGTTGCCAGCTCTCTTGTCTGTGGCAGGAGCTCCTAATCGGGGATCCCCAGACAGGACTCAGGGGGCCCGTGAACTTGAGGGAGGGTCACGTCTTTTATCTTAGTCCCTAATTGTATACAGTGCTTCCTGCTCATATGAAGGTGGGCAACAAGCCACAGCGGTATTAGCCACCCCGGTGACTTGGTCACCAGTTGAGATCACAGCTGCTCTCTGTTGTAAGATGTCTCCAAATCCCGTTTGTGCTAAGGCCCACTTCAAGGTGGCAGTCATTACCAGGCCTGAAGCCGGATCCTGTGTGTTAACGTATCACGATTGTTGTTATTAATAGTCCAGTGACTAGTTCAATATATTGGGCTTCCTTTTTGTCCTAATTATTTTGTTCACTTAAAGATACTATTCTGAGAAGGGGTCCGTGGCTTCCCCAGACTGCTAGGGGGCTCAGGGCCAAGAAAAAGTCACAGAGCCGGCTTGCTATCTCCTCCAGGCACGACCTTGAAGTTAGTAGTTTGGTATGTCATCTCTCCTAAGTTGTATGAAGGTCCTTTCCTCGTGCAGAACTCTGAATGTAAACTATATGGTGAATTACAGTAGTAAGAAGTAAAGTGGTGGGGCACCTGGATGGCTCAGTCAGTTAAGTATCTGCCTTCGGCTCAGGTCATGATCCCAGGGTCCTGGGATTGATCCCCGCATCAGACTCCCTGCTCAGCGGGGAGCCTGCTTCTCCCTCTCCCTCTGCCCCTCCCCCTGCTTGTGCTGTCTCGCTATCTCAGTTTCTCTCTCTCTCTCAAATAAATAAAGTCTTAAAAAAGAAAGAAAGAAAAGTAAACTGACTTTTAAAAAGCTCACTCAGGGAAGCCCTTTACAACATGGGTTACGTTGAATGACAATCTGTACATAATAATTACTAAATAAAATTGCATATTTATAAATAATAGTTGAAAACAAGCACATTAACCCCTTTATGGACCCAGCTTCTTGCTACCTCCTGTCAAGTCTCCCCACTTGGTTCCAGCTTCTAGCCTGGAGCGTCGATCCCTGACTGTGGGGCTGTGGAGATGGGCGCTCTGGAGTTCCCATGCTCTGTCTGCTGGGAATCCATTGGCCACAAGTGGCTATGTGAATTTTAATCTGTTAAAATTAGTACAGCGAATTCGGGTCCTCAGTCATACTGGCCATGTTTCAGGTGCCTGATAGCCACCTGCGGCCTGTGGCTCCCACAGTGGACAGTGCAGAAAGAACATTCCTGATCATCGCAGGGAGTCTTCAGTTAGCACAGCAAGTCCTTCCCTTCAGGCTGTCCTGGGGGTGTCCTCCTCTGAGGCCCCAGCAGGTGCTTTTCTGCACACGCCTGGTCCTCCTGTTGGCACCGACCTGTCCAGTGTATGGGATTGCTTGTTAGGCTCTACCTCAGAGGGTGAGGAGTGGTGGGCCGTTCGGGGAGGAGGGAGTGCTCATCAGGGGGTCTTTATCGGTGAGTCTCAGCTGGGGGCCTGGCCATCCGGGAAGGGAGAAGTCAGCCATGACCAGCCTTGCCCTGACCCGCAAAATCCACGACCTAGCTAGAGAAAGATCTAAGTGAACTAACTGTTCAGGGAACTCGCAGGGACTTCATGTGTTTGGTGTCTTTCTTCAGGGAGGAATGAAGGATTAGTAGTGGAAACGAGGTATGAGCTGGTCATTAAAGGTGGGCGGGCGATGGGTCGTTGGTGGGGAGAGGAGCTCTCCTTGCAGGGGAAGCGGGCGGCACCAGAGCAGAGGCTCAGATGACAGTGCTCACAACTCGGGTCCCCTCCTCCACAAATTCCCCGCCTCTCCTCTCTCCTTGTGGGCAGAGTCACAGCTCCGTGGTGTGGCCAAGGGAACGTGAGGTTTGCTCTCAGACCCTCGGCTGCAGGGGAGTGTCAGGGCTGTACACTCAGTGCCCACTGGGGACTGCTCCATTGAGAACCCGCCATGGGGATTGCTCGGTCAGGGGTTCCCCCAGTGATGAATGCTGGAAGCCTAGTGGCATGGGTAGTTTGCAGGCTCTGAGGCCTCAGTTGATGCTCCTATGGCTAGCCAGCCGTGAGCCTCTTCTAGAGACTTGAATTGCTGCTCACTCAGTGTGTTTTCTGGCTTTTCTCAGGACTCCTTGGCAGCAGAGATTGAGGGAACGATGCGCAAGGAGCTGCAGTTGGAAGAACCTGAGTCTCCAGATATCGCGTACGGCCTGGTTCTAAGCTTCCCAGAGACTGCTCATGCCCTGTGGTCATCAAAACTAGCAGTGTTTGGGCTTCAGACACCAACAGTGATCATGGTGGTCCTTCCACAAATTTGGGTCCAGATTAAGGGAGATAAGAGCACACAGCCAATAATATCCCACAGGTCCTCTTCCTGAGTTTTAAAGCTATATTATTAACTTACAGGAAGTTGAGAGGGAGAGCTGTTTCCCATCTCTGTTAATATAGGCCCTGTCTTGATACCACCACTTGGTTTTATCTTTCTTTTCAGTGAAAAACAGGACTTAAAAAATGTTTACTGTCTGTTAGCAAAAGCAAAATAGGATGCAGTAGAAGATACAGAGGGCTCTTCGAGGGGTGCACGCAAGGCTTCTGCTTCCTTTCTGGATACGTTTATGGATATTGGCTTCTACCAACTCTCTTCCTAACATGAGACCTTGCACTAGGCCTGCCCCGAGTTGTTTCTAAGGAACGTGTGGATCCGATTTCATTGTGTATTTTCTGTACCCAAAGCCCACAGCCAGAACTGAAATGGGATCCTGGGAGTGACCAGAGTCCCCGAGCCTCGGTGCGTGTGTGAAGCCCTATGCATCCCAGAAGGACACGGCCGTTAGAGCAACGTGCCTACCTTTGTCTCCTGAAAAAGGAACAAATGAGGGGACACCTGGGTGGCTCAGTTGGTTAAGCATCCGACTCTTGATTTCAGCTCAGGTCATGATCTAAGGGTCGTGAGATCGAGCCCCGTGTTGGGCTCTGCACTGGGCACGGAGCCTGCTTGGGATTCTCTCTCTCTCTCCCTCTCCCTCCGCCACTACCTCTGCTCATGTGAGCTCCCTCTCTCTCTCTCTGTCTCTCTTCCTCTTAAAAAAAACAGGGAACAAATGAGCATCAAAGGAAGTTCCACTCTTAGAAATAGCAATTTTTGAAAGATTCCTGTGGTATTTATCATCTCATTACAGAAGTGTAAGATTTTGTCTTGCTTTTATATATATATATGAACAGTCAACAAATACTCATTCTACAGATATTTATGGAGCCCTGTTATGTGCTGAGCAGTGAACACTGCCCTCTTGGACTTTGCATTCTAGTGACCATGATGAAAGAGGAAAAGTAGCCGGGAGACAAAAGCCTACTTAAGTATTTGTATTTGTGGGTCAAGCCTGAGGGAGAGAAAAGCAGTATCATCTTGCTAGCTTCACCTGTAGGACACAACCACGAATTAGGGCCCGGAATTCAGTGGGCATTGAGCCTCTTGAGTTTCAGCCAACACATGGAAGGCAGGGGATGGCAGGTTGCCTGGGGGCTCGTGTGGGCCAGCAGCCTTTTGGCTCCTTGGATGGTAGTTTCTGGAGGGCTAAACTCCACAGTCATTCCTGCATTTGTTTATTCATGGATGTTGTGCATTCCCTCCCCCCACTCCCCCCAGTCACCAGAAGCGAGTCTTTGAGACGGTGAGAAACATCAACCAGGTCGTCAAGCAGAGGTCTCTGACCCCGTCCCCCATGAACATCCCCGGCTCCAACCAGTCCTCAGCTGTGAACTCCCTCCTGTCCAGCTGCGTCAGCACCCCCCGGTCCAGCTTCTACGGCAGTGACGTTGGCAATGTCGTCCTGGACAACAAGACCAACAGCATCATCCTGGAAGCAGAGTCAGCTGACCTGGGGTGAGCCAGCCGGGAGTTTGTAATATTTGGGTTTGGGAGACAGGTAGTGTGGATCGAGGATAGGTTCAGCCATCAGAAGAGGGGAGCTGACAAAGAATCGCCTGAAAAGCATAGACCTTTCGGTTCTGTCATCTGTTTTGCTAGCCCTCTGAGTTTACGCTCACTCTTGATTCTGCTATTTCCACCAGTGTAAGGAGGTATGATAGGAAGTCTGCTTTTCCATCAAAATGCTGAAGGGGAGGATGAATGAGTATTTTTTCTGTTAATCTTCACTGTTGGGCTACAGAATAGACATTCTGTAGCTTGGGTGTTTGAAAGGCTGAGGAGGACTCAGGCTCTGTCTTGTGACCAGAATCTAGTTTGCGGCCGAAGGTGGGGCGCAGGGCCCCCTGCAGGTGCACATTACACCTCCTGTCCCTGGGGTGGGGCCTCCTCAGCGGGGGGCAGTCCCTCTTTGTCCTGAAGCCCTCCACACATGCATACACACACGCATGACATCAGCTGTGTTGTACAGCTTTTTTCTGTGACAATGAAATTGGTTCTGCTGACCGACTGGGTCAGAGGGGAAATGGCTTGATCAGAACAGCTCTTTCAATTCAAGAGGAAAGAGAAATGCCTCTTGAACCAGTGGCCCTTCTGGTAACTAGGACCTGCAGCCTGAAGAAGTCGTCTTCCTGAGGGCTCAGGAGGGAGATGTTGCTAGGGACGGAATTTTTTACATAGTATGTGCCAATTTTCTTTGCACCTTTGTGCTCTCCCCGCTACCAGACGAAACACCCAGCAGAGGAACTAGTTCTCCCAGGCAGGCATTTACCTCCCCATTTTTGCCTAAATTTCCGCTGCTTGCCTTGTTGGCTTCCCTAGCAAAAATCCTGTGGCCACCAGGAAACCTGTCCGCCCCCGGCCACCTAGAGCAGTAAGTCCTCCCTCGCACCGTGCACCCTGCATGGCGCCCGCTGCGGGGTGCGCCACGCTCAGCCCCCTCTCCCCACTCGCAGGAATGCCGAGCGGAGCAAGAAGCCCGGGACGCCGGGCACCCCGGGCTCCCACGACCTGGAGACGGCACTGCGGCGGCTGTCCCTCCGCCGGGAGAACTACCTGTCGGAGCGGAGGTTCTTCGAGGAGGAGCAGGAGCGGAAGCTCAGGGAGCTGGCAGAGAAGGGCGAGCTGCTCAGCGGCTCCCTCACGCCCACGGAGAGCATCATGTCCCTCGGCACCCACTCGCGCTTCTCCGAGTTCACCGGCTTCTCGGGCATGTCCTTCAGCAGCCGTTCCTACCTGCCCGAGAAACTCCAGATCGTGAAGCCGCTGGAAGGTGATCCCCGGGGGCCTCGGCCCCTCTCGGCCCTCCTCGGCGACCGCCTGTGGTCGCTGATCCACCACCAGCAAGCGGGCAGCCTCTGTCACGCCTACTCCTTTTTCTTCCGAGACAGCCTCCCGCGCTGCTGGTTTGAGTTCCTCTGACGGTGGCGCCCAGCCTGGGCTTCCGTCTCCCCGGGCAGGTGTGGGAGTGTGCACTCAGGCCGACTCTCACCTCGGCTGGCCAGGCCAAAGGAAAGGAACGAGCGCCTTCACGCCAGTTTCCTAGTTCTCTTTCTCGTGCATCTAGAACCTTAGAAGTCAGCATCTTTTTGAGAGGCAGAGGCTACCGTACTAGAAGGGTAATTAGGTCATGCCTGGAGTCTGAGAAGCACAGGGAATTATTGCTGTCACCTCTCAGAAACGTTGGTGTCAGGGAGGGGTGCAGAGCACATGCTAGAAGTTGTTTTTTTCAGGAACTACCTGAAAGTGATCTGCAGTTCGTGGGCTCACATGTTTTGCTTCGATCTTCCAGTAAAGAGAGTGCGGCTTTCTTCCAGTGCCCTGGGTTCTGAGCAAGATGCCTAGACCTCTACAGTCTGAGGGCCGGGAAGGGGGTGGTTGCGGAGGCGAGTGAGTTCTGTACCTCCTCAAGCCTGCCTTTCCCAGGGGCAATGTACTTTTTAGTGCCAGGGACACCCAAGATCGTTAAACTCCTGGAAAAAAGTCTTTTCTTTTTTTGCTTTTTCTTCCAGGCATTATAAAATGTCTTCCTTTTACTTACCCACTTACCTTGTCAAGGGCCGCCGAGTGTTTGTATTTTTCACTTTTGACTCCTTTAGTTTGGAAACCCATGTGAGTTTGAGAAGGTATTTTAGAATTCTGTATTACGTTTCTGGTGCAAAGTAAAATCAGAATTTCTGTAAGGCTGTATTTCCCATGTTAGACCTATATTCTTAAGGAGTCATTTTAGACATATATTCTTAGTTACTCGTTCCCGCAATTTAATACCACAAATACACTGTTGATGTGCTATAGCTTTGCTCTCTGCCTAAAAAGAGTAGGATTCTTTTTACCCCAGAAGAACCTGTTTTCAACTCTTTGGGGGCAATATTATCCCTGTTGAGAATGTGTGGTGTAAAATGAGGATGTACTTGTTAAAGACCCAAGACATGCTGGGTCCTGTAGTCTCCAGAGGAAGGAAGAGGGTGGGCTGACGTTCTTTCTTCATGATTATTTTTTAATTGTATAATTTAGGCCCTTATTAGATTTCAGAAAAGGGATGACTCGTTCTTTTTTTAATTGTTTATTCAGTTGTGAGCTTGGTGATTGTTTCCTGATCCATAATTATGTCTGTTTTTCTTTCAATAAAATCTTCCATTTCTGCAATTTTACTTTCTGCCTTTCTTTTCTTTTTTTCTCCTTTGTCTCTTAAAGTTCATTGGAATTTATCATCTCTATTTCGTCTGATTTCTGTATTTGACTTTGTGTTTCATTAGATCATCTAAGAATATGTCTTTGGATTCATTTTCCAAGCATATTACAGGAAGAGATTTTTAAAAATCTATTTCAACCAATTCATCTTTTTTTTTTAATCTTATGACTTAGCAGTATTTTTTGTGTTAATAGAATAAGAGGAAATCCCATGAGATTTGCTAGATCAGTTTCATCTAAAGTATCCTGCTCACCGGGAAGCTAAATCACGACCATTAAGAAGTCATGTCATATCACTATGGACTGTGATGCATCCTCATGATAGAGATCCCTCTCCTCCATTTTGTAGTTCTCTGACTTCTCAGCTATTTCCAATACAACCAATATTTTCTTTCTTCCTTACCGCCACAATTTTTTTGTTTATTACTTTGTTTAATCTGACAAGATGAAGTGCTGACACAGAAGTCTGCCTGACACTGGATTCAGTGCAGCTCAAACTGTGGCAGTAGATAAGTTACCCTTTTGAGCCCCGTTTCCCTTACTTGTGAAGTAAGGCTTACACCTGCCACACAAAATTGTGAGGAGTAAATGTGATTATGCCTGGTACCTAATAGGTGCTAATTAAAACTTAGGTTCCCCACACTTGCCCTGTTCTAGCAGCTCAGGTCTAAAGGGTGGCCTTACCAGTGTTGAGAACCCGAACCAGCATTGTGCTGGGGCCATGTTCTTATATCATCCTTTTCCATTGGCCCCCTCAGAAGCTAATAGGATTCCCTTGATCTTCAGTGGCTCAGGTAAATGTACCTGGGGTGAGGTTTCTGGAGAGTGTTGGCTGGGATCATAGCAGATAGCCAATCTGGGTCTTCATCTGTGTCTCCCTTACCTATTTAATGCATCTTGGTATCTGTTTATTGGTGTCAGCCAAAATAGCTGGGCTAGGTGTTTAAGAAGATTAGCACTCTTGTCTCTTCATCTTACCTTAGGAGTTTTAAGCAGGCCAAAAGCAAACAAAACTTTTCAGACTAGAAGAGAGATGAATCCGGTAATATCCGCCCCCCCCCATGATTAATTAAAACCAAAATGGTATTTCCCAATAAATAAGTTCATATGTAATTAGGGGAAAGCATATACTTCTCAGCTAAGCTAGACATTGTCCAGCAGGTTAGTTCTAAACTTTTAAGCCCCGGATACTCCTCTGACATAAATGGATTTGGTTTTCTTCTCTTCTGATGATATCACAGCTTTTAGTTAGAACAGTGAGATGTGGAAGGAAAGCAAACAGGGAAAGGCGTGGTGACCATAATTGTGTTCCCTTCTGTCCATGCCCTTGTTTCATAGAGCTTCATCTTGGTGCCAACTAGGAACGCAAAGCTTCCTCTTTCCCTGACCCCAGCCTCGTCCTCGAGTAGGGGGGGAGGCAGGGGCTGGTAATGGGAGGTGGCTCATAGTGCAGTGATTCTCTCCTTCTGTGCTTGACAAATAAAGGAAGCCAGGCCGGGGCGGGGGGCTGGGGGGTGGCAGGGTGTGGAGATGGGAGAGAGGCAGCCAAGGCTGAATAAGATGCTGTTCATATTTAATTTTTGATCTGTGCTCCATTTTGTATCAAAGACAGAACCTTAGGTAGCCAGGAGATCAGTAGGATTCCTACATGGCAGCCCAGGCAGTGGCAGGGGGAGGGAGTGAGATGCAGGCTGTTTTGCTCGGGTGCTGGACCCGGGGAAACCCTCCTGGGGCCTTCGAACCAGTTGGGAACAGAAATGGTCTGAGCCCCACAGCCTGATGTAACTCAGTAACAGGGCTGTGGGGGCTTTCACCAATAGTCACTTTTGCAGGACGGAAGACTGCAAAGGTATGAGATTGTAAAAGCCAGTCGGGTGTGTTATTGACCTGATTTCTGAGACAAACACCCAGGAGGGCCCCTCACTGCTGGCCCAGAGAAGGTGTATTTTGTTAAGAGGTTGGACACTGGAGCCAGCGTGGGTTTGAATCCCAGATTAGCCATTTGCCAGCCATGCAACCTCTGGCAAGTTACCTGACCTCCCTGTGCTCAGTTTCCTCATCTGTAAAATGAGGACAACAGGGTTATCATGATGATTGAGTGACTAAGTGTAGGCCTCTTAGAGGGGTGCCTGACACCTGGTTAATGCTCAGTAAAGGTTGGCTGTTCCTACGTGAGTAAGAGATGCCCAAGGCGGGGGTAAAAATCCAAGTACCATGCATCTTTCAGCATAATCTCTCCATTGTAATCTTGGCTCTGCGTATTCAGGGAGGGCAGATAACCCCATGTACTTCTGTAGCACCTTGAACTCCAAACAGCAAACCCCCTGTAGCCTCGTTTCTCTGTGGAGCCCATGCCCGGGGTGGGGAGAGATGAGGGCAGTCTGCTGAACAGAGGGAGGATGGAGGCCCACGGGACTGGTGTCCGGGCCCAGACCTCCAGCCTCCCTGACTTCTTTCCCAGGGCACGGTAAACACCTCAGCGCCCTTCAGAAGAGTGAGGACCTCTGGCACTTCCGGACATGGTTCTTCACTTCCCAGTGTCTGTCAACTTTCCCTTTCCTCCTCTTCCAAAAGTAGAGGTGACGTGGCCACACCCACGTAGGGATTTGTCATCACCCTTGTAAGATCAGCATGTGCGTCCCAAGCTGGATGTCACGGTGCCTTGTTAAGTCTTCTCCCCAGTGCAGTGTTTTTGCCAGGAATGTGCCTGGGCATCCAGTGAACACACGAACAGGGGGCTCGTTATGGATCATGAATGGGGGTCTCCAGGGGTGGTTGAGAAATCCCATCGGCCACAGCGTGTGTGCCTCCTGGCTGGCCTTGGGCGGCCACCTAGAACTTTTACTGCCCACCATCGATGCTTCTCACTTCGTGTGGGTTCCCGGCTGGAACACTGAGGTCCTTGCTTGTTTACAGGCCTGTGGACTTTGTGGGGGCAGGCGGTGTGAACTCACTCAAGGAGCCTGGCCTTCAGCACCGCCACTACTCAGGGACTTGGGAAAATTGTCTAACTTCAGTGACCCTCAGTCCCCTCATTGGGTGCTTCTGAGCTAGGAGTTGATGTAACATAAGCTGCTGTACGGGCCCGTTCGATACAGGGTAGCTTAAAAAAAAAGAGATGCTGTGGCACCCCAGCCCCAGGATTCCATGAGCTGGCCTGAGCATGTCTGCCAAGCCCTGGCCGGTTGTGCGCGCTGCCGCTTGACGTGAGCTCCTCTGGTTCTCCAGAGATCCGAGAAGGGAGGACCACAGCTCTAGGTCAGGGTTTCTCAGTCTCAGCCCTGCTGACACCTGGGGCTGGATCATTCCGTGGTGAGGGGGCTGCCCTGGGCATTGTGGGGTGCAGCACCCCTGACTCTGCCTGCTCGGTGCTGTTAGCACTCCCTCTTTGCCCACAGTGGTGACAACCAAAATGTCTCCGTTGGTTTACCGAATGTCCCGTGTGGGGCAAGATCATCCCTGGTTGAGACCCGCGGCTCTAGAAGCATCTGAGCACCTCGTGAGAGAACAGTATGTGATGCTCTTTTGTCGTATAAACCTCTTTATTACCGTGTTTCTTTTGCATGTAGAGTATTTGCTATTTATATGCAGTAGATTCAGGTGAAGTAGGTTGTACTTGCGCACACTTAAAACTGAGACAGACCTCCAAGTGGGCGTCTGGGGACTTCCCTAATCATGTATTGGCAGCGTGTACAGCGTTTCTCTTTAAAGTGGATGTGAAATTGCCCACTTACAAAATGCCTTCAAGACTCGTTGGCGGAGATTGCCCTGGAAGCTCCTTCCTGGCGGTGTGTTGGGGGCCGCACACTCACTGGGCACGCCAGAGGGTTGGGAGCTCCTGTTGAGGGGGTTCTCTGCATCTCGCTCACGTTCCTGGACCGGTCCCTGACCCCAACACCTGCCACCATTTCCTTCTCTCTTGACTCCTGAGCTGCCGGCTCCTGGCACCCCTGGCTCCCCTCTCCGACGGGGCGGCCCGGAGGGGTTCCTCCCTGCCCGACAGAGGCCGCCCTTGGTAAACCAGTGGTAACCGGGAGCACCCAATGAGGGGACTGAGGGTCACTGAAGTTAGACAATTTTCCCAAGTCCCTGAGTAGTGGTGGCGTGCTGAAGGCCAGGCTCCTTGAGTAAGTTCACACCGCCTGCCTCCACAAAGTCCGCAGGCCTGCTTTCCCACACCTGAGAACTGCTCTCATAGTCTCTCTTGAGTGTAGGGTAGGCATTTGTGTGGCTAACTAATTCATCTGGAGAATGGGGACAGACACCCAGCCTCACGGGCTATCATCCGCGGGCCACGTGAGGTGTGAGAAGTGTCCCAAAGGGAAGAAAGGGTTGCTCTGGCAAATGGACTGGACAGAATCCCAGGCCACAGCAACAGACTGAAGGTTCTGAGGTGTTCCTCCGTAAATCTGCTTCTCAGGCCTGGTTTGCGAAGCATACTCGTTCTTGGGATGCTTCTCTCTGTGAGCCGCCGTGATGCCCTCGAGGTCCTCGGGGACACACTCCGGTGTTATTACAGACCTTGCACAATGTCATCTGAGTCCCGGGGTCTGGTGTCACTGAGATCTCCTCTGCTTCAGACCTCTGTGTGGACTTCCGTGCTCATCGATCACACCTGGCTAGCACCATTCCCTCTCCCAAACCTGCAGCCTCTCAGGGTTGCTGCCAGAAAACAGAAACCCTCATAAGTAAAGGAGGCGACAGTCGTGCGTGCGACTCTCGTTTCCTTTTGCTTGTCTCTTGTCATGCGTCCCGGGGTCGGTTCCACATTGTCTTACGCTGCCTCTGCTTGGGTCTTTCCCTGTCCCCAGCCACGGGTACTTGGCACAGAGTCGGTACCCAGACACCCCCTTTTTGTATTTGTCTCGCTTATCTTTCCTCTGCTGTTCCTACGTTGATATGGTGCTGGGTTTGGGGATCGACCTCGCTTGACTAAGGTAGTTTGTCACCAAACATCCTTGCCCCACCGGACAGCACTAGTTTTGTTTCGTAAAAAGATTTGTTTGGGATTCCCTGAATGGGTGCTCCTCCCAGGTGTGGCGAGGTATCAGCCCCTGTGGCACGGTGGCCCGTGGCCGGGACTGCTCCACCAGCGTCCCTCCCAGAGTTCACCCGCCGGGCTCAGATCCTGCCAGGGGTCGGGTTCCACACTCCGGGGGTGGTGACAGCCATCGGCTCAGACCTCCATCCTAACCGTCTCTTCTCCCTGTCCCCCCTCCCTCTCTGCGCTTTCTCCTGCAAGGCTCTGCCACCCTTCACCACTGGCAGCAGCTGGCCCAGCCCCACCTCGGGGGCATCCTGGACCCCCGGCCCGGGGTGGTCACCAAGGGCTTCCGGACACTGGACGTTGACCTGGACGAAGTGTACTGCCTTAACGACTTTGAGGAAGATGACACAGGTGACCACATTTCCCTCCCGGGCCTAGCTACCTCCACGCCAGTTCAGCACCCAGAGACCTCAGGTGAGGGGTCCCGAGCACGCGTGACTGGCTCAGGCAGCAGAAGTTACCCGCGCCGGCCTCAGGCTTGCCCAGAGGAGATGCAGGAGCCGCCAGCGGCCGAGGAGGAGGAGGAGGAGGAGGGGTCTGGTGAGGGCACCTCGATAAGTCCTGTAAACCTGGCACCTTTACTGGAGGCCGAGTTCCGGGCCATTCTCACCTCTGTTCCGAGCACCATCCGTAGTGGCTCTCTGTCTGTAGCTTCTGCTCGTCTGTGTGGGTGATGATTAAAGCATTCCCATCACACGGTTCTGTTTTTTAACGCAGAGTCCGATGCCCCCGTGGTATAACGAATGGGTGTAGCTCCCTGCCCATCTTGGAGGTGCATGGCCCGCCAGGGCTCCTGACCGGGGAGCAGGAAAGGCTGCTAAAAAGAAGTGGCTTGTTGCCCCCCACTCTGCCCCGCGCATCAGCTCCCCTGTTCCTGCTGTGGGTCTCTCCCCGAGGCCGAGGGTGGGGGGCGGGACAGGTTCCCGAGTCCTGCAGTGATTTCCAAACTGAGCTGAGCAGAGTTGGGCATTTTAAGGGGAAATCAGGAGCGCTGGATTGCTCGAGATGGTGAAGTAGAGAATCTGTTACCTCTGAGGAGTGTCGAAATAGGAAGAAGTCCAGAAAGTGTTCAGGATTTCAGACAATACTGGAATAGATCAGACTTTTCACATTTCTAACTTCAATGAAGGTATATGCATTTTCTTTCCAGCTTACACATGTGTTCAAAGTGGAGTTTTCCAAAGTGTTTTAGCAATACTCCTTAACCCAACAAACCCAAGGAGAATGTCAGTAAGCTTTTCCAGAGACAGGACTCTAGATGAATCAGAAGAGCTCTAGCTGATCACCCACCCCCTGCTACCCCATTAAAGATGGGATCATGAGTTTGCAGAATTACACCCTAGGCGTCACTGGGATGAAATGGTTTGGGCTTGGGGCCCTGGGACCACAAAGGTTATGTGGTTACCATTTGCCCCAGACTTCCTGGGTCCCCCAACTGCGGTGCTGAGAAGACAAGGAAGTTCTCTCATGGGATCAGGGCAGAGACGCAGAAAAAGATGAATTCACCCAATGTTGTCATGCTGGTGGCATCTCGGAGTCATTAGACTTGAGGAAAGGACACACATCTTTGTGATTCTTAACTTTCATTCGTGAAGGCCGCAACACTCCGGTGAAGGACAGGGCAGGAGAGAGCTGAGGTGCATGATGGCGCCTCCCAGCCTAAGTTCGGATGCCTGTGGCAAGGGACTTTATTTGGGGCCAACTTTTCTTTTATCTTTGACGTAAACTTTAGAGATATCACCAAGTAAAAAGGATTGGTTTAGCACATAAGCTTATGGTTCATTGATTTATTTTTTAGCAATTAAGTTACCAGATTAAGCTTGCAAGGGAATGAAAATATGTTTTATTTAATATCTTCACACTTAAGAAAGGGAAACCAGCTGTGGTATCGTTACTTCCCTTTGTTCTCGGCACCACTGTCCTTCTGGAAGGCAGACAGTGGTACGGGAAACACAGTGTCTGCTGAGTTTTGTGACTGAAAGGGTAGGAATCATGTCAAGTGTGATGACCCCACCCTGCAGTCCTACAGGTGGACCAGAAGGTAAATGCTATAAGTTTAAAGTAGCACCATTAGGTATGTCTTCAAGAAGTTGTACAGAAGGAATAAAACTTACCAATCAAGTCAGCTAAGAACTTCCCTCAGAGGTCAGAGGGAGAGACCAATTATGACATAAATCCTGACCACTTTCCTTACCATAAACAAAGACATATTTATTACTTCTTCCCTCCTTCCTCAAAACCTGCAGCAAATTCATCTTGGCAACTTTGAGGAGAGGCACACCAATCTAGAGTTGAAGCTTAGAGGAGCCCCAGGTTGGAAGTATGTGATCAGAAAGAGTTCTGTAGATTGCTGAAGGTAACTTAGGAAGGGCCTGATCATTTAAGACAAGAGTTCTTTTAGGCTCGTTCTAGGTCAGACTTGCTAAAAGC
Source organism: Neomonachus schauinslandi (assembly GCF_002201575.2). Classification (NCBI taxonomy): domain Eukaryota; kingdom Metazoa; phylum Chordata; class Mammalia; order Carnivora; family Phocidae; genus Neomonachus; species Neomonachus schauinslandi. Next base: position 145,051,823 of record NC_058403.1, on the reverse strand, counting down.
TCAGCACAGAGAGGATCGGTGTGAACAGTGATTTGGCTCTTTTTTTCCCTATTGGGAGTAACAGGACCCTTTTGATTACTGGAAGGTAAGAAATATGTCACTCTAAGTAAATCACCCCCGAGGCCCCGAGTAGCACTATGTACATAATCCTGGAGTCACAGGTAAATAGATAAGCTTCAGCAGGGAGTACTGGGGCATTGTCTGTCTTGGGATTTGTATCCAGGCTGGTCTGGTCCCTGCCTCGGTCCACCCTTGATGTTTAGGCTTTTCTGTTGCCAGATAGCACATTCCCAGAAGCTGCCATCTGGGAATACTGTGTAGGGAGGAACTTTGAAGACAGAAGAAGGTTTAGCCATTTTTTCTTGCAACTGATACTCTGGAAGGAAACTGGGGAGACTTGAATAATAGGCAGTTTTGTCTAGAACCTGTTAGCTCATGGAGAAAAAGTTCTGAGTACTGAAAAAAAAAAACTCAATATATTTTAATGTATTGTATCATTATTTGCTGATTTTTATAATCCCATGTCTTAAAAAGCACGACTCCTTGTTTTTATATTTGTAAATAATTTAGATGATTAAAATGGATTTTTTAAAACAATTTTTAGATTATAGTTTTACTTTTCAGTGACTTTTACATATTAACTCACATAGAAAGTGGAATTTATCAGAAAGAGTCATGATCTTGTACTGTCCATGTTCTGAATTTTAGGTATTTATGCGGAGGGAAGAGCCAGCATGTGGGAAAGGATGAAGATCAGTGTTTTAAAGTCATACAGTTACGTTAGTAGATGGTTGGTTGGACAGTTTAGTTGAATTATCTTGGATGCCAGGATCCTTACAGGGGAGAAAGAAGTAGGATTAGAGCAACATAGAAGAAAGCGAAGGTCAGTTTATTTTCATACTCATACCCGTGAGGGCCACTCAGTGTGGGGAAGTGCCTGAAAGCGGGCTCCTAGCACTCACGGCCGCCTGTCTGGCAGCGGCCCCGCGGTGGAGCTGTGTCATTGGGGCTAAGGTGCAAAAGTAAGTGTTGAAGGCAAAAATCACATTTGGTCAAATAGCCCTTGAAAAAGCCCCTGAGGCTGCAGAACGTGGA
>NC_058403.1:144969450-145050328 GCF_002201575.2 Neomonachus schauinslandi | reverse complement strand
GCCGCAGCCCACCGGCAAAGGCCAGGAATTAGCTTCTTTTATAGCGTCCTTACTTGATACATAGGTCCAGGTTCTGTTCAGGAGTGGCTGCTGAGCAAGGCAAGAGAAGGAAGAGCTCGTGGAGGAAAGGAGCCAGAGGGCCAGTGGGGCCGGCAGAGTATTTCTCCAGAGCCTGTGTGGGCCAGGAGCGGGTTGGAGCGGAACCCTACAGCCGTGTTCTGTCCTTCCTGCTGTCTCAGCACCCCAAGTGGGTCCTGAGGGAGAGTGGGCCGTGGGGGCCTGATGGGTCTGGAAGGAAAGCCCGACCCCTCTGATTCATAGACCCTCAGGTGTAGGAAACGTTCGTGTTTGTCTGCACGTTTGACCACGCAGTCCCACTCTGATGGGAAGACTTTCTAACCCAGCCCTCGTTCTGGAGCGGTTACAGGAGTTCGTCCTTGTGCACAGGGCAGATGGTCTGCTCACACCCACCTGTGTTAGGCGATGCTAAGGAAGCCCCCATGCTCTTGCCTCAGGATACCTATAAAACCAGAGCAAAGCAGGCCAACCGAAACCTGGAAGTGGAAAAATGAATGAAGAGAGGTCATTGACTCCTCCCAAACCAACAGCTGCAGTCAGCCCTGCTTACAATGTCCTGAACAAGCCTGCTCTCCGGGAGCACTCTCTTGATGGCGTCCTCACCTCTGAAAACCACAGGAGGGCCCACCCGTGCTCTAGGAGCACCCATGTGGACCACTGAGGAGTGTGCTCAAGCAGCGGACACTTCTCAGTGGAGGAGGGAGCACTGAGATGGGACGAGGGGGTCCAGCGGCACCGCCTAGGGGCGGGGAGGGGGGAAGCGCGCTCCTGACCGGCTTGGAAGGCACTTAGCAGGGCAGTGACAGGCAAAGACCCCCCCCCCCCCCCCCCGGCACAATGTGATTACTCTTTGAACAAAAAGTAACGAAGTCATTAGAAGTAGTCAAAGGTCAAAACAAAAAGACAAGAAAAGGTTCGGATGGTCTTAGTTCAAGCCACGCCTTTAAACTGGATGGACAGTGGCTTCTCTTCAGTGGGTTTGGTTTGGCTTGGATACAAAAGGCCGGCCCGTGGGTACCACTGTTGATGTGGTGGCAGCTTCCGGAACTGGTGGGGGGAGGGAAGGGGGTGGGGAGAAGATGCGCGCGCGCGCGTGTGTGTGTGTGTGTGTGTGTGTGAGAGCTAATGAGTTCATAGAAATGGCAGAGCAGATCCAAATTGTGTGACCGCAGCTTCACCCTAAGTGTTCAAGTTAAGAAAAGGAAATTGTCAGGCATTCTGTTCATTTCACATGGGTTTGGCTGCTTCCCAAAGGGGGAAGAGACTCTGGAAAGCGTTCAGTGCATCACGAAGACAGTCCTCTTTTTCCAAGATTTGGAGAGGTGTTTGTAATTTTGACTTTTAAGAAGTTATTTATGTTAGCAAAAACATGGCTTGGGGGTATGGTGTGGCCAGGTTTCTCCGTCCTCAGAGAGCCCCTTTGAAGCAGCCTTGTACAGGTGTGTATTTCACAACTCCCCTTGGAAACCTCTGGGAGCAGGCATGCTCTTTGGCATCTGTGTGGGTTCATGCAGGGGCTCTTTGAAGGACCGGGTGCCACGATGGCCTTTAGAGGGGCGAGGTTCTGTTCTCCCTAGCACGTTAAGTTACAAGCCTGCCTGTGGATGGGGGATGGAAAGTGCCATTGGGATTGACTGAAATGCATGAGTTGGTATATACCAATCACATCACTTGGATGGGAGAGGCTGGTAGAGTCTCAGTCGGGCTTCAGGTCCCCACCAGAGCAACCCCACCTTGTCTGTGTTCCTTGTCTCTCCTCACAACTAGAGCAGGGGGCCCTGGGGAGAGCAGTGGGCTTTCCTGCCCATCTCCTCTGGAGGCCGAGCATCCCACTGAGCAGCAATCACCCAGATCTGCGTAGCACACTTGCAGATAACCTCCAGTATAGTTTCAGGGCCATCCAGGGAGGAAGCCCCAGCTCACTGGAGACTGTGGGCCCTCTCAGGGCACCCCACGACTGGCTGGAGCAGCAGGATCCCAAGCACCCAGTTTCCAGTCAGTACGGGGCACCCTGTGCCCCCCAGAGGAGCACAGCCCATCAGAACCATTTACCAAGTGCACCTGCGCCAGGCAGAAAGCGCACAGCGTCGGATCAGAGAGCAAGTGAGCAGGGTGACCCTGGTCCGTCGAAAGCCCTCCTATGCCACCACCTGCAGCTAGCTGAAGGGATGCGCCTGCATGCGGCCTGTGTTCAGGAAAAAAAAAAAATTTGCACGCTAGCCACCTGTAGGTAGTTCACCAACTCAGAAGATCTTGAATAATCAGGGATTAACTAAGTTTATAGGTTCTCTTTGATAGATTCGGAGTTTGTACCAGTGTCAGAACCTGGTGGAAAAGGAACAGATAAAAATAATAATAATAAAATTAAAAAAAATTAAAAAGTAGGATTAGGGGATGCTTGGTGGAAGCCCTTTCCAGTGTGAATACTCTAACCCATTTAATACTCTCTCCTTGCAACACCGTGGGGCCCCCGTAGTCCGGGGGATTGAAGTAGGAAGTCAGAGCATTAAATCCCAGAAACCCCGTCCCTTGGAGTCCCCGAGCGGGCGGCAGGAGGAGACCACACGGCACGTGAGGCAGGGCTCTGGTGCGCTGTGGGGACGGGGGACTTGAGTAGGGAGCCCTCAGCCCGAGCCTCCTGTCCCTGCTGAGGAGAAGGCATCCTGTGCGTCTTGCTTGGAGAAATTGCTCTCCTGCAAGCAGGGCTTTAGGCATCAGCCTGTAGCTGCTGGGCGGCGAGCACAAGGGGCCTGGGGCGACTCACTGTCTCTGTGTTGTGTCCCAAGGAAGGGAAGCACCGCAGCAGCCCGGCGGGCAATGGTGACACGCAGAGAGCTGGCGGGGCCAGGAGTCCCAGTGGTATTGCGGAGGGGCCGAACCTCTGGCTTGGCGCTCTTGATTCCTGTTGATCTTCCTATCCATGGCTTCCGGGGAATGATGACTTCTGAATTTTAGCAGCCTTTTCCTATCCCCAAAACCCATTTGCGTCAGATGGGTTTCGCTTCTGCTGATGCCACCGCGTCTCTAAAATGTCCATCTCGCGCTACCTGTTGCAATCAAAGATCCCATGTGGGATGGGGTGGAGGAGGAGTGGGCCTTTGGGACCTTTTGATTTGATATTCTGGCCATGTGTTGAAAGGGGCTACACTCCTCTAATTTTAAATCCAGCCTTGCTTTTGATTTGTTTTTAAGGTTCGCTCTTTCCACTGTTTTGTCTTCGTTACCTCTCTTTACTGCCTTTTTCTTTCCTCTCTCCCTCCCAAATAACCCCTAACGCTGGTTATTTGGGATGCTTCTCTCAGGCCTTTTGTTGCTTTTGTTGCTAGACCTTATTGCAGTCAGAGAATCGTGATTGTTCGGTTGCCTTTTCTTCATAGCTTATTCCATTTTTGTTTTGTTTGCAGCGGTTTTCCAGTTGCCTGAGTTCCTAAGCCATCCCATTTATTGGTTGAGAAACAAAGATTCATAAAGGCTGTTTTCATGTGTGTTTTTTCCCCCCTTCCTGCTGTGCCCGGCGCTCCCTGTGGTTGAGAGTTTGCTCTGGTGGCCAGGGTGCGGGCTGCCACGCCAGGGACCACGGGCACTTGCCTGGATCCAGAGAGATGGGTTGGACCATAATAATCGGGGCAAAGCAGTCTTACGTTGCATCTCAGTCGCTGCCACCATTTTTGTGCTCTGGCTTTGTCCTGCCTGCCTTCAGTTTGCCTGTCTCGGACATTTTTTGTTTCATCTGGTTGCTGGGTTTTTTTTTGTTTTTGTTTTTGTTTTTTAAAGACACAGTTGGCTGTGTGTGGATCTGTAGGTTTAGGGCACCAGTGTCTTCTGTTTTGTTTTCCTTTTCCTTTTTTGTAAAATCCAAGAGAAAAATTGCCATAACGAGCTAGAAGATTCTAGCTCACAGCCTTCTGAATCTTCAGAGTGCTCATGGCATCTGAGAACCAAATGCGTTTCCCCCCAAGAGGTCTCTGGGGGCTGAGCTGCTGCAGGGGGTGGTGGGGTGGGCGGTTGGGGGGGTTGTCCCAGTACCTCACTGTGCATGCTATTCAGAGCAGCATCTTTTTTCCCCCCTTTTCCTTTTTTTTTTTTTCTTTTTTTTTTTGCATTTGAGTTATGAATGAGGGTGACCTCTACAATCATGATGTCTCCCGTAGACTCTATCACTCCATACTTTACCATTTGCCAGCTTCCTGATGCATGGTCTTAACGCTTCTGTGATTTACTTTGCTCCAAATCATAGTCTTCAGCTGCCTGAACAACAGCTCTTTAGAGCTTTAAAAGGAGATAAATTGAGAACAGCTTGTGGCTGTCTTATTTTCTTTAGAAATCAGACATCCCAGAGATGCCAAGAAAGTGGCCTGAGGGACAGGGGCTGTATGCACTAGAGTGCATCAGACCACACCTGATCCTAGGGCTGAAGACAGCCCCGGGCTCTGGGAGTCTTACCCCCTGTTGCTGAGGCAGCTGAGGCCCCATCTCCCACCCTGCCCATCACCGACAGACAGTAGTGGAGCCAGCTTCCCCAAGCCCCTTTTCGTGTACTCTGGAAAGGGAGCCATGCGAGCCTTGCCCAGTTTCCAGGTGGCAAGGCCCCTCCCCGCACCTCTCCCCTCTTCTTGGCAGAACTTGGCACCAGTTTGCCAGTGAAAAGTGTGAAGCACCACAAGAAGGAAGCCGATTCTGACCCCTGAGGGAGGGAAACCAAATTACCCCCAAGGGCTCATTAGCTCCTCAAACTGGGTCCACTACTGGCCAAAGAACACTGATGGGGAACCTTGTCTGGATTGGGTCGGAAGCTGGAATTTGATGCGCGGCACGCCAGTGCTCAAAAGTGTGGTTATTTTTGAAAGACCACCTTCGATCCAGAACATTTGCATTACACCTTCCTTGCCCAGATCCAATTAACAAGGTAGCTCATTGCTTCTTATGTCCATTGAGAGCCATGCTGGAATTTGACTTTTCTCCTGGGTTTACTTGGATGCAAGGAATATGTTCTGTTCCCCTCCCAATGTAGCGCACCACCCTGGGAAGTGCATGTCACAGACCAACTCCACCTTCACCTTCACCACATGCCGCATCCTGCATCCTTCAGACGAGCTCACGCGGGTCACGCCAAGGTAAGGGACCCAGGCGCCGGGGTGGGTAAGGATGCGTTGAGGTTGGGGCACTCCTCGCAAGACTTGCTGTCGAGGAAAGTCAAGTAGAGAGGCTCATTCGAAACCAACTCCAGCCAGCTCAGGCATCCCGTAGCTCTTGCTGTCTGTCACCTGTTTGGGGTCCCATCTTTCCTCTTGACTTGAGGCCCCTGTTGATTCAGATCCACCACAGAGACAGACCTGGACCTACCTATAGTTGCCTTTTTCATTGGCCACGGAAGATTCTTAGGTCCGTCCTTAACCAGCCGAAGCTGACCGTACCACAGGCGGTAAGGCCACGGTGGCTGGCATTTTGTCCCCAAGGTTGTCAGTAGAGCACGGAGTTCCTTCACAGAATGGAGTTACTGAGCCCTGTGCAAGCCCTTGGTGCCTCTGGAATAGACCGCAGGAACCATGCACCACAGCCGCATGATAAGGACTGAAATGATAAAACCCGAAGACCGAATCGTGTGCCCAGCACGGTCCGTTTCCCTGTGGTGCCTTCAAGAAGTGATAGAGGTTGGCACCATCTGGCAAGAGGACTTGGATGGCGTGGGGTGGTCCGCTTGGCTTCCAGTGGAAGGGCAAAATGGTCAAGTGGCCCCCTCAGCTGTTTCTCTCTGGTGCAGTCGAGCAAGATGCTGGGGTGAATGGCAGGTAACGCAGAAAGGGAGGGAGGCGAGCAGGGCCCCCGCAGGGAGCAGCCGCCCCAGGGAGCCCCTTAAACTATGAATAATTCTCCGCAGGTCATGTGAGGAGGACGACGAAGCGGCCCTATGCCCTGTTGAGCTGAGAGGAGATGTAGGGCAGAGAGTGAGCCCACAGGCGAGGCAGGGGGTGAGCACACTGTCAGCGGTGCGTGCCCGGGCAGGGCCTCCTGGAAGGAGCTGTGTGTGCACGCGTGGCCGCCACTAACCCGGGACTTAGGCGTGGCTGTGTCTCTGTGGTTGTGCCTGGCTAACGTGGCCTTGACAGTGGATACCCCTAACCCCTCTAAATGCTCAGTTGAGCCGAGTGCCAGCACTAATATGGGCCTAACGGAAGTTCTCGGCAGAAAGGGAATCTGAACGTTAGCTTGTCTTCTCTGTCTCCTTCCTGCCTCTGGAGAAGCCGGCATCCCCCTCCCCCACCCCCCAGCCCCCCCAAGCATCCCCCAGGGCTCTGCGTTGGAAGAGCTCTGTGTTTTCACCGTGCGGTAGAGCTTCCCCTGGGAGAGGCTGGTGCCCAGTGCTCTCCTGCCTGAAGGGACGCCAACCAGCACACCTGTCCCCATCTCTTGTCAGGGACGGAAAAGGCCTAGGCAGTCAGTAGCAAGAGAAGGCTTTTTGCGTGCGTTTGAAGGAACGGCTGCCTGACACAAAATCACAGATCTCCCCAAGAATGGCCCCGTAAACAAGATTTTTGAGTCCAGACTGTTCTTGTCCTCTATTGCTTGTAGACCAGTTTTGTCAAATCCCACCTGTGCCTTTTGAAGAACCCACTTTTTAACCTTAGGAATCTGCTGTGGCTTCTAATCTCGTGTTTCTCTGAGTGCTCCCGCCCCACCAGCATCCCCACCCCTGAGCTTGCGTGAGGTGGGCCTGTTCTGGGTTTCTCGCCCCGTGCTGACCAGCCAGCGGCAAGGAGCCAAAGGATGCCTTAGCTCGAACTTGCTTGTGACCTTCCCTCCCACAGCGGGAGGCCCCTTCCTGCCCATTCCCCTGGTTGGTGTCTTGCCCCAGGTATCTGGCCCTCCCCCTGCCAGGCTGGGGACAGAGGGTCCCCCAGCTGCCGGGGACCACCCAGCTGGCTGCTCCAAAGGGCACCTGCAGCCCCTGCCATGTCCTTGGGTGGGTAGCAGGGCAGGGCTCACAAGACTATAAGGAGAGGGGTATGCGGCTTTGCCCTTGGCGGTTCATCCAGCAGCCGTGAAGGGCCTGTGTGGCCTCCCAGCCCCATCCCTGTACCAGCTGTTACGGGAGGGCCTTTCCTGTTTTTTAAGCAGACAGCAATGCCTTTGCCCCTGCAGCGCCTGCTACACCCTTGTCATAACTCCCGTTACTGCGGGACCCCAGCTTCTGGAACATACTGGGTCCTCAGCCAGCCTGGCAGGAGTAGATGAAGGAATCTTCCTGCTTTCCTTTGGTGATGCACGTTTCATACAGATATAGGCCTGATGACACATGATGTGGCTGCCGCTGACCCCACATCTCCACCCCCCGAGGTGGACTCAGCAACCACGGGAGAAGGACGAAGGGGTAGCGTGGCACGGAGGGAAGAGCCTACAGTGGGAGTCAGGAGGCTGGGGTCCGCTGCTGATGTGATGCACGCCCTCAGCCTCCGCCCTCCCCCACCCTCCCATCACCCAAGGGTCCTACCTGCTGGGGCCATTCCTGAGATGAGCTCTCAGATCCCATAGTCCTAGTTAACTTCTTGCCTCAGGGAAGTAGTCGTTAGGAAGGAACGCTGAAATTTGAGTAAATTTGGTAGGGAAAGGAAGCCTCTCTGCTGAGGGGCTCCCCCCAGCCCCATCCTTGAGGCCTGAGCCCTCAGACTTGGGCTCAAATCCTGGGTCTTCCAGTTAATAGCTGAGTGTGACATTGACTAGCCACCTAACCTCTGAGTCTGACTTGCCTCACCTGCAGAGGGGACAGTTATCCCTGCCCTCTGGGGCCGAGACAAGGGAATCAACGTGCAGCTTGTTAACTTTAAACCATGCCCCCACACAAGGGAACCCAGGGCCCTCTTGGGTAGGAGGGAGGAACAGACAGGGAAAGAGGCATCTGGGGAGCCTGGGCTGGGGGAGCCCTCCCTGCTCCCCAGCAGGAGACTGGCCACGAACCTTTCTGGGGGCTTGTGGGCATTTGCTGACGAATGACCTCTTGTCTTTTCTTGTCAGCCTTAACTCGGCTCCAACTCCAGCTTGTGGCAGCGCCAGCCACTTGAAGTCCACGCCGGTGGCCACCCCGTGCACTCCACGGAGACTGAGCCTGGCTGAATCCTTCACTAACATCCGTGAGTCCACGACCACCATGAGCACGTCTCTGGGGCTGGTGTGGCTGCTGAAGGAGCGGGGCATTTCCGCGGCTGTGTACGATCCTCAGAGTTGGGACAGGGCCGGCCGGGGCTCCCTCCTGCACTCCTACACCCCCAGGATGGCTGTGATCCCCTCCACCCCACCCAACTCGCCTATGCAGACGCCCACGTCCTCCCTGCCCTCCTTTGAGTTCAAGTGCACGAGCCCTCCCTATGACAACTTCCTGGCCTCCAAGCCGGCCAGCTCCATCCTGAGGGAAGTGAGGGAGAAGAAGAACGTCCGGAGCAGTGAGAGCCAGACAGACGTGTCTGTCTCCAACCTCAACCTCGTGGACAAAGTCAGGAGGTTTGGCGTGGCCAAAGTGGTGAACTCAGGGCGAGCCCACGTCCCCGCCTTGACTGAGGATCAGGGACCTCTCCTCTGTGGGCCCGCGGGCCCCGCCCAGGCCCTCGTCCCTGGCGGCCTGGGCCCCGAGGGCCTGCCCTTCGGATGCCCCACTGTCACCAGTGCCATGGGCGGACTGCAGCTCAACGGCGGCATCCGGAGGAACCGCAGCTTCCCCACCATGGTGGGGTCCAGCATGCAGATGAAAGCCCCTGTGACTCTCACCTCGGGCATCTTGATGGGTGCTAAGCTCCCCAAACAAACTAGCTTACGGTGAGGAGGGGAGGAGGGCCCTTCCCCTGGAGGAGACCAGGCTTGCTCCTGCCTCCCTCTCTTCCCCGCCCCTGCCCCCCCTCACTGTGCACTCCCTCTTTCCTCCTCCGTCCCTCCCCTCTGGAGCTAGACAAATCAACCTCGTGCCTAATGGGGGAAGAGTGGAGACTTTGTAAAGTGTACATAGGACTTGCAGACCTTGTATCCACCTGCCCTTTCTCCCGATCGGGCGGGAGGGGCCGCAGCACCGTCCCTGCTCTCACCGGGACTGTACCTGTGCTAGCCCGAGGGCAGGGCAGTGGCCAGTGTCCTGTTCGCCTCCTCCTCTCCTTCGAGAAGCACTGAAACTCCCAAGGGCGTTCTTATCCCATGGATAGGAAACCCGTGAATCCGCCGCTGGCTCCCGGTGCCGCACGTGGTGAGCTGGCGCGCGGCCTCTGCCGGCCCGTGTCGCTGGGCGGGAACAGCGGGAGCCTTCATGTGCGGCCACTGCGGCCACGAGCAGCGGATGTTGCTTCCGGGATGGCAGGGCTGTTCTTCCTTCTCTGCCTCCAGACCTTCACTCCTCTGCTTCAGTGGAGAGTCGCTTCTTTTCTGAGGTGTGACTTTTTCTTTCCATGCCTTCAACCCGAATCACCCTTCGATGTCCTGTCCCCTGTCGTCAGGCCAGACGTGTGGCCTGAAAGAATGTAGCGACACTCCCGCTGTGTTCTGTGTGAGGTCTTATTTTCTCCATTTTTTTATAGGCAGGGAAGTAATGGTACTAGATGGAAAGTCGCAGTCTGTTCTCTCTGTGGCTCTGGGCCACGGAAATAGGTTCATGCACGCCCAGTGGCTAGTGAGATAGCAGTGGAGTTTGGGGACCTGGGGTCACAAACCAAATTAAGACCAGACCCAAGACAATTTTCACAATAGGATGAAAAGGAACGGGCTGGGGGCGGGGTAGGGGAAAAGGGCTGGATGGAATGTCTCAGCGGGAAAAGTAAAAAGAACCACCCACCTAATGCAATACCAAACTGGTTCACGAGAGCAACGTGGCTTGGGCATCCTGTTGGTTCCGGTCCTCACTGTGGCGTCGGAGGCTGGCCCGTGTGCTGGCACGGACGTGGTCTTTACGCACACAGTCGGTGCCCCCGCACCTTGCCCTCGTGTTTCAGGACAGAGTGGTCACAAGAAGATCTTTTCCCCCACCCACCCCCCCCCAAAACCTTGGTCTCCGTGTGCCCACTCTTTATCCCTAGGAAATCAGATAGAGGTACTCGTGGCAAGAACCAGAAATGAACAGGGGAGCCTGGTCCTGTTGCTGTCTCTGACCATTTTGAACTTTTATTTATTATGTGTGTGTGTGTGCTGTTCTCTCCAGCCCTGGTCACAGTGTGTCTGTGGCCTTCCACTCCAAGCAGGTAACTTCTTATTTATTCCCACCTGAGGGCTGCACTGCCCGGCACAGTGCTCCCTGGTCCTTTGTTCCGGGTGACATCATATGCAGATGAAATGGTCACATTGCCATCCCTGTTCCCCGACCCCCCCCCCCCCGCAAAAATGTGTCCAGCTGAGTGTAAACATGCCCACTGAAGACTCCTTGAGAATGTCTCAAAGGAGCAAACTTCAGTCCCACCCTTTTAGATTATTTATTCTCAGAACACGAGGGGGTTGGTTCATTATTTTCAGCTCCCCTTTGTGGTTGTATGTGTGCACTCACTGCAAGGAAATTCTTTGTATTTGAATGTATTTTAAGGCAGTAGGTAGAATAACAAAGGAATATGGAAACCATGAACTGAACGGACCACTATATGTATTCAGAGAGGAGCCACCCATCACCACAAAGGAAATACCAGTGTAAAAATCAGCAATTCGGAGGTTGCAGTATTTAGTATAGTTCATGATCAACCTTGTTCAGCCACTACCAATAGCGTGTGTTGTCATGCATCAAAAAAACCAATACAATTTTATTCTCTAATGAATATCAATAAAAGAAGTTCAAGTGATGGAAACCACACTGGGATTCTGGCTTGTGTTTCATTTTGTCCTTTTCATTTATGTGAGTCGTAAAGCTATTCAGCTCTTCTGGAAGATTAAATGTCCCTTAGACACCTGTCCAGTTGGAATCCAGAGATCTTCCCTACTTTTCAGGGCTGTGCACTGTTCCACCATGCATACATACCCACGGTGAATACATTCACACTCCCGTGGACCAGTACCCTATGGCGACACACGGAGTTCCTTCTGGCCTTTTCTATCACAATGCTGTAACGAAAAAAAGTTGGCATGTATTTAATCTTTCACATATGTGAGCACATCTCACAATTACCAGGTTGCCCTCCACAGAGTTGTGTTAAGAAAGTTTTTGAGGGGCATCTGGGGTGGTGCAGTCAGTTAAGCATCTGACTCTTGATACAGCTCCGGTCATGATCTCAGGGCTGTGGGATCGAGCCCCACGTCAGCCTCCGTGCTCAGTGCAGAGTCTGCTTAGGATTCTTTCTCCCCTCTCCCTCTGCCCCTCCTCCCCACTCCTCTGAAATAAAATCTTAAAAATTTTTTTTGAAAACCAAGGACAGTGGAGGGTCATCAGAAAATTGAGAGAAAAAGGATCAAACTTACGCCACCTCCGTCTGTGGACACAGTGAAATTATGCAAACAGTAGTGGGTGGTGGCAGCATGGATTTTAAATCAGGCGTTACCATTCAGTCATGTTGTGACCTTGGGCGAGCCACTTATGGTCTTCTGAGGCCTCTTAACCTGCAGGATGGGAACAGTAATATACCTTAGGGTTATTCCAGCGAGTAAGTTTGTCTTGACGATCTACCGTGTGCCAGGCCCTGTTCTAGGTAGTGGGGATCGGAGTAGCTTCTGCTCTTGTGGAGTGTACATACAATCTGTTACTGGGAGAAAGATGGCACCGAACACGGCATAATGAGGGCCAGGTAGAGAATTCTAGCGGCGTGTTGTGAGGGCGTGGGTGGCAGTCAGGGAAGGCCTCTCCAGGGAGGTGGCACTTGAGATAACTGTGTGAGATCTGGCACAAGACCACGTGGGCAGAGAGCAACCAGTGCAAAGGCACAAAGGCCAGAAAAGCATTTGGTGTGTTTGAGGAGCGGAAAGAAGATTCACCTGCTGGTAGAGAAGGGGAGCGTGGTGGTGACCAGGAAGCCAGGGCGCTCACCCCATGGTCCCTCTGATCCCCATGCTTCCCAGCCACTCTGCAGGGGCCAAGGCACACAATTAGTTGTGGCCTGTGGGCTGTGAGCAGAGAGAGATCGTGCCTGACTCTCCATACCCCTCCCTGAAGCGCAGGTGGAAATGGGGTGACATGTTGGTGCAGCCTCCATCACCCTGGGTTGCCCAGGAACCACGCGGGCCAGACTCCCCGCCAACCCATGTTTTGCACGTGATCTGAAGGTGAAACAGACTTGTTAAGCCAGTGAGATTCTTGGGCCGTGCATCAGAATCCAGGGTAGGGCCCAGGCATCTGTGTTTTACCAAGCCCTCCCAGTGATTCTGGGGCTAAAGTTTGAGAACCACTGTGCTGGGTCAGGCGGTGTTGGGGTGGGAGTCTTGCTATGGGAGGGAGGGTTTTCCCTCCACAGTCTCTCCCAGCCCCAGAAACTTGAGATGGCCAGACAGCTGCGGCCCATCTTGCTTGAAGGCAAGAGACAGAGTGAGGGGTTTATCTGCCCAACTGGGGCCAGGGAAGGCTTAGAGACAAGGGGACTCTGGATCTGGACTTCAAAGATGGGCAGGATTTGCCCCGCGGGGGGAGGCATTTCAAGCAGAGGGTAAAGATGTAGGGGAGGAATGGGAAAAGGATCCTAGCATAATGCATTCTTCTAAGCCCTTCCTTACAGTAGCATGGTACCTGATAAATAGAGAAGGGGCAATAGAGTTAGGAAAACCACCATTTTGCAGCCATAAGACTAACTCATCTTAACAACAATGGACGCCAAAACCATAGGGTTGGGGAGAGAGTGTGTTAGGTAGCAGGATAGTTACACACATATCTTCCTGTAGAATGTTTATTAATTTGCAAAGGGGGAGAAGATACCTTTGCAGTGGAGAAACTGGTCATGCCTCACTTCCAACAAGTCATTAAACTTTACCCAAATGAGAAAAACTGATAGGAGTACCTCCTGATGTGATGTACTGGGAAGGACACATCACTTCTGTGATGTTCTGCCAAAATTGCAAAACCTGAATCATGAGGTTGACAGATTGACTAACCCAGATTGAGGACATTTTATAAAACAAGGTACTTGTTCCCTTTAAAAATGCCGATGTCATGAAAGAAAGACCAAGAACCTATATCAGAATAAAGAAGAATAAAGAGCTTGAAGCTAGGCCGCCATCATGAACGACACAGTAACTATCCGGACCAGGAAGTTCATGACTAACCGACTACTTCAGCGGAAACAGATGGTCATTGATGTTCTTCACCCCGGAAAGGCAACAACAGTACCTAACACAGAAATTCGGGAAAAACTAGCCAAGATGTACAAGACCACACCAGATGTCATATTTGTGTTTGGATTCAGAACCCATTTTGGTGGTGGCAAGACAACCGGCTTTGGCATGATATATGATTCCTTGGATTATGCAAAGAAAAATGAACCCAAACAGACTTGCAAGACATGGCTTGTATGAGAAGAAAAAGACATCAAGAAAACAGCGAAAGGAACGCAAGAACAGAATGAAGAAAGTCAGGGGAACTGCAAAAGCCAATGTTGGTGCTGGCAAAAAGTGAGCCGGAGATTGGACAACAGAAGGAGTAAAGATGCTACAGTGGCTTTATCTGGTTGTGCAGATTTTTCATGAGAGGATCAATAAACTAAGAATGTTAACGTGAAAAAAAAAAAAAAGAAGAAGAAAGAGACAACTAATGCAATTCGTGGCTCTGAACTGAAAAACAGGCTCTAAAAGATATTGGGATGATCAGAGAAATTTGAATGCTGAACACATTTAAAAAATATTATGTCAGTGTTGCATTTCATTGAATTCAGTTGTACTGTCACTATGTAAAAGCTTGTCCTATTTCTTAGGCGATACTAGCTAAAGAATTAAGATAGAGGGGCTTGAAATCTGCAAGTCATTTTCAGATGTTTCTGGCGGGCTCAGTTGGTAGAACATGCAACTCTTGATCTTAGGGTTGTGCGTTCGATCCCCATGTTGGGCAGAGAGCCTAATTTTAAAAGATTTGGGGCACCTGGGTGTCTCAGTTAGGTGTCCAGTTTTGGTTTTGGCTCAGGTCATGGTCTCCTGGTTGTGAGAGCAAGCCCTGTGTCAGGCTCCATGCTCAGCACAGTCTGCTTCAGATTCTCTCTTCCTCTCCTTCCCCTCCTCTCCCTGCTTGCTCTCTCTTTCTCAAAATATTTTTTTTTTAATGCAAGAAAAAGAACCCTTAAAAGGTAGGAAGCACCCTAATACCATAGGTCTTATAAACTGTAAGAATAAATGCATTCTTCTGTCTCATGGCTGTGGCATGTGGCAGGAGGATGCTTGGGGTGGCTTGTTTTTTCCTCCCTGTTCTGTGTTAAATTTCTTCATGTATATCCTGAACCCTACCCCCAGCCCAGGAAGCTCAACCAGAAGGCACCAGGGCCCAAGGGGAAGTTCTCAAAGAGGCAGCTGATGGGAACAGGAAACAAAGATGTCAAATTCTTGGTGTTTTTAATTATGAGTACAGAAAAAGCTGAGTAAATGTTTTGATTAAGATCAAAAGATTCAGGGGGTGCCTGGGTGGCTCAGTCGGTTAAACATCTGCCTTAGCCTCAGGTCATGATCCCGCGGTCCTGGGATCGAGCCCCGTGTCTTTCAGCAGAGTCTGCTTCTCTCTCCCTCTCCCTCCCTCTACCCCTCCCCACTGCTCATGCTCTCTCTCTCTCAAATAAAAATCTTAAAAAAAAAAAAATCAAAGATTTGAGATGAAACCTACTGAGCCAGTTTCCCTTTTTACTGCTTATTGCCCCTCTGCTACGCCAATGGCCCAACAGCTTCTTCAAGCCGGTACATGAAGGAGAGCTGTTGGACAGGTCTCTGACCCACAACTAACATGGGGGCCCTTCACCTTCCCGGACTCTGGGCCAACTCTAGGGTCTTGGGAGAAGCCCCAGAGGAGTCTGAAGATCCAAGTACAGATGAGCTAGTTTCACGGAGGGGGCCAAGAAAGTGAAGATATTCCAGAATACCACCCCTCCTCACCCCTACTTAGGCAATAACCACACAAAAGTAGAAATGGCAAGTGGGTCTCCACAGAGAGATCCCCAGGGGATCACCAAGTATCTGGTACCAGACAGATGTAGGACTCACTTCTAAACATTGCCTGGAGCAGCAAGGCAGGTATGCCCCTAGGGGCCCTTTCCAACAAGGGGAAGAAAGTAGACCCATGCCTCCCCAAAGCTCGTATGAGTGCTGTCACCCCAAATTTAGATTCATCTGAGGAGAAGTCTGTGGAGGTGGAAAGTTATTCTGATGACCTAAATGGAATGGAAATTCAGAAAATTAATTTTTTGCTCATGTGGGCTCCTGGCTGGCAAACATATCCTGGGAGGATTTATTTTCTGTAGCCGGTAGAGGGCACTTTAAGACAGCAGAAGACCTGAAAGAATCTACCCTGAGGATCCAATCCTGAATTCATGTGGGTTTGCTTTTCCCTGGAAAGCAATTCAGGGAGGGCAACCGGGATGAACAGAGACATTGAGGGAAGTCAGAAGGCATGGTCTCAGTTGACCAGGTGAACTGGAAAGAGGCATTCCAGGCCAAGGGGTCAGCATACGCACAGGCTTGGGTTATCAGTAAAGAAATTCAGCAGATAACGGGAAGGAAACCACTTCCTATGTCCTGCCATACCCAGGAGACAGAAGAAAGCAAAACACAGTTTACGAAACATTCTATGCTAGGAGGGTGTTTCCACCTTTGGAAATTAACCCACCCCCTTTTAATGCACCTTCCTTTTAAGAATAATTTTTGTTCCTTGCTTTTTCCAAAGATATCTGAGAGTGGGCTATAGATAGCATGCCTCTTTACTCTTCAGTACGTTAGCCCATGTTTCCTGAGCTTGACAGAGCCATGGCACAGGGACCAAATCCAGGGTTGGAGGAAGTGGCTGTTCCTTGGTACTTGGGCATTCACGACGTCTAATACCCAAGGTTCAGGCTGATTCTGCTCTTAAGTCCCAAAGAACTTCAGACCAGAGAGGGAAAGTGGGCCCTTTAGCTTAGACCAGCAGCATAGAGACTCAGCAATGCCTGTGAGTAGATATGAGGGACCCAGGGAAAGGAAGCGGGTATCAACCAAGAGCAGGGCAGAATGCCGCAGGGTTTCCTATGGTTGGCAGCTACACCACTGAAGAACCACCAGGAGAGGTGACTGGCAAGCAGCAGGCCAAAGTTTAGGGACATCTTTACAGAAGAGAAAAAACAGGGGCGCCTGGGTGGCTCAGTCAGTTAAGCGTTGGACTCTTGATCTCAGCTCAGGTCTTTATCTTAGGGTTGTGAGTTCAAGTCCCATGTTGGGCTCCATGCCTACTTAAAAAAAAAAAAAAAGAGAGAGAGAGAGAGAGAGAGAAAACAGATGTGTTGTTGTCCTAAGCCCCCAAGTAGAAAAACCCTTAGTCCTCCCTGGGGCTTCTCTTGGTCACCTGTGACAATAAGGCCTGGTGTAACAATAGCTCCATGTGACCCCTGATTCTCCTGGTTGCCTGACTTCCAGCCGGCAGTGGCCTTCACTAACCTTGGGTCATAGCTTGTGACAGGAGAAGTAATTGTGTTGTGTGCTCAGCTGTTCTGAGAGGGTGCCCCCAGGTCTGCAAGAAGCTATGGAACTGACCCACCAGAGAGACAAGGTACCTGGCTGGAGTCCTGACCCCACATGAATACACAGGGATGAAGAGGGGATCACTGAGCCAGGTTGTCAAGAGCCAGCCAAGCAGCTAGGACTTTATGGACACGTAAAATGGTGCTTCTCAATTCTTAGTGGTGAAGGATTGGTTGGTTTGCTTTAAATCAATCCCTGTGGGGCAATATTGGTAAAATACAACAATGAAAATACAAAACCAACTTTTAAATTACTATATTCAAGATATTAAATTACAAGAATATAAGAACATAGGAAAAGTAAAATTATGAAAATAGTGCATGTTATTCATTGAAAGTACACATAAAATATTTAATACAGAGACTCACTACTACACTCAACTTTGTCATTCTGCAATCATAACAGTTATAAGTAGTGATTTTCCATATTAAACACTCATACGCTCACTTTGAATGAACACCGTATATCAAAGTTTTTAAGGTGGTGGTGGAGTTGGATTCTTTTATTTTATCTCAGCTGGTTCGGATTGACAAGCATGCTCCTTGTAGGCAATAGGGTGTATCTACAGTGCTTCCATGTTTTCTTTTAATAATACCCACCCTAGAGAAACTAGCCTCAGAGAAGGAATATCGATAGGAAAGGAAGAAAGATTTTTCAAGTAACTTCTTAACAGATAATTCTAGTGGGGCTTATTTTACAATCTGTAAATGTTGGCTAAAAAAAAAAAAATAAGCACTACAAAGACTTCAGGGAAGATGGCGGAGTAGGAGGACCCTAACCTCACCTCATCCCGTGGATACCAGTAGAACCCACATCAGTGTAAATAACCCAGAAAACGACCTGAAGACTGGAAGAACAGACTCTCCACAGCTAAATGTAAAGAAGAGGCCACATCAAAGATGGTCAGAAGGGCAAAAACCAGTAGAGAGCTAACTGAGCCCATAGGACTGTCCCTGGGAGGGAGAAGTTCCAGGGTAGCAGAGAGGGGAGAGAAACAGACCCTCACACCAGGAACCCCAGGCACGGGGGACCCGCATGGGAAAGATGAACCTTCATAACTTTTGGCTTTGAAAACCAGAGAGACATAATTTCATGAATTCTTACAACTGGTGGGGCTTAAGCCCTGGAACTTTAAAAATCTTGGCTTGGCTTTGGGAGAGCAGGAAGGGTGAGAGGAAATGGAGTTCCCACTCTTGAAGAGACAGCACAACAAATAGCCCTGCTGAGGTACAGCATAGAGGAAGCAGTTTGACAAATGCTGGGTATAGGGGAGGGGGATTTATTTATTAATTATTTACTAATCTCAGAACGTGTGCTGGAGGGACAGGGATCACTGGGAGACTTCTCCAAGGACAAAGGAGCTGCTGGTGTTGTTTCCCTTCCCCGCTCCGCAGCCTAGACACAGGGACACTTGCTACTTGACTGCTAATAGCATGCCCATCCCTGCATTCTCCTGCAGACCTGCCCCCCACTCCAGTACAACGTTGATCAGAGCCCATCCACAACTGTGCCACAAGCCTGGCAGTGTGCAAGCAGCCCCAGTGGGGGTCAACACCACTCCAAAGTGACTCCTGCACCAAGGAGAGGGGAAGATAACAACACACACCCATATGACTGCAGTGGGGTGTGGGCAGATATCTGGTATGACTGTGGACCCTGCCCACCAACAAAACCTTCTCAGGGAACACCACAGGGAAAGCATCCTGCAGTTCGGTGTTACTGCATCTCTGGCAAATACCTTGGGTCTGACTCAACTCAAGCCCAAGCTGGCCCCAGACTGGTCCCCTAACAACACGGGGACTAAACCCTGTCCACAACAGGGAATGAGAGCCACTGTAGATGACTGCACTGAAGGAAAAAGCAGCCAAGACACAACTGCAGTGCACATATAACACACATAGGAGACAGCCCTGAAGTGCCAGGTTCCAGTAAACATGGGACATTGTACGGCAGGGCACTACAGGACACCTTCTTCATAAGGCCACTACTTTTTTTTTTTTTTTTTAATAAGGCCACTACTTTCAAAAGCAGGAGACATAGCTGACTTTCCTAACACATAGAAAGAGATACAAAGAGTTAGACAAAATGAGGAGAGAGGAATATGTCCCAAATGAAAGAACAGGATAAAATCACATCAAGAGAGCTTAATGAAACAGAGATAAGTAATACATCTGATAGAGAGTTCAAAGTAATGGTCAAAGATACTCATTGGACTTAAGAGTGGAAGACCTCAGTGAGACCCTCAACAAAGAGATAGAAAACACATAAAAGAACCAGAGATAAAGAACTCAGTAACTGAAATTAAAAATCTACTAAGTGGAATAAATAGTAGACTAGAGGAAGCAGAAGAATGGATCAGCGACCAGGAGGACAGAGTAATGGAAACCAATCAAGCTAAATGGGAGAAAGAGAGAAAAAAGACAAAAGACAAAAGACAAAAGACTCTGGGAATTCAGCAACACCATCAAGCATAATAACATGTGCATTATAAGGATCACAGAAGAGAGAGAGAGAAAAGGGGGCAGAAAAATTATTTTAAGAAATAAGACCTGAAAATTTCCCAAATCTGGGGAAGGAAATAGAAATTCAGATCAAGAAGGTACAGAGAGTCCTCAGTAAAAACCCAAGGCAGTCCACACCAACACACAGTAATTAAAATGGCAAAAAGTAGTGATAAAGAGAGAATTTTAAAACACAGCAAAAGGAAAGAAAACAGTTATATACAAGGGAAACCCCATAAGATATCAGCAGATTTTTCAGCAGAAACTTTGCTGGCCAGAAGAAAGTGGCATGATATATTCAAAGGTATATTTGAGAGGAAAAAAACCCCTGCAACCACGAATACTCTATCCAGCAAGGCTATATTCAGAATAGATGGAGAGATGAAGAGTTTCCTGGACAAAAATTAAAGGAATTCATGACCACTGAACCAGCCCTACAAGAAATGTTAAAGGGAACATTTTGAGTGGGAAGAAAAGATCATAAGTAGGAGTAAGAAAAGTAGGAAGCACAAAAGCAGTAAAATTAAGTATAACTATAAAAATCAGTCAAAGGATTCACAAAATAAAAAGATGCAAACTATAATACCATACACCTAAAATGTGGGAGAGGAGGAGGAGTAAAGAGTGGGTTCAAACTTAAGCTACCATGAACTTAATATACACTGCTACGTGCATGTTATATATAAACCTGATGATAACCACAAATCAAAAACCAGTAATAGATATGCAAAAATATAGAGGAAAGAACCCAATTTTTTTAAGGTAGGCACCACACTCAGCTCAGGGCCCAATCCAGGGCTTGAACCCGTGACCCTGAGATCAAGACCTGAGATCAAGAGTCAGATGCTCAAACAACTGAGCCACACTGGTGCCCTGGAACCCAATTTTATATCACTAAAGAAAGCCAACAAATCGTGAGAGGAAGGAAGAAGGAAAAGAGAAGAAAATAACCATACAAAAACCATACAAAAATAACCATAAAACAAAACAAAAAAAATGACAATAAGTACATACCTATCAATAATTACTTATGCTAAGTGAAATAAGTCAAGCAGAGAAAGTCAATTATCATATGGTTTCACTTATTTGTGGAACATAAGGAATAGCATGGAGGACATTACGAGAAGGAAGGGAAAAATGAAGGGGGGGAAATCGGAGGGGGAGAAAAACCATGAGAGACTATGGACTCTGAGAAACGAACTCAGGGTTCTAGAGGGGAGGGGGGTGGGGGGGGGATGGGTTAGCCCAGTGATGGGTATTAAAGAGGGCACGTACTGCATGGAGCACTGGGTGTTATATGCAAACAATGAATCATGGAACACTACATCAAAAACTAATGGTGTACTATATGGTGACTAACATAATAAAAAAAATTTCTTTAAAATTGAAAAAAAAATAATTACTTTGAAGGTAAATGGACTAAGTGCTCCAATCAAAAGACATAGGGTGACAGAGTGGATTAAAAAAAAAAACAGACCCATCTATATGCTGTCTACAGGAGACTCATTACAGAGCTAAAGACACATGCAGATTGAAAGTGGAGGGAGGGAAAAACATTTATCATGCAAATGGAAGTGAAAAGAAAGCCAGGGTAGTAATATATATATCAGCCAAAATAGACTTTAAAACAAAGACTGTAACAACAGACAAAGAAGGACATCATATAATCATAAAGGGAATAATCCAACAAGAAGATATACCAATTGTAAATATTTATACACCCAACATGAGGGCACCCAAGTACATAAAACAACTATTAACAAACATAATGGAAGCAATCAATAGTAATACAATAACAGTAAGGGACTTAAAACACCCTACTTACATTAATGGGTACATTATCCAAACAGAAAAAAATCAACAAGGAAACAGTGGCTTTGAATGACATTTTGGACCAGGTGGATCTAACATATATTCAAAACATAATAATAATGAAGGTTAGAGCAGAAATAAATGATACAGAAACTAAAAAATAATACAGCAGATCAATGAAACCAGGAGCTGCTTCTTTGAAAAGATCAACAAAATTGATAAACCTCTAGCCAGACTCATAAAAGAGAGAGAGAGAAGAGAGAGAGAGAACCCAAATAAACAAAATCACTAATGAAAGGAGAAATAACTAACACCACAGAAATACAAACAATTGTAACAGAATATTATGAAAACCTATATGACAACAAATTGGACAGCTTAGAAGAGATGGATAAATTCCTAGAAACATAACCTCTTAAAACTGAAGCTGGAATAAATAGAAAATTTGAACAGACCAATTACCAGCAAAGAAATTGAATCAGTAATCAAAAAAGACTCCCAACATACAAAAATCCAGGATCAGATGCTTTCACAGGCAAATTCTGCCAAACATTTGAAGAAGAGTTAATACCTATTCTTCTCAAACTATTCCAAAAAATACAAGAGGAAGGAAAGCTTCCAAGTTCATTCTATGAGGCCAGTGTCACCCTGATACCAAAACTAGATCGAGACACCATACACATACACACGCACACACACACACAAGAGAACTATAGGCCAATATCTCTGATGAGCATAGATGCAGAAATCATCAAGAAAATATTAGCAAACTGAATCCAACGATACATTTAAAAATTCATACACCATGATCAAGTAGGATTTATTCCTGGGATGCAAAGGTGGTTTAATATTAACAAAACAATCAACACGATACATTGCATCAATAAGAGAAAGGATAAGAACCATATGATCACTTCAATAGATGCAGAAAAAGCATTTGACAAAGTACAACATCCATTCATGATTAAAAAACCCTCAATAAAATAGGGTTAGAGGGAACATACCTCAATATAATAAAGGCCTTATATAAAACCCACAGCCAACATCATACTCAATGGTAAAAACCGGAGAGCTTTCCTTCTAAGGTCAGGAACAAGGCAAAGATGTCCACTCTCACCAATTTTATTCAACATAGTACTGGAAGTCCTAGCCTCAGCAATTAGACAACAGAAAGAAAGAAAAGGAATCCAAATTGGTAAGGAAGAAGTAAAACTCTCACTATTTGCAGATGACATGATACTGTATATGGAAACCCTAAAGATCCCACCAAAAAAACTCCTAGAACTGATAAATGAATTCAGTGAAGTCACAGGATACAAAAATCAATGTACAGGAATCAGTTGCATTCCTATACACTAATAATGAAGCAGCAAAAAGTCAAATTAAGAAAATAATCTCATTTACAATTGCATCAAAGACAGTATGTGGGAATAAATCTAACCAAAGAGGTGAGAGATCTGTAGTCTGAAAACTACAGAACATTGATGAAAGAAATTCAAGATGATACAAAGAAATGGAAAGACATTCCAAGCTCATGGATTGAAAGAACCAATATTTTTGAAATGTCTATACTACTCAAAGCAATCTACATATTTAATGCGATCCCTATCAAAGCACCAACAGTATTTTTCATGGAACTAGAACAAACAATCCTAAAATTTGTATGGAACCACAAAAGACCTCAGATAGCCAAAGCAATCTTGAAAAACAAAACAAAACAAAATTGGCGGTATCACAATTCCAGGTTTCAATGTGTATTACAAAGCAGTAGTAATTAAAACAGTATGGTATTGGCATAATAATAGACACATAGATCAATGGAATAGAACAGAAAACCCAGAAATAAATCTGCAATTATATGGTCAATTAATTTTTGACAAAGGAGGCATGAATATACAATAGGGAAAAGACAGTCTTTTCAACAAACGGTGTTGGGAAATCTGGACAGCCACATGCAAAACAATGAAACTGGATCCCTTTCTTTGACCATACACAAAAATAATCTCAAAATGGATTAAAGACCTAAATGTGAGACCTGAAACCATGAAAATCTTTGAAGAGAGCACAGGCAGTAATCTCTCTGATGTTTGCTATAGCAAAATTTTTCTAAATATGTCTCCTGAGGCAAGGGAAATAAAATCAAAAATAAACTATTGGGACTACATCAAAATAAAGTCTATGCACAGTGAAAGAAACAATCAACAAAAGTAAAAGGCAACCTACTTAATGGGAGATGATATTTGCAAATGACATATCTGATAAAGGTTTAGTATCTAAAATATATAAAGAACTGACACAACTCAATATCCCAAAACCAAATAATCCAATTAAGAAATGGGCAGAAGACATGAATAGACACTTCTCCAAAGAAGTCCTACAGATCACCAACAGACACATGAAAAGATGCTGAACACTACTCGCCATCAGGGAAATGCAAAACAAAACTATAATGAGATATCACCTGACATCAGTCAGAATGGTTCTGGGCCCCCAATTCCCCTACTTCTTCATCTCCACTGGCCTCACCACCACTCTGTTTCTTCCAAGCTCTCCCAAAGCTATATCCTCGGTCTTATTACCACCTGAAATTGCTCAACTTCTGAAGTTTGAGATGCAATTACCCCCCTTTTGACCACAACCTCTTGGCACATGGTTCTCTGTCAATTACTCACTCTCCATGTGTTCTTGGACCTCAAAGAACTACATTTACCCCTGGCTCTTCTACTCTTTTCATTTGCCATCTACCCCTCATCTTGTCACTTTTCTTTCTATGAAGCCTAGACTGTGCCCCATCATTCCAGAACCAAGTTCCTATGTCAAAACCCCAATTCTGGATCATTCAACTTTGTTTCCTGGCCAGGACTGCTGGCTTCTGGTAGGGAAAATAAACCATGAGTATGGATGCCCAATTATCGTTTCCCACCCCACCTGGGCCTTCCAAGTGGCTAGGCAATCCTACATTTCCCTTGTCAATGGTTTCTCTCATTCCCTATAGGTACTATTTCAGCTCTTCTCCCCTCCTCACTTTCTACTCCATATCTCCCTCATGCTCAACCAATGAAATTCCCTTTTTCATAGAGAGAATTCACACAGGAATGGTCTCAATTTTCTGTGACCAAACTTGTAAACTTGCTGAAGACACTCATTGTTTTCTCTCTACCTTCTGTTACAAAAGAGGGTAGGTTCTTCTTCTGGACTCTGGCCCATGTCTCTTACCAATTTTATAGATCTTAGCCCCTCCCTCCTTCTCCTAGGGCCTTATTTCATCCATTATACTCTCACTCACCTGTATCTTAAAAACGTTCTTTATGAAGAATTTCAAACTTATAGCGAAGAGTTATATAACACACAGTCTGTTCTTACCATCTGCATCAGTTAGGGCTCTTAGTTACAAGCAAGAGAAACCTGCTGTAGATGGTTTAGGGAGAAAAGAGGCTTAGTAAAGGATAATAAGATTACAGAATCTCCTAACACAGAGAACCAGGGCTAGAAGCCATGGAAGTAAGATCATTTCCAAATCGTGTCACCAACCCAGTCCAGGAGATCCACTGTAGTCCATACTACTGATGTTGTGTATGACTGGTGGGGCCAACTTCACAAGCCCATGCCCCAGCTGCCAAAGAGGCTGGGGGAAAAAGTTTCTGGCTCCTACTTCGGGATTGTAGAGAATGCCCAAACAGAGGAGGGACGTTCAAAGATATCCAATAGACAAAAGGAATGTTGAATGTCCCCCACAGTCCAGCCCTGGCTGTCCAACACCTAGTTACACTCTTCTTCCTTACTTCAAAGCGTAAACCTCATCAGCAACAGCACTTCCATTAGCACAGTACAGCCATCCTTCCTACAGATAATAAATACATGGCCTTCTCTAAAGGGAATTTCAGGATCTACAGGATATGTGCAGACCTTATCTTGTTCCATCATGAACCCGTCTTGATGTACTGGACCTGTGGATGCATTGAAATGTCAGCCATTTAACACATCCTATGTGAAAGAGTAAGGAAAGTCAACTCTGCCAGTTTTTAAGCTATTGTTTCTCAGCTCTGAACTCACCATTTTATACATGGCTGGGGCTCGAACTGGGACTCTGCAAACCATGTCCACACCAAAGTGCTGCCAATAGGAGCATCCCTGGGGGGCCGCAGGAGGGAGACGAGGCTTGTCACTTCCTGTCTGTGTGCCTTTCCCATCAGTGTCAACCAGCAACACTTGTTCACCCTGGAAGCAGCAGTTGGTTCCAGGTCAGTCTTTTTCCTCATATTCAGAACCAACTTCATCACTCACTCTCCCTTTCTTTCTCTCATGTGCGCGTGTGCGCACACACACACACACACACACATGACTGGGTCTCTCTCTCTCTCACACACACACACACACACACCCTGCTCTGTGATAATAGCCAAGCAACATGCTCTCCTCTGAAGTCTGGGTTCCACTTCCTTATCACCACTTCCCCAAGCTTCTAAATTGAATGAGTCCCAACCTCTTCCCTTTGTCCCCCCGCCCCCCCAGGCCTGCAGAGGTGGGGCTCTGCCTCCTGCTGTTAATATCACTAGGTTATCCCATGTTCCCTTCTGCTTTTTCAGTATTCTGACACCCGTTTAATTCTCTATATTCTGTCTGTTAGAAAAAGCCAACATGGTAGCCCTTGTTTCTGGTTGGTAATTAGAACTTCATTCCTCCACCTACTTCATGTTCCTTTTGTCCTCAGCTGGTCAAAATTCCTTACTCGGTGGGAATAATGCAAAGTTTCATTGGGGAACGATCAGAACCATCACCAGTGGCCATGCCTATTTGGTTTGCTGGGAATGTGGGATACTTAGTGAAGGAAGGAAATCATGATTACCAACTACAACCTCATGACCTGTTCAGAAACAAGGACTCTAGGATTGTACCTGAACCCAAGTCTGTCTGTCCCATGCGCAGAGACAATCACTGAGACATCAAGTATGTAGCAAGGAAAGGGTTTGAGAGGCAGCCAGATGAGAAGATGGGAGGGCAAACCTCAAATCCACCTTACCTCTGGGAAGCTGGGAGAGTCAGGGATATTTAGAGGCAAACAAAAATGGTCTGGGTAAAAAGTTGCATCTGTGAATAGCCCTGATAGCCCTTTCATTGCTGGTTTCATTCTCCACTGTCTTTTGGTCATTCCTTATTCTAGAGGGAATTGGGACAATGACCATTCTAGTTAACGACCTGCTGCAATTAAGTTCGAGGTTATAGCAATGGAATCTTTCTGCATTTAGAAATATTCTTCAGTTCCAGGTTGAAAACCAATATTCTGCATTATCAAGATTTTTGTACTTTGGTTCTCCCTTGGGCAAACAGTCCCATTTCTGGTGTCATTGGCCATGGACAAGAGCTGATGGGTCACCACTGCATCCAGCTCTTTGCTGTTCTGTGTCCATAAAACTGCTTGCATCCATGACATCTCAAGGTCTGGATTTTCCAGTGGCAGATCCAGCAAATCTGGATGGCCGAAATAAATTTGTTCAATTATCCATATACCTCTAGTGATCTTTGAGTGGCCTATGAAGCAACAGACATGAAGTTTGTCCAAACATGGGCCATTATAACAATTTTTCTGAAATTTATCTCAGGTTGTCCGGGTTCAGTTTGGAGTGCTTCAGGAAAATGTGGTTTTAGTTCTCATTGATTTCAAGTTAAGAGAATGGACGAAAATTGGAAACCTTAGTTTGAAGAGTCATAGCCAGACATTTGAGAAAATTAGGATCCATTCCAAAGACAGCCAATCAGAACTAGAATCTAGAATCCACAAAGGTGTTACTGAAACAATTTCTCTAAAATCACCCTCATTTCCAAAGACAGCCAGATTAAGCTAATTTGTTTGTAAAATAAATCCAATTTTAACAAACTTGGCCTAATTATTTATGTAAGTACAGCAAGAAGAGTGATTGGTCAGGTGCCTGGGTGGCTCAGTTAGTTAAGCTTCTGTCTTCGGCTCAGGTCATGATCCCAGGATCCTGGGATCGAGTCCTGCATCGGGGTCCCTGCTCAGCGGGGAACCTGCTTCTCCCTCTGCCTGCCGCTCCCCCTGCTTGTGCTCTCTAACAAATAAATAAAATCTTAAAAAAAAAAAGAATAGTGATTGGTCATATAGGTTAGTTGGTTTTTAATCTGTTTTGCTGGAATTTCATAAGGAATTTCAGATTGAACTTTTAACAGCCTCTTAAGGCTAAGAAACCAAGCCAAATACTTGTCACAGACTTCACCTGTGATACTGCTCTTCCTGAGATCCCCAAAATATCCTGAGGTTCCTGCACCTGCCAGAAAGTGACCTTTACTCACCCGGTAAGGCTGCTGGGAACCCTGTAAGCAAGGTACGAGGCTGATTTTTCCATGGGGCTTCATTAGCTCCATAAAGGCAGTCTTACCCCTTAAAGCTGTCTAATCATATCTGAGTCTATGCAGGTCTCTCTTTTTTTTTTTAAGATTTTATTTATTTGACACAGAGAGACACAGTGAGAGAGGGAACACAAGCAGGGGGAGTGGGAGAGGGAGAAGCAGGCTTCCCGCTGAGCAGGGAGCCCGATGTGGGGGCTTGATCCCAGGACCCTGGGACCATGACCTGAGCCGAAGGCAGACGCTTAACCACTGAGCCACCCAGGCGCCCCAATGCAGGTCTCTTTCAAATAGGACATTCTAGCCAAAAACTTGGTAATATAACCAGTGTTTCCAATTGTGTCCTGACATAAGGAGACCAGACTTTTATTGAACTTATGCAAATAAATACATTGCCATGAAAATGTAATACTCACTGAGAGTTTCTGAATTCTGGAGGGAACAGGTAGGGAGAAAAGATAAAAGGTTTCATATTTGTTTACGAAGGAGTATTTTACCAGATTGCTGTAAGTGATAGCTTTAAATCTGGAAAAGCAAACATTAGAGAAGCAGCAATGTTTCAAACAAGAGTCTGTTTGAATGCAGCCTTTCCATTAGTTTCAGAAATCCTAGTTTTAGGATCTTAAAGGTATCAGAGACCTGTATTTGTCATTACAATGCAATTGACAAGGAAGTTCTGTGACCAACACTTCAATAATGAGAAGGACAAGTGACGACATTATGCCGGGATGTATCAAAACCTTAGGAATTTTATATAATTCCTGGAACACTCATTGCATTCACTCATGGGTGATAAAGAGCGTTTGTTAGCACTTACTTGACAATGCTTCCCATGTAATTTGACATGCCAAATAAACAAGTGTAAATAGTCAAGAAGGCTTCATTTATAAGTTGAATTTTGAGAAATTTGTCTGAAACATCAGGTGTTGAAGCACATGTCTAAATAAGATTACAGATTACAAAACTTAATACTAAATTATGTATTTAGCCACGGTGGCAACAAGAGATTCTAAAGCCAAATGCAGAGGGTTACATAGTTGTTTACAAAACTTTGTTCTATTTGTTCATTGTTCATTCATGTAATCTCTACACCCAATGTGGGGCTCAAACTCATGACCCCGAGATCAAGAGTCAGACGCTCTTCCAACTGAGCCAGCCAGGCACGCCTGAAACTTAGCTCTTTTAATAGAAGCTTTGTTTTTCTAGGCAGATTAAAAGATAAATTTTGTTTACAATTTAGACCAATTATCTAAGAAAAGTGTCATTTTAACAGAGAAAACCCAAATTCCAATCTTTTTTTTTTTTTTTAAAGATTTTATTTATTCATTTGAGAGAGAATGAGATAGAGCATGAGAGGGGGGAGGGTCAGAGCGAGAAGCAGACTCCCCGCCGAGCAGGGAGCCCGATGCGGGACTCGATCGCGGGACTCCAGGATCATGACCTGAGCCGAAGGCAGTTGCCCAACCGACTGAGCCACCCAGGCGTCCCCCCAAATTCCAATCTTATACCAATGTACATCTGATACTAAAACTCATTCATTCCAACAGGCTGACTTTTTAAAAAGGTGTGCAGTCTCATCTCTTTCTTGCCTCACTCCCATGTTGATACACTTATTGAGACAAGGACTTCCAGGATGCTGCATGGACCTGTGTTCTTGGGGAGGGTGCTGGGATGTGGACCAGTATCCCCATCAGGAATGAAGGACCCTAAGCTGTAAGGACACTGCCATCAGGGATTGCCTTGACTGAAGATAGCTGCCTTGTCAAAGACATGCCCTCTTTGTGGGTAGCCACATCCAATGACTGTTCCAAAAACCCTAAATGTTGTCCCACTTTAGGTTCTTTTGAAACCTGTCAGAGAATCAGTTAGTCTTCTGCTGATTTTGTATCACTGCTCAATGTCTGCCTGATCCTGCTTATTCTCCCTTGTCTTCCCTAGGTGCTGATCACTTTTTTTCTTTAACATACTAGCTTCCATCCTCTTCATCCTGACCATGCACAAAATTCCTTTCCAAAGATGCCCTCCTCACAAACCTTCAACTTTTCTTTTTACATTCAGATTTTGTCCTAAGTTTCCCTCTTAAATAACCAGCCTCGCTTCCCTTGCTTACACAGTTTTCTCCTTATTTTCAAGAGTCTTAACATTAAAATTTATACCTGTTTCTTTGTTCTTGGAATATCCATAAAACTTCACAAGGCATTAGACAAAGTTCTAAGGGCTTCTTTTTTTCCCTTTTCCTACAAATTTTACAATGGAGATAACAAGAACTTATTTAACTTTCAGTAAGCATGGGCAGAATAAGTTTTATATTTAATGCTGATAATTCTAAAGCCATGTCCATTTTAATTAAACCAACCGCAGCTTAGCTTTCATAGCAAATATTTTCCCAGATCATAAGACAGTTGTTTCTATCTTTGAATTAGAATGCCTAATTCTTATAAATGCTTACTTTTAACTAAATAGAGCTTTTATGAATTTTAGCAATACCATCCAGAGGTAGAGGAAATAGCTCACATTTACAACATACATGGACAAGTACACAAACAGGATGCAAAGCAAATCTTAAAAGCTCAATTCCCAAATATCTCCCTTTTACAAAACAAATCCAATTGTAAGATGGTATTATAGCTTATGGACCCATTAATTGGTCATTCTTCTCCAGAGCCTAATGAATATTGTGGCCAAACAGTGTTGCAAAAAAGAAAAAAGATTGCCCAAATTTGGGGGATACAACCCGGAGGGCAGCATGCAGGCATAAATTGTCATTTCCCATTTTCCAATTAGAACACAGCTAGTTTTATTCAAAGACACCAAAAGCTGAAGCTACAAACAAACCAAATGAAACCCAGAATACCTCTGTGAGCATTGGTACCTCCTCAAAAGTTGGGGCGTCACCAACTGAACCTATGGCTTCCTACTTTCTAGTTCCTCCCTAAAAGTCAGAGCTTCACCAACTGAATCAAACGGCTTCCTAATCAAACTTTTCTTAAGCAAACAAGAAAAAAGGCTAAGAGAACCCAAACCCCCTATCTGGAGGCAGCTGAATGGGAGGAAGAAATCAGCTCACCTGCTGTCACCCACCAAATGCTCACCAAGAGATGTCTGTCCAGACCGAATCCA
Source organism: Neomonachus schauinslandi (assembly GCF_002201575.2). Classification (NCBI taxonomy): domain Eukaryota; kingdom Metazoa; phylum Chordata; class Mammalia; order Carnivora; family Phocidae; genus Neomonachus; species Neomonachus schauinslandi. The sequence continues at coordinate 145,019,843 of NC_058403.1, read as the reverse complement.
AAAACTATTTTCTTGCCACAAGAGTTAAATTAAGCGCCAAGAACTGGCGGAGTCCAGCTGGGGTGGGGCCACCGGGACAGTCCCAGAACAGAGAGCCTAGGCAACCGGCTAGAGTGGTTATCAGAATCCCGTTCTTGGCTGGGGGTCGACAAACCACCGACCAAAAGCTCCTGGCTGGCGTGCCATATTTGTAATTGAATCCAAGTTTCTCGCCTGAAGCACAGCAAAAAGTATTACTGAGACGTGGAGTATGCAGCAAGGAAAGGGTTTATTCGGGAGGCAGCCAAACGAGGAGACAGAAGGGCAAACCTCCAATCTGCCTCCCTGAAGGAGAGTCAGGGATATTGCAAGGCGAATGAAAAAGGTCTGGGTAAAAAGTTACACCTGTGCTTATTGGTCTGCAGCTGTGATTAGTCCTGTTAACCCTTTCCCCGCCGGTTTCAGTATCTGCCCCTATTGCTGTAATTATGCATGTAAACTGTAGGGTTAAAGCCGAGACCAGTTAGCGGGCTGTTCCAGCAATCCAGGTGAGGGATAACGTGGCTCAGAGCAAGGTGGTGACAGTGGAAGTTGTAAAAAGTGGGTGGCTTCTAAATACTTTATGAAGTAAAGCCAACAAGATCTGCTGATGCTTTTGATGAAAGGCGTGAAGGCAAGAGAAGTCAAAGATTACTGCAAGGGTTTTCACCTGAGCAACTGGACAGATGGAGTAGCCATCAGCTGTGCTGGAATCCAGGCATTAGGTGGAGAAGGTTGGAGGGGGAAGGTCATCAGTCCAAGTTTGGATTTATGGAGATTGAGGTATCCATTAGGTATCCAAGGGAAAATGATTCCTAAATCTTTGCCTTTGGGTCTGATTTCTCACCTCTGACTAGAACATGAATGCCTGATGTCGGTGTGTCTTGTTCTGGCACGCCTGGTGCTCAGCACTGTGCTCGGACCACAATCATCTCAGTAAATAGCTTTTGAATGAAGGATGAAAAAAATAAATGAACAACTTCAGAGGTTTCTCACATGGGCCTAAGTTCATCTTACGCAGATCCCAAGCCCACAATTTTTCTCCAGACAGTAGAGGAGAATAAGAATTTTATTCTGCATGCCGTGCCTCATGTTCATTGGAAACCCATCTTATGACTTCATTCATTGTAGCTGAAATCTTTCTCCCTTGATGTGGAGAAATCCCTCACAGAGACAGGAGCTTCCTCTCTCCTGAGAGAAATTTACTCCAGCCCGAATTCAGCTGGACACTGGGTCAGATAGCTCTGGTGAGGCTGAGAGGACTGTGGGTACTCCACCTCTCTTCTCCCTTTAAATGTGGGTATGTTTTTGTGTTGTCCTTCCCCTCTCAGAACACCTTATTTTGGGGCTTCCCTCTCTGTTCAAGTTCAAGTCCAAGTAATTACGGACCCCCTGCTGGTCACTCCTGATGGGGACCTCGGCCAGATTCAACCCCTCCCCGCGGTCCAGCACAGAACAGGAGGAGTTAATTTGGATCCTGTATACGTTCACCCCAATTCAGCCACAGTTAGAGCCCCTGCATAGGTCTGACTTGGCGGTGAGCTGCCTGTCCTTCACCCTGGCTTCTGGTGCCACGCCCTGCAAGGAGACTTCCTTGACCCCCAGTTTGGGCTTATGAGTTCTCATTATGCAAGGAGAGACACCGAAGGGGAAGGGGAAGAGAAAAAACTCCTATATCTCCTCCTTTATGTTAAAGATACAAGAATACATGCACTCGATGGAAAATTAACATGTTTACTTATTTGGAATTGTTTTCCCTTTCAATTTTCCTCCACTCAAATCTGGGAAGCATAAGGTGCTTGCTAATTAGAGGTAACCATAGTTACCAAGTTGCCTTCACAATATATCTGAGAGTTTGTTTTTCTTGGTTTTAATTCTACAAAAAGCATTTCACCTGCCAGTGGTTCTTCTTCTCTCTTCAGTTTCATCGGGTGATTTTCCAAACCCAAGAGACTTTTAGCAGCCATATTAAATGTTCAAAATGAAAATAATAAAAGAAACCACCCATTCTCAGAAAACAGTCCCATACCCTGAATCCTCTGGTTTTAAAATCTCAGCTGACTAGGTGGGATAACCAGCAGGTTGGCAAGGAGAAATGGGCCTGATTCTGCAGATTTCAACATGGGCACAACGGTTTCTTTGCCCAGAAGCTTGGCACCCAGAGGAGTGTGTGTTTTTTTAATTGTCCACTTGAGGGCGCTGTTGTCCTCTGTAAAGGTGAATCCAACCTCCTTTGTCCAGTTAGGTAAACTATTAAGCATGAAGAACCTTACTGACACAGGGGTTTCCAACTTGCCTCAGTGCTGGTTTGATGTCACTTAGAGACTGGCATCCTCGGGCAGCTGCCTGCCTGGCTGGTCCCTTAATTTAGCTGCTCTGCTTTCTCCCAGCCTCCACCTATTACCTGTCGCAGTTCCTGGTGCATTGCACCATGATTTTCTGAATCTCCCACCTGGCTGGGTTCTGTACCTACTACATCAACACAGTGCCTGGCACACAAGCACATTTCCGTGAATGTTGAGCCGGTGAAGGGTTCGTAACCGTCCACCCAAGTTGATACAAGAGAGCAGTTGAATCCCTTCCAAAATGGAACTTAGAGAAAGATCAAACCCATGGAAGTCATTCTGGCTGCAGTCCAGAGGTGTTTGGGAGGTAAGGCTTGAGCTACTGCCGAGTATGTCTGCTTCTATTTGCCCAGACCAGCACGTGAGCCGTGAAAAGGAAAAGGTAGAAAAGGTGCTAGTCTTGGAGCTTGGTTAGATGTAGCATTCCACATGTCAGCAATACTAGTCCTCTCTTGAGATTTTCCAAACCAGAAGCCTCTTGGGAGTCATATTAAACAATTCAAAATTAAGATAATAAAAAGCCACCCCTTCTTCGGGAATAGTCTGATGCTAGTAATGACTGGGTTTTAAATCTTCAACACATCTTGAGGTGATATCACATCAAGATCCTACAGTTCCAGCAGGAAATGCCAGACTCTGGCAGGCTGAGAGAAGGCAGAGGGAAAGTCCTGAAGGCTTTGGTGGTGCCTTTCTTAAGCTTAACACGCTGGAGACTAGAGCGGGGTCTGGGGCCCAGATAGCCCCAGGAGATGCCCTTTCATTCTGGCTTGAGGAATGAAAAAGGGAGCTCTTAATGCCCAAAGAGCATGGGCATTCCCTGGTTTTATCTTTCTCCTCTTTCTCTGTTCTCTCCTGCCACAGCCCCTAGGCAGACCCACAGAGCAGTGGTGACTGTCAGTAATGTGGTAGGGCCAAATCCCTAAGGAAGGGGAAACTTGCTCTTCACAGAGAGGAACTGTGATCCCAAGAGGGTGAGGCCAGCCCCCATGGCTTTTTTCTCTCTCTCTGTTCTCCTGCCCCTGGGACCTGAATATGGGTTCAGATGTGGAAGCGTGTGGCAGAACAGGGTACCAGAGCCCTGACTTTCTGAGTGGAGGACCCAAAAGGGGAGCTCCAGGGAACTGAAAAGTACAGGGGAGATTGCAGAGAGGGAGGAGCTCAGGAAAATGTCTCTGTATCATTGTTTATGAACTCCTGAGCCATGTATGTCTGGATCAGGTCCTAATTAGCATAATGAAGATTTTGACAACTAAAGTGATGCATAGAGCACCACCCAGGTCCCACAATGGTGCACGCCTGAAATGGAGCCAAAGAGCAGTATAGCTTCATTGAAAGCTGAACTGTCATTGGAACCACAGCCCACAGCAGGGGGACTGGAACTTGCAGACTGAATCTAGCCAGGTTGCACCTGCTAAAGCAAAAAATATCAACATTTTTTGGTAAGACTTAAACAACATCCAGAGTCTCATAATGTAATATTCAAATTGTCCAGGACACAATCCAAAGTTACTGAACATACAAAGAACCATAAAATTTTCAATCTTTCTCAGAAAAGACAATTAACAGACACCAAGGATGAGATTTCACAGATGTTGGAATTATCGAAGACTTTCAAGCCAGCTGTTCTAAAAGTGCTCAAGTAAACAATTGCAAACCTTCTTGAAACAATTGTTAAAATAGAAAATCTTCACAAGGAAATAGAAGATATCCATGGGAATTTTAGAACTGAAAAATACAAAACCATACTAAGAAACTCAGGGGATGGGACTCATTAGCAGAATGGAAATGACAGAGAATGAGTGAACCAGAAGATTGATAAATAGAAATTATCCACTGTAAACCACAGAGAGAAAAAAAAAAAAAAGAACAGAGCCTCTGGGACATGTGGGACAACAAAAGGTTGAATGTTTGTTGCATCAAAATCCCAGGAGAAAAGAAAGAGTGTGATGCTGGAAAAATATTTGAAGAAATCATGATTGAAAACTTCCCCAAGTTTGGCAAAGGATATAAACTTATACATTCAAGAAGCTGAACAAATCCCAAACAGGATAAACTGAAAGAAATATGCACCCAAACACATCATAAACAAACTGCTGAGATCTTAAGACAAAGAAGATACCTTGAAAACAGCCAGAGAAAAATGACTCATTATCTGTAGGCAAGTCATGATTTAATACTGCAGGTTTCTCAGCAGAAACCATGGTAGCCTTAAGAAGTGATGAAGTATTTTGAATGTACAAAAGAAAAGAATTGTCAACCTGGAATTCTAAATCCAGTGAAAATATCCCTCAGGAAGGAAGGTGAAATAAAGATGTTCTCCAATGAAGGAAAACTAAGAGAATTCGTAGCAGCAGACCTGCTGTAGAAGAATGGATAAAGTTCTTTAGAAAGAAGGGTGATGTTCTGGTTCCACCCCAGCAGCTGTGCTCATGGCCCCCCTGCATCATCCCTACCCGGCTGAACCTAACGTAGCCAGCAGGTGTAAAGAATGGACTGCCCCCGTGACTCATGCTATCATTTTTCAATTTACAAAGTAAATGCAGAGACTTCAATATACAAAGTGACCTTCAGAGGCCAATGATGTTTCTGAAAACTGAGTAGAATAAAGGACTTGCACACTCAGGGGAGGCCGTACACCCACCTGGCTGGGGAAACTGCTGAATTTGATGATAACTGGCATCCAGGTCCCACAGAGAACTGTTGAGACCCAGTGAGAACAAAATGGTACCAGTGTGGCCCAGGGTCCCACTCTGAGGACAGAAGGTACCAGAAGACTCTAGACACTGGGCCTGAACCTGGGGGTGGGCACAGCCGCTGGAATACTCTTAATCTCCACCAGCAGAGGTGACATCCTCAGGGAGCTTCAAGGCCTTTAATGAGTAGGAGCCGAGGAACTGCAAAATGGCAGATGCAGAGGGTAGCTACACAAGTGATTGTCAAAATCATCTGGGGAGAGGTGGGGGTGTTTTCTTGGTAAAGATGGCTGAAGAACTAATTTTATGGCTTTTCTTCTGATTCTGTGTCTCTCTGTAGACTGGCACAATCTGGAAAACATGAGCTGTAGTTATTATAAGGATGATCTACAAAGAGTACAGAAGTTTGGAGAAGATGAAGAAAAATACCTGTGATCCTGTGACCCTCACCTGATTATCTTCATATTAAAAGGAAAATAAACCTAATGAGGTCAGAGGACCTTCTCACTTTGCATGGATCATAGTCATTTTCCATGTTCCTACACCATCTCGATCCTCATTAAATAACTGCTTAGTAGTCCACTAGCTGGTTGTGCATTCATTTCTTTAACAACTCTCTCACTGTGGATCATTTAGATTGTTTCCACTTCTTTGATATTCTGAGTAAATGCAACAAAACCCATCAACATTCTTCTTTTTCCTTCTTTGAAATTGCTCTATTCTTTCTGGATTTTAACTTACAGCAAAAGAAATAGGGCTGGACCTGTGTGTGTGTGTGTATGTGTGTGTTTGGGGTGGGGTATATTTTATTTTATTTTTAGAGAGGGAGGGAGGGAGAGAGAATCTTAAGAAGGCTTGCAGGATTGGGACAGCGTCCTGAGCTGGTGCTCACGAGACTCCTTGTACAGAGTCCTACAGCCCGGAGGAGGCCAGAAGATGTCCTTTTCCTTTCCCTTTCCTGCATTAGGAGGAACTGTGAAAGACTTTGAAACGAGCAAAGGGGATTAGTGGGTGTCCTTTCAGTGGGACGCTGGGCATGGATCTCATGCTGTTGAGGTCTGTGTTTCTGACTGGGCTACTTTGTAAGCCACAGAAAACTGGCAGTCCTGCAAATAATTCTTGTCTATAGAAACATCAGTGAATATTGTCCCCGAAAAATACAACCATTTTCTGTCCTGGATAACAGGTTATTCCAAACATTACATTTTATTGGCCTAAAGATACAACCCAGTTTTGTGTCTATCAGCAAATTCATTTCAGCATTCTTGACTGCCTCAATGTGTCTGTCCTTCAGATTCTCCTTTGAAATGATATGACCTCTTACTGGTCTCTTTATTAATAAGTTAAATGACATCTTTGATGTGTGTTCATTTATATTTGTATGGCTCATGTCTTTTCTTTGAAAATGATATTTTACCATCCACTTCCCTGATGATTTACAAATTACTAATTCAGATCAGACCTTTGTCACCCATTCCCCACTGCTCATTTCATATTAAATTCCAAGTCTTTCACCATCCCCCAACCCAACACACACACACACACATACACACACACACACTTATTCCCATCTATACCCAAGATCCCCTGCACACCCAGAACAAAAACAGTGTTTTTTACAAGATGTGTGTGTTCTGCACTAAAAACATATGCATTTGGGTATTTGGCCAGGCTTGGACCCCTGAGATACGAAGCAGTCTTTGAGACCATATTGTAGGATCTGAATGAGGTAATGACCTCACGAGGGGACAATATAATGTGTTGTCTATTCAGAGTCTGTTTTACACTGAATGCTGACTTCAGTTCAAGTTAAAGAATTGCCAAGTCCTCTTCTTCTGAGGACTTTCCTGGCATCCTCTTTCTACTATCGAGGAAGCTGGCACTAAGGGTCTGCTGGGTAGCCCTGGGTCGAGGATGGCCCATCCGGGACTGGTTATAGATTTGCCAACATTCTTTCCAACGTCTGTTCCTTTGGGGCTGCATGTCCGGCTGCATCAGGCCACCTGGGGCCTTTGTTGGATAAAAACTTGAGATTCCTGGAAGCCTCGGCCAGGAGGCATGACAAGGCTACACTGTGGGTGGCTGGTGTCAGATTATCTCCAGGTGTCCCCTTGAAATAGTTTCTTTTACGGACCCCTACGGAGACCCAATGGAGGGATTGGCCCAAGGAAGGAGAGCTTCTGCTCTGAATAGCTACCAGAATCACCCAACCTGCCCTGAAATTTGTCTCTGAAATATGGTGAGACCCAGGGGATTGTAATCACAGGCTCCTCTCTAGACCACTGCCACCCCAAGTGTGGTCCAGGTTCCACCGTGCTGGTATCACCCGGGAGCTTGCTCAGGCCCACGGCCAGACTTGCTGAATCTGAATGTGTGGGTTACAAGATTCCTTGGTGATTCATATGCACTCCAGAGTCTGGAAGGGCTGGGCTGATGGAAGTCACACTACCTGGGAGCGATCAAGTCTGTGAATCTCGTTAGCTGGGGAACTGTGGGCCAGTCACTTCCACCTCTCAGGGCCTGTTTCCCCATCTGTAAGAGGACAATAACCTCTGTACCACAGGACTATGGAGAGATCCAAGGGACGTGAAAGCACTGACTGGCATTGCCCCATAATTTGTTTAAAGACCAAGAGAACCGCAAGGAAATCCTGGTGTGGGATGGGGTTGGTATCCTGTGGGGATGGGCGGATGGAAGGCTCCATCCCAAGCTGCCTTTCTGATCTTTACCCAGAAAAATGAGTGCTCCCTACAAGCGGGGCATGTTCTATTTTTGCAGGGGAGCCCTGCTGGGGCCCCAGGCCCAGGGTGGCCAGGGCTGGGCCATGGAGCTGACCCAGAAGGTCCTTTCACTGCCACTATGCCCAGCTGCAGAGAAGTTAGCCTGATGCCCGATCCTCGTCTCTCGAGCCTTCTCTGCAATCATCTATTGCAGGGATTTGTCCTTGGGTAAAATCCATGTATCAGGCTTCCCTCCTTGAAGGTCCTGAGGATTAAATGGAGCCCTTTGTGCTCGATAGACACAGGGAACAAGGGGGCAGAATGAAATCATTTTAATAGCATAGCAACACTTTAGGACCAGGCATCACAGACGAGGAAAATGTTTTGTCTTCCATTCGTACAAGTCTGGTGAGGCGTGAGGTTGCCCTGGACAATCTTACAGACATATTTTTCACACTGAAAACTTAATAAATAGATACTTAAAATATCAAACTTCAGAGACAATGAGTTATGAATTGTGATTGTTTTCTTATTCTGCCTCATCTGAGCCAGGAGGTCGCTTCCTGGCATGTTGACAAAGGCGGGGTCCCTTAGGAAGGGTACTCATACTCCTCAGCACTGCGCCGGCCAAAATCCATCCAGCCCATGTAGTCCCGGTCGCTTATCCTGTGACTGGGGTCCAGGCTTTGCAGGTTCTTAATGACGGACATTCGGCCAGAAGGAGCTACAAGGGGCAGGGGAAAGAAAACAAGGCCATTATATTTAAGAGCATTGCTAATTCAATCTGTAAAGGAGAACAATGAGAAAAGCCAGACAATACGTAACAGGCACCTTCTTAAAGGTATCAAAGAGCTATCAAGTACTGGGATTGCTGGACCAAAATCTAAGAGAAGGACCCAGGTCTGGGAAAACAGGGTAATATTTACTAGCGATGGGTATGGCTTTCAAATTGTAAGGATTTAAGTGGATTCACTGACTGTGGGACCTGCCTCAGTTTCCCTACTCCTAGGGGTGTTTTCTCTTATGTAGCTGGCCCTCAGCAGATGCCAAGCAAGAGTTTCCTTGGTACTTACCCATTTCTGAAGTTTGCCCCTCAAGATCCCAGGCATACCTGAGTACTCTTGTTAAGGTAACACAATTACAATATTTTGATGTTAGAATGGTTTAAAAAAAATGGAGTCAAGTCCCATTGCTAGACAAGTACTGTTTAGAAATTAATTTGAAAGCTACCTTCTTTTTAAAAAATGATACTGAGAAAAAGGCACACTGTTAGAGTAAAATCTTACATCAGTTAACACTCAAAGAAGAGTGGGCAGAGAGGTAATAAGGAGGTTATTTCATTTATTCCTTTTGTTTTTTTTTTTAAAGATTTTATTTGTTTATTTGACAGAGAGAGACACAGCGAGAGAAGGAACAAGCTGGGAGAGTGGGAGAGGGAGAAGCAGGCTTCCTGCTGAGCAGGGAGCCCGATGCAGGGCTGGATCCCAGGACCCTGGGACCATGACCTGAGCTGAAGGCAGACGCTTAATGACTGAGCCAACCAGGCACCCCATTTATCCCTTTTGACCAAAATGCAATAACTGAATGAGCAATGGGCCTTTGGGGATGGGAGTGATGTCCTCAGGAACAGGATGGTTCTCGTGTGTCATTCACATTGAAGGAGCAGGGACATGAAGAAACAGTTCCTTTAGAGAGATGTGACATACTCTTAGCCCACAGATCACAGACAGTGGCTTTCTGGCTATGAAATCAGTATAATGCCTTCTTCTGTGCAAGCTAAGAGACAAGAAAGGTCCCTCAGGGACCTCGAAGGGCAAAGCCCAGGGGACTCTAAGAGCAGCGTGGTGGGAGATCGCTCCATGGGGCCACTGTGTCCCCATTGCTTGTGATGCTGGCATCCAGCCCTACTGTATGAGGCTGCCCTTGCCAACTCTTGCCCACAGGCTGCAAAGAGTCAGACCATGGCTTATTTGTTGATAAATGACCTTGCAGGAGCAGCTCCTCTGTCTTACTGGATGACCAAGTAAAACTAGCTACATTAAAACCCAGAACAATTATACAGAGCAATGTCCCCAACCGTTCTTCTCCCCCCACCCCCACCTCAATCCCTTCCCAGCCTTGGAATCAAGAGTCAATCCAGCACATTCCAGCCCTTTTGCAGGTATCTCCAGCCTACACAAAAGGCAAACAGACCTGGCTGTTGAACTGTTCAACATTTTTCAGGTGAAATATTAGTCCTTGCATTCAAAAAAACCTTGCGGATCCAGTTAGTTGTACACAGTTACGGAAATATGGCCCATCCTTCTTCCTGCTGCTGCTGGATGCCCCCACCAAGGGCTGGGCACGGCCCCAAGTTCCAGTTAATGAAGGCAAAGTGGCAGCTTCGATGTGTGCAAGCAGCCCGGGTTGTGTGTGTGGGGGGGGCGGCGGGGGTGGGGGGGGCACCATGTTTTCAGCCCTGGTAGCTGTGCTGGTTACGCATTCCACGTGCAGTGTGTGCATTTACCAGGGTCCTCACTCACTTCCCCAGGGCGACACAAAGTAGGGACCACTACTGGTTTACAGAACGGAATCGAAGGGCCTGGCTCCTTTAGACTTTGAGACCCCAAATGGGCAGTACAGCTGGGAAGCTGAATGGCTCCCAGACCTTCCGGAGAAGGCAGGGTTTGAACAGACGGTGAGATGTGCAAAGTCACGTAGGTGATACATTCTCCCCGGCTGCCACACTGACAACGGGAGGCTCAGGGAACTTACTAAGCAGGGCTTCTGTGAGGACTAGCAGACCTACAGACGTTACAGATGTAGAATTAGAGCTTCGCTGGGCGTGGGGCGGGTGTATGTTAGATGCCCCCTGCCCCCAACAGACCTGCTTCCCCTCAATCCCCAAAAGCCCTTCCGACCATTCCTGAGGATAAACTCTTGAGCACTCCTCAAAGAGTACATGAGCGTGTTTAGAATCTTTAAGCCTAAGTACTATAGCGGGGTAGATAACCAGTATGATCTCAGAATATGTAAAATAGTCAAAGAAACTGTACAGGTATAAATATTTATTCCTGGTTCATATTTGTCAAAGAGAAGAGTGTGATTATTTTCCACCTAGTGCTCATCGTGGGTGTCGGCAGCTGAAGTACCTAAGGCTGCCATTCCCACGTGGGCTTGTTTGGCACAACCTTCTGAAGGCAAAGGGAGAAGGTGGCTGAGAAGAGATGCTGGGAAGAAACTGCCAGCGAAGATTTGTAGTGTAACGCCGCTGTCAAGTGTCTGTTCTAGGAAATTAGTTCGGTAACTGGCTTCTTTCCCAGACCTGTTTCTGGTGGCTCTTTCCTGAAGGTGGGGAGGTGGTTCCAGATTATGGCTCAATGAAAAACCTGTGATATTTCAGACTGGTCTGGCTGAAATTCAATCTACCTCCAAGGACAGATATTAAATTACTTTGAGACAGACAATCAATAGGAACTCAAAAAGTTTTCAGATTTTTCTGTCATCTGACTAATATTTCCACATCTCTCAATTTAATTAGCCAGAGAGCAAAACAGAAGATGGTAGCTGGGGCAATTTCCCAAAGAGAGGACAAAATATAACAAACCATCTTCTGTTGTCGTTGTTGTTGTTTCCTTTTGAATTCCCCTGGTGGAAAAAGTTCCGATCTTGCCTTCATATGAAACCATCAGAGGCTCTGGAAAGCCAAGCCCATCGTTTTCTCCTTGTCTAGTCAAGCCATGAGCTAAGGTTCAAATCCAGGCCCTGACAGATTGGAGGGTAAGAGAGCCTCCTGGGAAAGGAGTCCACCCCCGACCCTTCCCAGCAGCATTTGCTGTGGTTTACTGTCCAGCTGTGTTGGTCCAGTTTAGCACACTGCCCCACAGCCCGTGTTCACCATCAGTGTCCCTGTGGATCAAGTTGGTAGACAAAAACTGCCCAAGTCCCAGTCATGGTTCCTAAGGACCCTACAGACGCATGAGCCTCCCTCTGAATCTCACAAAGAGCTAGAAGGGCCCTCGGGGAATTCTAGCCTCATCCCTGCTTTACAGGTGAGACAGGCCCAGGACAGGGACAGGCTGTCAGTATGTCACCCAGCTAGTGAGCCACTGAGTCACCCTATTCCCGGAGACAGACTTTTGATGCTGAGAAACCTGGCTTGCGTGCTTCTGTGGCAATTGGGATCATGTCTCCAAGAGCAAAATAAAAACAAACAGGTCTCTTGAGTAATCATTTTAAATCACTGCCAAGGACAACTCAAAATTGCTACTGATTCTTTCCTCCTGTTATGTCCTTTGGTGAAAACTGACACATTGTCACTGCTTTTTCAACTGTTGTAGTCTGAACTCAAGAGCTTTCTCAGCATCGATCCCTTCCTGGTAGGGGTTTCCAAGTGTCACTATCTGGGTGGCTCCTGGTTCCTCCGCATTTACAGTATTGGGTATTTAGTAGATCTGCAAACCCTTTTAGAGTCCGTAATTTGCTCGGTAATTATCTTTTAATGTCTTCATAATATGGCGTTGAATTTAGACAGCAACACGTGCCAAAAACTAGTGTCGAGAAAGCTTTTTTTAAAAAGGTTTTCCTTAATTAATTAAATCCTCCACCCTCGCTCTCAGTTTGCTACAAAGGACGTCCAGAAAATCGTACTGTCCAGCGCAGTGCAGTTCGGGGGGAGGGGGGAAGAAAGTGAAAAACCTTTCAGCTTAACGCATCGCCTTGTGTTTCCTTCCCCAGGGTTACCCGCCTCCACCAGCCAGACGCTAGGGAGGAGGGACAGGATTGGGAGGCCCGCGCGGGGTCAGAAGTGACGGATAGGGACCCTACAGATGAATGAGCATCCGTACCTTTCCGGGCCTGCTGGATGTACCTGGCCAGCAGCGCGCCCAGGTGCGCTCGGGACTCGCCGTCCACCTTCTGCACTGCCCTCAGCTGCCTCCGGGGCGCCTCCTCCTCCTCCTGCTGCGCCCCTGGGCCCACCGGGTCCGCCGCAGGGACCGGCTGCGCCAGGGCGCCGGCCGCCAGGACCGCCAGCAGCACGCACAGGCACACGCCGCCGTTCATGGCTGCGGAGAGCAAAGGGGAGGAGACGTGAGCGAAAAGGTGGGGGGATCGCGGGCTCTCGCGGAGGCTCAGGGCACCCGGGGTACGGAAAAGGGGGCTCAGTCCAAACGCGCGGGGCCCCAGGTCCGCCACACTGGTGCACACACGAGGGCTCGCCAGGCGCCGACGTGAGCCAGGTGGCCACAGCGCGCGTGTCCGGGCACAACCCGTTTGTCTTTTGGGTGAACCACACCCCGTGCCCGGGGAAGCGGACAGAGACCCTGTCTTCTGCCCTGGCTAGCAGAAGAAATGTCTTCTGTTTTTCTTTCGTTTCAGAAAGTGTGGTTAGAACGTCTGTCTTCTAACTGGAAAAGCAAGAGATTAAAGCTGGAAAAATAATCTCAAGAGAAGAGTCCATGGGAGAAGCGAGACCCTTGATAGCTGAGAAGCTTTCAATGGGGGAAATAAAGGGTGAAAAAAAAAAAAAAAAAAAGAAGAAGCACAGCTTAAAATGAGGGAACAAAAAAGAAAAGCCATATTTAGAAAGTTTCTTTAAGGTGCATATGGGAATTGGCAATAAACTACTATGCAGAACACAGGAAAGGCTTTTTAAAAATCAGAAGTATGCTAAAATAAATAAATCTTCAAAAAAAAAAATGTTGTCAGAAGTATGCGCTCAGTTTTCCGTCCTTGGCAAAGCGCTGCAGGCTTTTAGATGCACCAGCAGATAAGACACCGCACGTTTCTATCCCCAAAGCCTTGAATTTTTCTGCAATATTTAGAAAATGAATTTAAATCTTAAAACCTCTTGATAGTTTATTTGAAGAGACTGCAAAGTACGCTGCACCTCTGTGTAACATCAAGCTAATCCCAAATTGCATGCTAATCCTAGCAAATAGATAGTCCAGCCTTGCATGCCGACGAGAACAAAGCAGGCGCTTTGAAGTCTCCTAAGCAGCTCTACCCACCCAGACCTCCCTGTTGTTTCTGACTTCAAGAAATGTCTTTCGAGCTGGGAAGAAGACACAGAAAACAGAAAAATAAATGGAAGGGGCACAAAACTGAAGACAGCATTCGAAAGCCAACTTGACACTTGGATCCCCCGCGGGAATGCGGGGAACCTACCTTCGGAGTAGGACTCAGCGGGCTTCGCGCGCGTTTCGACAGGAGTGGCGGGGGAGCTGAGCCAAGTTCAGGTGGGCCGGCAGGACGCTGCCTCTTAAATAGCCCCTCCCGGCGCTGTCAGCCAGTAATCTGTTTACCCAGCGTTGACGCAGACCGGCAGCAACACGTGCTCAGAGGGCGGCCACTGGGACGACAACCGATTGAAGTGGCTCCTGGGGGAGAGGGGGCAATGGCCCAGTGGAGCTGGGTTAACCCCTCGCAGGCAGGGTGTCCCGTGCCCAGTCCCCCCTCTCTGTCGGAGGAGCATCCTCTCCCAACTCTGTCCCTTTCCCATTCCAGGGTGGGAAACCTGGGTGTCGGGAATATCCTTCAGGTTGGAGAAGCTGCCCAAGTTTAGTCCGCTTTGGGGACCGGAGGGGCCGGAAAGGAAACCCGGAGCAGGGCGGGGGGCGGGGTGTCAGCAAAGTGTAATTCGGAGCTGGAGGGGGTGTTAGCCCCCTCAGAGCATCCCAGGTAGCTCTGGTTTTTTTGGACCAGTGAGTGGGCTTCCTGGGGGAGGGAGGGGTCTTCACTTTCTGCTCGGCCCCATGAAAAGCCCTGGAGGTTCTCCAGGACTCCTAGGGCAGGTGTTCCCGGGTCAGTGAAAGGGCTCCGGCCGCAGCTGGTTCTTGGAGCCCCGGGCCTCTGTTCACGCAGCTGTAAAGTGAGGATGACACCCCAGGACTTTGCTCAGAGTTTGGGAAAGGGCTGTGTTTTCCTCGGGGCCAAATTACTCCTGCTCGCGGCGCGCGCGGCTCCTGGTCGCCAAGTGGCGCCAGCGAGTGTCCCAAAGAGCTCTCTCTCGGTGTTCCCCTCCGGCAGCGGCATCAGCCCCTCCCACCTGCCTCCAGTCGGGGAGCACTCACACCCGGGCCGGATCCCCGCTCCAGCGCCGGCTGCTCGGCTTCGGCTTGAGGACCTCGCCCGGGTCACTCACCGCCCGCAGGGGGCAGGGGAGGCGCCGAGGCCGTCCTGCGTCCTTCCCAATGCCATCGCGCCCCTGACTCCCGAGCCAGGCGACCCGTGCCGGTGCGCCGTGGTGGCCAAAGCCGTCTCGGCCCTGAGGCCGTTTGGGTGGGTGCTCGAGTTCGCCGCGTCTCGGTGAAAGGCACTGGCAATCCCATTTCACAGACGGCAAACCGAGGCGCGAAGAGCTGCGCCTAGCGGAGGCTCCAGCGCCTGGCCCTGGCCGCCTCGCGCACTGAGCCTCCCGGCCCGAGACCTCCGGGTCGCATCCATCCCTCCTCCCGTCCCGGAACCCTCCATTCCTCCCCTCCTTTCCCTCAAGAAGCATTTGGAAGTGCTTCTTTCAAAACTGGCACCTGAACTCAGCAGTGGGGGTCCCGAGATGGCCGGACCGCGAAGACTCTCTTGCGGAGGTGGGGGTCGGCGTGGCGTGGTGGCTGGGGAAGCTTGGCGGGGAGACACTTCTGGTTGCATCCCCTTTTCTAAACTCTAGAGGCTGCTGTATTTCTGCAACCGCTAGGCAACATTTCTGAAACAGCTACAGATAAAATGTTTTCCAGCGGTTTTCCCACGAGGCTGCTAAGAGTTGTGCAGTTCAGTTGGAGAAACCAGTTTGATTTGTGACTGTGGCCAAGACATTTCTGGGAACATAAACTTGTTATAAGACAGAATCACCTAAACGGCTTGTTCAAACACCTCCAGAGTTTTTAATTCTGAAGTGGGGCCCAAGAATCTGCATTTCTAACAAGTTGGCCAATGAGGCACCTGCTGGTGGGCCCCTGACCACCCTTCGAGAACCACTGCTATAGAATTTCCCTATGGTAAGCCAGTGACTTAATGCCCTTCCTTCCATCCATTTAATTAATATGTATTTATTGAACACTTGCTTTGTGCCAGGCATTGGGGATGCAGTATGAACAATGGTGACAACATAATGGGGGAGCAGAAAAAACAAGTTAACAGACACCCCCCCTGGTAATTCTGATGTACTGGGGGGCTATCAGGGTGGAGGAGGTGGGGGATGATCCCAGAGAAATGTGGTTTTTTTTTTAAAAGATTTATTTATTTGAGAGAGAGAGACAGTGCACAAGTGAGTACGGTGCGGTGGGGGGGGGGGGGGTGGGGGTTGTAGGGACCAAGGGAGAGGGAGAGAGAGAGAGTCCTCAAGCGGACTCCACGCTTAGTGCAGAGCCTGGGCAGGGGGCTCCTCCCAGGACCCTGACATCATGACCTGAGCTGAGATCAAGAGTCAGTCGCTCAACCTACTGAGCCACCCAGGTGCCCCCAGAGAAATGTTTTGATGAGGCAGAACAAAGGAATGAGGCTCTGATTTTAGAAAGATGAGTCTGGTTGTGATGTGCAAGGTGTTCCAAGTGGGGAGAGGCTATAAGGCAGGATCTGTTAGGAGGGCCAGGAGGGATCAAGATAGATTTACATTGAGGATTATAATGCATTATGAAGCCTATTAGTTATTACAAAACATACTGAACATTATGAAAGTAATGTGTTCATCAGAGATAATTCAGAAAATCAGTAAAAGAAGAGAAAAGAAGAAAAATTCCATCATCCCGGGACAGCCACTATTAACCTCTTGGTGTCTGAGAAGCCTGGAGAGGCAATGAAACTAGGTGACTGAGGCTGACCTTGAGGCTCCCTGTTGTGAGATGGGGGGTGGGTGGAGTGTTACTCAAGACCTAGAATTCGGGTGTGAGGGCAGGTTTGGGGCATGGGGGTGAGGTAGGTAATGAGTCTAATGTAAGACTGAGCTCATTGCTGGTGCATGGATGGTCCAGGAGCAGGTTGAGAATGAGCCCTGAGCTCAGGACAGAGAGGCACCGGAGGTGTGGACCAGAGTCTTTGGGGGGGGGGGTGGTGTCTGCCAGCCTGGGAGTCCTAGGGAGTGCCTAGGAGGGCAGGCAGAATAGGCACATCCTGAGGAGCGAGAGCAAGAAGGTGAGTGGAGAAGAGGAGGATGGTAAAGAACCAGAGAAGGAGTAGCCAAGACACCAGAGTAAAAATGCCATATGGAGAAGCCAACAGTGACAAGGATTATCAGAAGCTGGAAGAAGAGCTCGTGCAGTGGACCTTTATAACTTGCAATAGAGTTGTAGCCACTTCACCCTTAGGAATGGGATTCTGAGCAGGGATATGTTATGGAAGATACTCTGGGAAAATAAAAAGTTAAAAGGGGTCTGAACTCCATGACCATAGTAATGAGTCTTCCTTCTTAATGGGTCAGAGGGTACTAATAACTCTAGACCACTTCTAAAGCAAGATGGGCCTGGACCCCACTTTTCCTGTTAATGCAAATGCATATCTACATTGAGAAGAATCCATTTATTCACAAAAAGATACTTGCTTAATGCCTCTTAAGGCAGATGCTTTTAGTGCCCTTCACCACAGCTACATGTCCCACCTCTGGCTCTAGCTGGGTTTGGACTGGGCATTTGTGAGCAAACAGTGTTCTCAAGTTTCTAAAGCACCCCTCTGCAGCTCTCTGCCTCAAAGCTCAGCCCTAGCAGAGGTTTAGTCTGGAAGTACAAGGGTCTTAATATCCCAGAAGATAGGACAACCCTCATCCAGTGGGGGATAGGAACCCATTTCCTGTCCTCTGTATGGACCATTTCCAGAAGCTTCTAGAATCTTCTCAAAGTTTCTTTGCCTCCAGCAAAGGCCTTGATAACCTCTCTTTAGCTGATTTTTCTTTTATTTTTAAAAGATTTTTATTTGTTTATTTGAGAGAGAGAGAGAGAGAGCACAAGCAGGGGGAGTGGGAGAGGGAGAAGCAGACTCCACGCTGAGCAGGAAACCCGATGCAGGGCTCGATTCCAGGACCAGGGATCATGACATGAGCCAAAGGCAGATGCTTAAATGACTGAGCCATCCAGGTGCCCCTTGTTGACTTTTCCTTCTCCCTTGCCTTACTCCTCTCATTTCCTCACTTCTTGTATCTGGTATCATCTCTCAAATAAACCACTTGCCCCCATGGCTGTCTCTAATTTCAGGATAATACTACTGAAAGCATCAACTGTCCAGTAGGCACTGTTGGGGTACAATAGGGAGCAAGACAGACAAAATCCCTCTGCTCATTGTGCTTCCATTCTAGTGGGAGAGATAGGTAATAAACAAGAAAAATATTTGTGTATGTGGTAGGTCATCGATGGGCACAAATGATTCTGAGAGAAGTAGATCAGGTAGAGGGTTTGGGCTGAAGATTTGCAGGAACATATGCAAACCCTGGCTTGAGGTCCCTCTTTTAGGCTCTTTGATATGTAGACCTCATTATGTATATTAAGGAGAAATGGTTTTGCTTTTCAGTGCCAATAAACACAATGGAAGTTGTAATGAGATTTTACCTTGTTTGGAGGTTGTTTTTGTATTTCACCAAGTGTGAGATGGTAATTAAGTTTTACCCTAAGCCCATCCTCTTGTCTCAGGAAAGGAAAAAGCAAAGGCAGTGCCCTCTCTTTCCCCACCTGCCCACCCCTCACCCCCTTACCACTGAGCGAGGCTTACCAGCTGGGGCCCAGAACTGCCCATGATGTGGAAGTTCCTTCACATGCAGGGGGCTTAAAGCATGACAACCATATCCAGATGTGGCATTTAAGAGTGAGTAGTGGTGAGAGGAAATTTGTGACTTTAACTGGTTTTAGAAGCTAGATATTTCCATCTGATTGTGGTGAAAAGAATTAAATGAAGTTCTATTTAGAGTTGGAGAGGCATCCCCAAAGAGGGGATGCAATCATTGCAACAGATGCAATCATTGCAATGTAGGATTTTTAGCCATGGGAGGTATCTCAAAGACATATGTCCATTCTGCACTTGTAGAAAACTTAGTGGAATTTCCAGGGACGTACTAGAGCCTCCTAATTTATTATTCACAGAATTTAAACTTGTTACAAGCGATTCCCCTTTAAAGGAGGTCAGGAGACTATTTGCTCTGATTCAAAAGGTGTTGGTTTGAAGTCTTCTTTTTTGGGTCTTGAGTTTTTTTCCCTGGAACATGTATTAGAAATGCCGTTGTTTGGCCTGGAACTTTTCAAAGGCCCACAGATCCAATGTTTCTGCTATCACCTGGGATGATTTGATTGAAAAGAAGGAAGTAGCTGTGATCATTGTGAACAATGTTGCCTTTCCTTAATGATGAGTTCCCTTAGAATGTCTTGTCTTAGTTTCAGTGCTTGCAAAGGCAGGGCTGAGACAACACCTGGGAGCAGGGAGTTTATTTGGGAGTGATCTCAAGGAAGCAGGGGTGAGGGGGCAGGGGAAAGAGAGAGGACAATCAAATGCATGTTGATGAGCAGGTTCCTGCTGTGGGGACAGTTCCACTGGGGTCTTTGTGAGATACCTCGTGGAACATGTCTCATATCCAGCCTACCTGAGGCTGGGAGGAGAGCCTGGGGCATTTACCCACCAGCTCCCGTGCCCCATTGGTTGAGGGCTGCTCCAGGGGTGTCAGCTCCCCCTTCACTTCTGAATAGACCTCCCTCTCCTGTAGGGTCAGAGAAAGTTCTCAGGTAGAGAAGAGAGAAGCTGATGGTAGAGGTGGGAATAGCTTCCAGGGAGCCAAGGGGACTAGCTGGGCTGCTATAACAAAATACCATACATAGACTGGGTGGCTTAAACAATACACATTTATTTCTCACAGCCTGGAGGCTGAGAAGACCCAAGTCAGGCTGAGAAGACCTCATGGTCGGGGTCCTGTGAGAGCTCTTTTCCTCTCACATGATAGAGAGAGCAACTCTATGATTTTGTTCTTGTTAGGGCACCAATTACATCATGAGGACATCACCCTCATGACCTCATCTAGACCTAATTACCTTCAAAGGTCCAACCTCCTAATACCATCACATTAGAGGTTAGGGCATCCACCTATGAATTTTTGGAGGACACAAACATTTAGCCCATAGCAGACTGCAACATACCTGCATGGAAAAGAGGAAAAATCCTCTTTCGCTGGCATTTCTGTAAGGTTAGTGGAATCCCTTAATCTGGGGAGGAGTATTCTGAATCTCATTCAAGGGTCACAAACCCAAACACCAACAGGTGAGTGAGACAGGCTGAGGGTAAGAAGAGCAACAGCAACATCAAAATGATAAATGTCAAATGACGGTTGTGGGTGGTAGTTAATCCCACTGGGAACCCTCAGGGCAAGTGTAGAACCCGTACTTCAGAGTTATCTTATCCAAGTGGGTGAGGGAGCTGGGGTATTTATACACCAACTCCAGTCAGTCACTGGTTGAGGGTGGTTCCTGGAAGAGGGGTATTAATCCCCTAGCACTCCTGGCCCGATGGGTGTGGGGGCCAGAGGGGTTTCCAGCCCCCATGGGAAGTCCTTAGGGGAACAGCTGCAGCTGCTAGTTTTGGAAACTGGACCCACAGGCACTATTAAGGTCAGGCCCCAAGGGGTGATAGGTGGGGCAGGGAAACTGCAGATTTACTCCTTTAACACTCAATATTAGAGCTTACCATATTTTACCTGAATTTCCTTCAACGGTGCTTGGTACATAGCAGTTGCTCAATAAATCTGTTGACTGACCTCTTTATCTATGTGAATATCTCATCTGCCAGAGGACAGGAACTGTGACTTCTGCTGGATGCATGCTAAGTGATCAATAAATGTTTACCAAGTAAACAACTCTTAGTGCAATAGACTGGATATACAAGGTGTTTGGTGGTGAGTGACAAGCCATTGGCTGCCCCTTGGCTGGGTCACTGACACCCAAATTATCACAGGAATTGTTTTCAGCACCATTTCTTTTTGCCAGGGATGTAAGAGCTGCCAGAAACAGGAGATCGCCTCATGAGTGGAAAATAGGAATGGGGAGAGGTCAGCTCCCAGCCATTGATCTCCAAGCAGAAGGAGTCTTTGCTTTTCAAACTAATACTGAAAAGCCAAGAGGAATGGTAGTTGCTGGGGAAACTGGCTGCCAATGTCCTCAGGCCTGTCCCTTGGCTCACTTTCATTTGTAGAAGGTTTAGAAGAAGCCTCTATGGCTATACTCGGGAAAAGTTAATGAACAGACTCAAGTTCTTTGACCAGTGGTCTGGAGTCTTTGAAACCCTGCCAATCCAGCTTCCCTCTGAAGCTGGGGCCCATGTGACAGAGGACAAGGGTGCGTCCCTGCAGTTGTCTCAGCACCCACCAGAGACACGTCCCCCCTTACCAGCCCACCTGGTGCCAAATGGAGGCCATTTGCTCTCCTTTGAGTTAATGCCTGGGGTCACAGCTGTTCCAGGATGACCTTATTGGGGAAAGCTCTTAGTTTAAAAAAAATAAATTTAAATGGTTTGAGTAGGTATTAAATGCACATAATTCATAACTGAAAAGGTAGAAAAGAGTATATAATGAAACTCAGTCTTCCCCTCACCCCATGCTTCCATCCAGTTTCTCTTCTTTAGGGGCAAAGAGTGCTTCTAGGTTATAGTAAATTCTTCCAAAGAGAGTCTATGCACATACAAGTACATTAAATAAGTCTCTCTCTCTCTTTCTCACACTCACACACACAAGCACATGTGTATGTACACACACGTGCACATAAATTCCCGACAGAAGCACATATTACATAATGTTCTCTACTTCACCTTTTTCACTTAAAATATATATTGGGGTCACTCTGTATTGTTGGCATAATTCTACCTCAATATCTATAGAATACCCCTTTTATATGGATGTGCCATAATTCATCTAGCTAGTGCCCTGTTGAAATTTAAATAGTTTCCAGTATTTTCCAAGGATAACAGAAGCTCCTTGAATATACATCATTCTGCACATGCACAAATATGCCGATGGCATGAATTTATAGAATTACAGAATTAAAGGGTATGCACATTTAACATTTTGATAAATATTGCTAAGTTCCCCTCCATGGCAATTGTTCTCAACTGTCAAGGACAGCGTATTTATCTTTTCTTGCTTATTAATTCTTCAGCTCCAGCTCCGGGGCCAGCTCCTCAGCCACGCCCACTGCCTGAGAGCATTAACTCTGAGTTGGTGGAGAGCTGACCTCATAGAATGACTGGGACTTAAATTTTGAGGACGGTTCTGTCTGAATTCCAGCGCATGTAGGAGGCAACTTTAGGCAGTGCTTCTCAGTGTGGCTGGTACTGCCCTCTAGGTGAGGTTTTGGAAATGTATGGGGACTTCTTTTGGGTGAGCACAATAATAGGGGTGCCTACTGGTGTTGAGGGGAAGGGGACCAGGATGCTGGGTGTCTGGCAACCCCCTGAAAGAGACAAGCACATGATGTTGAATGACCCACTGGACATTCAAGTAGGTGAATAAAGCCTGTCTATAATGATGCAAGCCTAGGGGGTGCCTGGGTGGCTCGTTGGTTAAGTGTCTGCCTTCGGCTCAGGTCATGATCTCGGGGTTCTGGAATCAAGCCCTGCTTGGAGCCACTCATTTGTGCAGAGAGAACATTAGTACACATTTCTTCCTCCTTACCATGCTATTAAGCAATGGGCTTCACTACACCATCCAACCTGTAATCACTTCTTGTGGACAAGCCTGAGATCCGAGGTCCCAGATTCTACTGCGGAGGTGGGCAGAGATTTGGGGTTTTAAGAAAAGCAGATTGGGCTGCTTTGCATAGGGATAACTTTGAGCAATGTCCAAAAGGCATGTTGGTGGGAAAGGTAGCCCAAAGAGAAAGAGGAAATGGTTTCACGCTAAAAAGCAGTGATATTTGAACTGTGGGGATTTGTCCCATAAATGTAAAAGTTCTATTTAGATTTTCATTCCTTAAGGAATAGCACAAACCTGTAGCATGTGCAACAAAATGTTAAAAACTGGCAGCCCAGAAATGAGAGATCTGTGCATATATTTTCCTAGCACCCGGGATGATGAGTGAAGGAAAGAGTTTGTTTACCAGCTTCTGTGACTTCCCTGGAGATGGCTGGCAACAGACGGGCCTCCAGCTGAGCGGGGAGCTTCGGGGTGCTAGGCCCAGAGGCTGCCGAGGACTTGCAAAGGAGTGAGAATATGATCTTATCTGCCAGATTGTGTTTCTTATGTAAGTTTCTGGAGCTGGGAGTGGAAAGGAAAAAGAGATTCAGTCTTTGAGTAAGCATGTTGGTTGATGGAGTACCTGGATGGTTCAGTCAGTCAGTTGGGTGGCCAGCTCTTGATTTTGGCTTAAGTCATGATCTTGGGATCCTGGGATTGAACCCCACATCGGGTCCCACACTCAATATGTAGTCAGCTTCATATTCTCTCTACCTCCCCCACTCTGCCCCTCCTGCTCATGCCCTCTCTCTTTAAAATAAATAAATAAATCTTTAAAAAAAGTTGGTTTATATTTTGGATACCTGTCTTAATTTAGGTCCCTCCCCCCAAAAAAAAGACCCTGAGACAAAGACCTGGATGCAGGTGGTGTGTTTGGGAGGGCATTTCAGATTGCTGAGCTGAGAAGTTTGTAAAATGAGTCTGGGAAGAGGGAAACATCAACTGTGGGTTGATGAACAGGTTACTAATGAGGGACACTGAGGCTCAGTCTGGCTGGGGCCCCTCTGAGTAGCTATATAGGAAACACCTCACAAGTGCCGCACCGGATCATTGATCCAGGATTCCTGTGTCCTCTTGTTTGAGGGTTCTGTGATGGGTTGGGAGCAGGAGGACCTACCACAGACAGAGAATAGAGATGCAGGTCGTCAATGTGGACAGCCACCAGCCTATTCGGGAACTGTCCCCAGCAGCTGCCGGTGTGTTCAGGTGGGCAGTGGAGATGTGCGTGAAGCATCAACAGTGTCTCCTGCAGCCCCTAAGTGCAAACCTGAGGACAGACCCCGTTACATTCATGAACTGTAAAAACACACAAGTCTTCCTATTTTGTTCTTACTCTTTGGGGAATGTGTGCGCCAATGGGTACAAATATTTTGCCTAGAGAAATGTTCAAGAAACATGTCTTCTTTCTCATGCCGAGTACCGTTCTCTTTCTTTTCTGATTCTGGGAACTTCATAAGTCCCGGGTCTCCCTGCCATAGTTTGTGTAACCCAGAACGAGTCACTTTGGTTTCCTGATCCTGTGTTTGCACAACCGTCGAACAAGTCACACAGGAATCAATTCCTAGAACGCTGTGAGCTCTTTTAATGGGATAAACCTTAGTGGAGTGAGGTGAGGTTTTGGGGACAAGAAAACCTACATTTTCAGCCTTTTCCCACGTTCAGCTCTTCTTGGAACAAAAAGACTGGTCTCAGGACGAGATACGGAGGAGGAGACACTCAAGGGAGGATGGGGTAGAGGTGAGAGGCGTTTGGGATTATGTCACTTACACAGATCCGCGCCACGCCTCCTGAGTTTTATCACTCACACTCCCTTTCCAGAGAATAGTGGCTCCATTGAAGTCAAAGTGCGGGGAGAACCACACTAAAAGCTCAAGTCCACTAAAACTGTCAAGTTTGGGGAGGTTCTTTTCTGGGCTCCCCATGGAGGACCCTTGTATAACAAGATGCTAATTTTAAAGAGAAATCATGGACGCAGAGAGCAGGAGTGATAGTGCAGCTATTTCTTGGCAACCCTAATTGCCTCAAGAGTTGCCAGGCTGCTAAAGGCATTCGCTTGTGCTGTACACACAGCTGGGAAAATCAGAAGCGAGAAACTGGGTTTGTCACCAGCCCTGGAGCTCACAAAGCAATCTGCTCTCCTTGGGAAGATACAGATGGGTCTAAAGGATTCGTCTAGAGAAATGCTGCTGGTTTTAAGATATGGCTGTGTTTCTTTTTCTTCCATCCATAGCTGTTCGCTTTCTTGCTTTCTTGCTTTCTTATTTTATTTTTTTAAAGGGACCATGTAATAAGCACTGTAATTGGAAAGAACTTACCTCACATATTGATATAGATGCTTTATCAGATGCCATGGGTGCCTTGTGGGTGGGACTGACTTCCAGCTCCCAGCCCTGTGACTCTTTGCTCAAGCTTTCTCTCTGGTGGTGGGAGGAGCCTGCTCTGCCCTGCGGAGGTGAGCTTCAAGTGCTGGGGATTAATGGCCCCCCGGAAGCAGCCCTCAACCAGTGATTCATGGGAAGTGGTGAACACATCCCCAGCTCTCTCTCCTAAGCCATGTTCTACGCTGGCTGCCATCGGTCCCCAACAGGGTTCAGCCCCGATGGCCTGTGGTGGCACCATGCTCAGCAATGCTCCTTTCACTGGCTGCCCCCCTTGCTCTGCCTCACTTCCTTATTTCCATCCGTGTGTTGTCTTGGATCCCCTCCCGAATAAACCACTTGCTCCCAAAGCCTTTGCTCAGGTCTACTTCTAGGAAAACCCAAATTACGATAGTTGAATTTGCAGCTTCCATCAATCTGAGTCATATTTGAGTTAAAAAATACTCCTCATGCTTACCCCTGTGACGAGCAACAAACTCCCTGAGAACTGTGTGGCTAGGAGTCCTGCACCATCCTGGGATGTTGTGGTAACTGCAGGAGTGCATTGGCCTGGAAGAGTTTACTTCTCCCAGGGGCTGACATGTGGATGTAGACACTAGGGTTTATCTTAGCGGGTTGCAGAAGCTTCGTTTTGCACAACTTGGCAAAGCATTTGCTGAATGCACAGTGGCCTCACCCTGACATCAGGACTCTCATCCATTTTTGGGACCATCAAACCACATGAGAAACCCAAGTGTATATTTCCTTAAGTATGAATCACTTATTTTGGACGAGTCATTCTCAGTGTAGAGTCCACTGATTGATCCCGTCCTTCAGAATCATGAGGGGTGCTTATTAAAAAGACAGAATTTTATTATTATTATTATTATTTTTAATTTTTAATTTAATTTAATTTGTTTTTATTTTTATTATTTCTTTAAATTTTATTTTATTATGTTATGTTAGTCACCATACATTACATCATTAGTTTTTGATGTAGTGTTCCATGATTCATTGTTTGTATATAACACCCAGTGCTCCACGTAGAACGTGCCCTCTTTATTTTTATTTATTTATTTTTTTTTTTTAAGATTTTATTTATTTATTTGAGAGAGAGAGTGAGAGAGAGAAAGAGCACAAGAGGGGGGAGCGGGAGAGGGAGAAGCAGACTCCCTGCTGAGCAGGGAGCCCGATGCGGGACTCGATCCCGGGACTCCAGGATCATGACCTGAGCCGAAGGCAGTCGCTTAACCAACTGAGCCACCCAGGCGCCCCAGAACATGCCCTCTTTAATACCCATCACCAGGCTAACCCATCCCCCCACCCCCCTCCCCTCTAGAACCCTCAGTTTGTTTCTCAGAGTCCCTAGTCTCTCATGGTTCGTCTCCCCTCCGATTTCCCTCCCTTCATTCTTCCCCTCCTGTTATCTTCTTTTTTTTTTTTTTAACATATAATGTATTATTTGTTTCAGAGGTACAGGTCTGTGATTCACCAGTCTTACACAATTCACAGCGCTCACCATAGCACATACCCTCCCCAATGTCCATCACCCAGCCACCCCATCCCTTCCACCCCCCCACCACTCCAGCAACCCTCAGTTTATTTCCTGAGATTAAGAATTCCTCTTATCAGTGAGATCATATGATACATGTCTTTCTCTGATTGACCTATTTTGCTTAGCATAATACCCTCTAGTTCCATCCACATCATTGCAAATGGCAAGATTTCGTTGTTGTTGTTGTTGTTGTTATTGTTTTTTATGGCTGCATAATATTCCATTGTATATATATACCACATCTTCTTTATCCATTCATCTGTTGATGGACATCTTGGCTCTTTCTATAGTTTGGCTATTGTGGACATTGCTGCTATAAACATCGGGGTGCACATACCCCTTCGGATCCCTATATTTGTATCTTTGGGGTAAATAACCAGTAGTGCAATTGCTGGGTCATATGGTAGCTCTATTTTCAACTTTTTGAGAAACCTCCATACTGTTTTCCAGAGTGGTTGCACCAGCTTGCATTCCCCACCAACAGTGTAGGAGGGTTCCCCTTTCTCCGCATCCCCGCCAATATCTGTCGTTTCCTGACTTGTTAATTTTAGCCATTCTGACTGGTGTGAGGTGGTATCTCATTGAGGTTTTGATTTGGATTTCCCTGATGCCGAGCGATGTTGAGCACTTTTTCATGTGTCTGTTGGCCATTTGGATGTTTTCTTTGGAAAAATGTCTGTTCATGTCTTCTGCCCATTTCTTGATTGGATTATTTGTTCTTTGGGGGTTGAGTTTGATAAGTTCAACAAGGCAGAATTTGAGTCTCATCTTAGACCTACTGTATCAGAACCTCTGAAGGTGGGACCAAAGTGTGCTTTTTGACAAGCTCCTGAAATGTCTTGGCTGGACTCCCCAGAGTGATGCATCTGGTAGGAGAGTGGGAGAAGCAGGGCAGGAATGGAGGAAGCCAAGGCAAGGTGTATCCCAGACAGAGCCCCATAGAACCACACATAGAACCACGCATAGCCTCCACTCAATCTGGCAGGGAAGCTCTGGCATTTAAATTACATCTTGGTGATGTCCCTACTTGAGGCAAAAGGCTGAGCTTTTGTTCTCCTGCAACTGTCAGTCACTGTTAAGGGCAGGCAAGCTCACTGGCACTTCCGGTCTCTGGAGGTGCCAGCAAAGAGACTCCAGTAGCCTGAACACAACCCTCTAGATAGAATCATGAGTGGAAGCCATTAGAAGCTGGGGCAGGGGAGCACAGCACCCACAAAAGGGATCCAAGGGCAACTGGGTAGAATAGAGACAGTGTCCACTCCAACAGGTGATTCTTTCTTTTTAATGTTTATTTTAATTCAATTAATTAACATATAATGTGTTACTGGTTTCAGGGGTAGAGGTCTGTGATTCATCAGTCTTATATAACACCCAGTGCTCATTCCATCACATGCCCTCCTTAATGTCCATCACCCAGTTACCCCATCCCTTCACCCCAGCAACCCTCAGTTTGTTTCCTATGATTAAGAGTCTCTTATGGTTTGTCTCCCTCTCCAGTTTCATCTTGCTTTATTTTTTTCTCTCTTCCCCTATGACCCTCTGTTTTGTTTCTTAAATTCTACATATCAGTGAGATCATATGATAAATTCTGTTTCTCTAATTGACTTATTCCACTTAGCATAATGCCTTCTAGTTCCATCCATGTCATTGCAAATGGCAAGATTTCATTTTTTGATGGCTGCATAATATTCCATTATATATATACCACATCTTATTTATCCTTTCATCTATTGGTGGACATCTGGGCTCTTTCCATAGTTTGGCTATTGTGGACATTGCTGCTATAAACATTGGGGTGCAGGTGCCCCTTTGGATCACTACATTTGTATCTTTGGGGTAAATACCCAGTAGTGCAATTGCTGGATCGTAGGGTAGCTCTATTTTCAACTTTTTGAGGAACCTCCATACTGTTTTCCAGAGTGGCTGCACCAGCTTGCATTCCCACCAACAGTGTAGGAGGGTTCCCCTTTCTCCGCATCCCCGCCAACATCTGTCGTTTCCTGACTTGTTAATTTTAGCCATTCTGACTGGTGTGAGGTGGTATCTCATTGAGGTTTTGATTTAGATTTCCCTGATGCTGAGTGATATTGAGCACTTTTTCATGTGTCTGTTGGCCATTTGGATGTCTTCTTTGGAAAAATCTCTGTTCATGTCTTCTGCCCATTTCTTGATTGGATTATTTGTTCTTTGGGGGTTGAGTTTGATAAGTTCTTTACAGATTTTGGATACTAGCCCTTTATCTGATATGTCATTTGCAAATATCTTCTCCCATTCTGTTGGTTGTCTTTTGGTTTTGTTGACTGTTTCCTTTGCTGTGCAAAAGCTTTTTATCTTGATGAAGTCCCAATAGTTCATTTTTGCCTTTGTTTCCCTTGTGACTCTTATACAATACTAGAATGAATTCCATGGAGTGGAGACAGTAAAGTGGAATGGGGGAGAAGGAAGTTGCAGGGATGTGGCTCCATTGGACGGTTCCAGGTGTCCTTTTGAGATCTCCCCACCACTGAGCTGTGCAAACATACCTTTTCATTCTTCCTGGTTGTCTGCTGGATAAGTTGTAGGGCACGCACATGCGCACATACATGCCATTAGATAAGCACAATTGAGTGAGTCCTTAAAAGCCTCTCTCTGCTGGAGGCAAAGGAGGAGCCCCCATGCTTACTGCCAATTCCTCCCCTGCCCACAGATACTCCAAAGGACGTCCCAATCCCAGGAGAGGCTCAATGTAATTATTTGAATGATAAGAGAGAGTCACTTTATGGGTTATTATTTTTAAGCAGCTGCCTTGGTGTCAAGTACTAGGATGGTCCTGGGAAAACCAGGATTATTATTATTTCTTTTGGATGGGGAAGGAATTATGTCTACACAAAATAAGTGAATTTTTGAATCTTTATAAAAGGGAAATAAGAGTGGATGGAAATTTAGGAAAGGACGGGATGCCAGGTGCTGCTAGGCCTTCTGCGTTTGTCCCCGAGCAGCCACTTCTCAGGGACACTCTTGTGAAGGACTTGTCATTGAGATCAACAAAGCCTCTATGCAGCCAGGACCTGATCACTGCTGGGAATGAAAACATGCTCTTCCTTTCAGGGAGAAGTGACAAATGCTGGACCTTTATCTGGGGGCAGCGACTAAGACGTCTGATGATTTGTTGTCCAACTTGGAAGGCTTCAGCAATGGAGATTCTGGCTGCTGGTTTATTTGCATGTCTGTCCAGGCTTAGAGGCTCTGGGTTTTCTGGGCCAAATCAAAGGTGACGTTTTTCCCTCTCAATTCCTATAGTTAGGTCCTCATGGGTTCTTCCCTAGGCTGTTATCATAACCTCTGGATCCAACCCTCCCTCCTTCCTTCCTTCTTCCTTCCTTCCTTCCTTCCTTCCTTCCTTCCTTCCTTCCTTCCAAATCTATTGTTGTGCAACAAATCACTGCAAAACTGGACTGTTCAGAAGCTCTTTCTGGTAGTGACCTCCACATTTTCCTGACTTCACAGTTTCCTCACCTCACTGGCATCTGTCTTCTCTCTGGACCCGAGATCCAGGGCCAAACCAGAGTAAGGGCATCTACGGAAGACTGTTTCTCTAACCACGTGCCTTCCATTTTAACCCTGGGGCCTGTCCCTGTCACTGCTCACCATTGACTGAATTTTCCAATTGTGCTTTTTATACTCAGGGCCCATGTGGCCCAAGCACACCCAGGGCATAATCTCATATCCCCCTTTAAGGCTAACATTAGCTTAAGGGATTTAGTGGAAATGGGAAGCTGGTAACCCACAGACTTTGTGGGATGTTGGTGAGTTCAATTGTGGACTAAGCCTGCTGTGTTTGGAAAATGAGGTGCTTGCTACCTGAGCTTCTCCCCCTCCTCCAGGATAGGACACTTCCTGTCAATTGTGGGCTCACTCTGCCTCTGAGGTATGAGCTTAGCATTTATTCTTCACCTTGTCAGACAGTCCCTTGGGTGGAGCACTATTTTACTTGAGATGGTAGGTTATACTTGAAAGAGGTTTGAATGGAGAAGCTGGGGAAAAAGGGGACGACATTCTTTGAATCATAAGAGCACAGGCTTTGGTGTCAGACAGTCTCAAATTTTAAATCCCTGCTGTGCCCCTATTGGCTGTGTGGCCTTGCCTATGTTACTCTGTCTCTCTGATGATCAGTTTTTCATCTGTAAAATGAATAGCATAATGACACCTACTTCTCTTGGTAGCTGTGAGGACTAGATCAGGCACACAAAGTCCTAACATATAACACATAACCAGCACATAACTTATGCCAACTACTGCCACCATCACTGAAGATTAAAACATGCTTTTTGCTTGTTGGGATTTCCCAAGTCTTTAAACAGATTTTCTGGAGAATTGGAAAAAAAAAAATGTCGCACTTGCACTGTTGGCTCTGGGATATAAACTCGCACCTTGCTTAAATAGTTCCCAACTTTAGGAAATTTAAATGGTTAAATACACTAAAAGCCAGTTTTAAAGAGCCTGCATCACTCATGTCTGTTTCCAGGGTTGAGGGTTAGGGAGAAGGTGTAGCATTGTGCTTACCTGCGGTATCCTCACAGGACCCAGCCTAGAGGCTGGGAACTGCCTTCGTCATGCTTCCAAGAGGGGCTACAAGTCCAAGAGCATAGTCTTTCCCCCTCATCCTTGGGACAGGACTTCTGCAGTAATCGCTGGGCCTGAGGAAGTAACCTTCAGCTAACATCAGTCCCTGAAGCAAAGGGTGTGCATTTAGGATGATTTACACTCTCCCAGCTAAGTGTATGTGGTGAGATCAAGGGATGGCCTTCAGAACGCCCACACTGTAATTACTTTCATTTTATGAAACGTGTGCTTAAATTGTAGTTCAATTTGCAAAACTAGGCCAACTAACAGGTCAACACTGATGCAATTTTGAAGTGTGCTTGAAGTTGTCAAAATGGGAACAGCACTTAGAAGACCTTTTATGAGTAAATTACTTCCTTTGGGGCATGGTTTTATGTCATAAAAGTGTGCGTGTGTGTGCATAATTTATGTGTACCATATTTTATCAATTATATGAAGTAGATATTTTTTCACACTTTAACATTTCTGAAATCAGGACATGAATTACAATCTGTGGCATTTTATATTCACTGGAGACTAGGTGACATGTGATTGTCATTGCATACAGATGTACAAACTTGGCCTTGGTTGTTCATATTGGTGCCATGTCAACTGAGTAATGTACATTGTTGGGTTATGTATGTTGGCTTTTTTTTTTAGAAGATTTTATTTTTAGTTAATCTCTAAACCCAAAGTGGGGCTTGAACTCACGACCCCAAGATCAAGAGTCTTAACGCTTCACTGACTGAGCAAGCCAGACACCCATACGCATGTTGGCTTTAAACACTATTTTGAATGTCTTTGGAAAGATTGCTCTACAACTGACATTGAAATGAAAAGTTGTTGTGTGCATAGAAAAGCACAGAAACAAGAGTAAAACCTAGAGATGTTGTCAGTGACGTAAATAAGCATTGTTGAAAAAATTATTGCAGTTCTATATTTTCTCAGCAAACAATAGTCAAGTCCTTCATATAGGTCATAAAAAGGAAGATACCCACAAGCAGACAAAGCTGTGCTGCATTTTGTATTAAGATACTTAACAAAATGATTTCCCAGTACCCTCTAAGCCATGCAATTGAAGGCAGGAGAGATTGCCAAATTCCTTAGAATAGATGAAAGAAATTTCAAAGCAACAAGAGGCGGGTGTGGCTGATATATGCATCTATAGAATGACTATCAAGGAATTATGTTTCACCAACAGTGTTTTCTGCTTCAGTGTTCCTAAAATAATGGTGAGTTTTACAACCAATAGGGTCTTAGAGTCTATGAAATATGATATATTGGAAATGACACATAACTAGGTCACTAGCTGCAGATGCTGGCCTTGCCTGGAAAATATGTTTGGCATATTATAAAGCTTAGCAAATAAGAGGCACCTACTGCCCCCAAAATACACACTTATTTTGCTCATTGTCCCCCACTTGTAAGCAATTCTAAAACTAGATAAAATAAATAAAGCAACTATTTTCAGTAGAAGACAGCAGGCCATGCAAGACTCTGATTATTGAGAGAAGAAACTCATATTTTCCCTGGCCTTACGCCTGGGGGCACTTTCCAGACTCCAGCAGAAAAGTTGAGTCCAAGTGGAACACAAGGGTCTTGCAGGGTGGAGCAGTTCAGAGAATGAACTTTGGAGTGGCTGGGTGGCTGGAGTCAGTAGAGCAGGGTGTCAAAGAGGAGAGATTGCACAAGGGTAAGCAGTCTGAGCAATGAATGTGCAAGGCAAGACTCTGCTGGAATGCAGAGAGCTAAATGGATGTGGTAAAGAGCTGGGAAACACTGAGATTTCTATGTAGCCAGAGTTCAGAGATCTTACTGAGCACCTTGAGCATTCAGTGGAGACCTCAGACCTTACTTTTAGGAGTAAAGAACACATCCTAGATTGAGGGCCACATCTCTAGGACATGGACACAACTGGGTGGCTTTACCAAAGCTTTAATCAAAGCCTGACAAGATCAAGAAGGTCCACCAGTAATTTAGCCACTTGTCAGAGCAAAATCTAACACTATTTAAAGGAAAACAGCATAGCCCAGACTTCCTACAATGTATCATGTACAATGTTCAACATGTAATAAAAAATTATCACATATGGAAAGCAAGAAAATAAGATCCATAATCAATAGAAAAGGCATCAAATAGAAGTACACCTCAAAACAACCCAGATGTTGGAATTAGCAGAAAAAGACTTAAAACGGTGCTGCAAATAGGTTCAAGATTTAAAAGAAAAGATTGATGGGAATTAGTGAATGGAAGTGTAAGAAGACAAAGACTTTAAGAGTTGTTAAAATATGTGTAAAGATTAAAAGGAAAAAACTGACAGAATGAGTGAATAGATTGGTAAGATGGAAATGGAAACAAATAGAAACTATAAGAAATGGCTCTGGGTTACTCAGATACAGGGAAGTACTGTGTAGTGCTGCAGAGCAAAAGTTCTGGACTCAGAATGCTTGGGTTCAAATCTTGGTTCTTCCCCTTAGCTGTGAGACTTTTTTTTAATATAAAGATTTTATTTATTTGACAGAGAGAGACACAGTGAGAGAGGGAACACAAGCAGGGGGAGTGGGAGAGGGAGAAACAGGCTTCCTGTGGAGCAGGGAGCCCAATGCGGGGCTCGATCCCAGGACCCCTAGATCATGACCTGAGCCAAAGGCAGACGCTTAACGACTGAGCCACCCAGATGCCCCTAACTGTGAGACTTTGAGCAAGGTATTTATCCCCTCAGACCCTTAGTTTTCTTATCAGTAAAATGAGGATAATGATAATAATAGTGCTTATCCTTTGGGGTATTGTGAGAATTAAATGAGATCACTGTAAAATGTCTTTCCAGTGGCTTACATATATGAGGAACTATTTTTTTAATTGTTTCAAATTTTATAGAACTCCAGTACGGTATGCTTTTTCTAGAACTGAAGAAAGGACTAATGATTTAGAGTCACTTTTAGACACTCATGTTTCACTCATGGGCTTAGATCATACTTTGACAGTTGATTTAGGCACCTTATTGTTTTATAGATTGAACTAGGGAAAGTAAAAGCAATGGCAAAACATTCATGGAAAATTTGTCCAGCGGTTTTGAATTTGTTAAACTTCTCATTTCCCTCCATGGGGAGATATGAGGATAGGAATTAGGTGAGTGGAAAGTGGTGATGGTGAAGGAATAGGTAAGATACAGAAAAAAGAAGAAAAAATCCACCAATAAAATCTGATTCTACCCATTCTGTTGGTTTTAATTTGAAAACACTTAAAGTCGTCTTCAATTTGAGGGGGGACTTCTTATTTAAAATGTAGATCCAAATTCTTCTCTTTTTCCCCAGCTGTCAGGACTGTGGATGATTATTTTTTTCCAGGTGAATAATTCACTGTCTTCCTTATTTCATGAACTTGGGTGACTGGGAAGTTCCTTGAAATTAAAGTTGGTCACATTGTTTATGCTATTCATAATTTGAAGATGGTATCTGGCTTTAGGGATTAATAAAATAATATTAGGCCACCTTATCATACCTTAATAAAATTACTGACTGTTGAGCCAGGCAGAAACATTATTTTGCTGGAGAAACAGTTGTTTTCAGTATTTCTCAGTGGAAGCAGACATTTTCCAACAGGGATAAATGAAATAAACCACACAGGTAGGTGTGAAGGTGCCATTTTCTTAAACCTTCTTTTTAACTTCCATCAACTCAGGGCAACTTTCCTAATCACCCTAGACCATCATACATTTATCCTAGCTTTCCTTTTAGTTATCTTTTATTGTATTACATGCATTTTTAGATTAAGGTATTGTCTGTCCAGCTCCTGAGAGCAGGGACCAAGAGATGAATTCATACCACATAAAATAAAAATAATGGAGTAATCTGAAAATGACTTTATGCTAAGAATTCTCAGGAGATGAAGAAATTGTTATAAAATAAGAAACTATTGAACAAAACCAAACAGAAATGAAACAAGACCAGGTAGATATGCTAAGGAATCAATTAGAAATCTTAGAAATAAAAAATATGGTCAATGAAATAAAAACCCAATAGATCAAACTCTAATATTAATCAATTGGAAGTGAGTCACAAGGGATGAAACTAGAAGTTAGCACAGAAAGAGAGAAAAATAAAACACACACAAAAAGAAATTAGACTGAGAGTCTTTAACAAACATCTAAAAGGAAGTCCAGAAGAAGTGAGTTAGAAAGGGGGGAAAAAAGGTAATATTCTAAGAAAATGCTGGGAAATTTCTAGAACTAAAGAAAGGCATAAGTCCTTGGATTCATAGTCAGTACTAAAACCCATGTAGGATAGATAAAGATAAATCCACATACAGACACTTTCGGAAAAACTGAAGAACATTAGGGGTAAGAAGAGAATCTTAGAAGAACAAAAATCACCCACTGAAACCTTACTTCTTCCGAAATGTTTTGGCTATTCTAGATTCTTTGCATTTCTGTATGAATTTTAGAATCAGCTTGTCACTTTCTACAAAAAAAGCCTTCAAGGATTTTGATCAAACATGTGTTGAATCTATAGATCAATTTGAAGAAGATTGTCCAATCTATGGTAAGCCCTTGAGAGAAGAAGCTTGGAGAGATTGAAATACTTGCCCAAGGTCATGTAGCCAATATATGGCAGAGCTGGAACCAAGGAGGTGAGGGGCTCAATGCTAAAAGCAGAGGATTTAGCACAAGCTAGACTTACTTTTGAATCACAGCAATACCAGCTAAAATTTCCTTTCTTTTAGGTGGAATAGCATTGAGTAAGGGAGGGGGAAAGAATCTCAAATTATAGGCTTTATGAGAACATAAATCTCTGGCACATAATAGAAGGTGATTACAGGTGCCCCTTTCCTCCATGAATGTCTATTACTGTATATCTAAGCCTTACAGATTAAAGCCAAGAATGATGATATTTCATTTGTCAATACATTCCCTCCTCTCAGAGCTATTTTCTTCTCTGTGAAGGTCAAGTTTATCTGTGCTCTGAATAAATTACAAGTTGGCATCATTATTTTCCTGTGAATGGGGAGGGCAAGCCAATGGCCTTTCCTCCTGCTGCAAAAGCAAGATAGCACAGACAAAGGCAGGGCATTAGCCTTTCCACCAGAGTTGAAGAATCTCCTTTCCCCCCAGATGAATGAGAACCACGAAATTTCACAAGAGAAAAGACAAGTTCTGTGACCCTCCAGGTGGAGAATGCAGCCATCACAGAGGACTGAGAGGGAGACAAGAGAGAGACGGAGACAGAGGTCAGACAGTAGCCTTCAACATCTGGATCCATCTGTGCCTGAAGAGACCCACCCTGGATCTCCAAGTGATAGTAGTCAATAAATTCCAATTCTGTGTTGACTCTTTTGAGCCAGGATTTGATCACATTCAATTAAATCTGAACATGAGTTTTAAAAATTGTGTCCCTCCTTTTTCACCCGGGTGAAATGAAGAAGAAATATTTTTTCTTGGAAAAGGCAGCTCAGATGTGGATGCTTGTGTTATTCATCTTCTCTATTCTGCCTTGCCTTAGAGCTAAATGTGATTGGAGCCTTTGCTCTGGAAGCCTCTGGAGTTGTTCTGAGATGCTCAGTGTTCCCACAATCTCTCTTCATTGCTCCCTTATGAAGGGGATAGAGGAAAAGGGCTGATGGGGACTGATGTGGAAGGAAAGTCGCCTTCCCTTTAAAACATGGCTGGAATGCTGTGGGGAAGGAGATGCCAGGTGAACCCCAAAGCACCTCCAAAGCAACAAACACATTCAGAATGGACAAGTCTTAGTCATAGCCTTGAGGAGGTCTTGGTGGGGGTGGTGGTCCATATACATAAAGACGAATGCCCTCTTCAGAATATTCATCTATGAAATGTCCATTGTATTAAGCAAGGTCTGCCCCTCCAATGTCACAGAGCAGCCCACACACAGCTGAATGGCAAGCATGGCAGGAACAGACTGTAATCAACCTAATTTCTCTGAGCCCCATGGACAGTGAAGTGATCACATGATTATAGGGAACTAACACTGATTTACACAGCTTGTGTGAAGATGTTACTGCAGTGGTTTCTAGCCCTGGGGATTGGAAGGACATGGTACTGACTGAAGGATCTGGCTTTGTAAATTACTAAGCCAAGCCTTCTGAAATGAGGTTGGATCTGAAAGAAGTTGAATTAGGAACCAATACGAATTCATTAAACAACTTTACTGAGGTATAATTAATGCGCCATAAACTGCATATATTTAGCAGGTATAATTTGATCACATTTGACATATGCATACAACCTTGAAGCCATCACCACAGTCAAGATAAGGAACATTTCCATCTCCCCCAAAAGTTTCCTAGTGTCCCTTTCCTCCTTCCCTCCCCATCCCCAGGTAACCACTGATCTGTTTTTGTCACTATAGAGTCGTTTACATTTTCTGGAATTGCTAATAAGAATTTTGAAGTAGGTTGGAAAAGGTGTCTAGATAAGTGCCTCCTCAAAACAGGCAGGGGAAGCTCCCCTGAGCTACTCAAGTTGGGAGAGGAGACTGTGCATAGCATAAATTTCTAGAAATTTTCCTCTCACTGTCCCTTGAAAAACAAGCGGTATGCTAGCCCGTGGTGGCATGTGATTCGGAAGTTTTGCAATAGGAGTTAGCCAAGTAGAGCCAAGGTTTTTGGTGGATGAAGTGGAGGTTGAGGGTGGGCAAGGGAATGATCCTGGGCACCTCATCTTAGCCAAGATTAGAACTAAAGGAACAAAGTTGAAACTGAAGAACAAGGAATGTAGGAGGGTGCCCTTAAATGCCAATGTCTGTAAACAACAGAGCCAATTAGTAGCAGAAATGGTGAAACTCCTTGGGGGCATTTATCATTATTACTGATTTAAAAAAAAATAAGATAGGTTCTTTTTTTTTTATGAGTTGAGGTAGTCATGATCCTGTTGAAAGGTAGAGGAATGGACTAAGAACATCTTAAATTCTCATGCAGGTCAATCATAAAATCTTTTTAAAAAAAGATTGTATTTATTTATTTAAGACAGAGAGAGAGAGCATGTGCAGGGGTGAGGGCAGAAGTAGGCTCTCAGCTGAGCAAGGAGCTCGATACAGGGCTCGATCCCAGGACCCTGGGATCATGACCTGAGCGAAGGTAAACGCTTAACCAACTGAGCCACCCAGGCTCCTCCTCAATCATAAACTCTTAAACTGCTTTATAGAAACATACTTTGAGGGGTAGCTTATCAGGTGAACATTAAAAATGTCTGAGCCTAACTCGATCAGCTTCACTTTGAGACTGTGGCAGTAAGCCTTTGTGTTGAGAAGGGTCAGCAGCACTCCGGTCCTCTGATGTGGGACATGGGTCTGTTCACACACCTGCGCCTAGGTGCTTGCCCTGCTGCTAACTTGGGGCTGGCAGTGCCATATGCATGACCCACCACTGCCATGGAGTAAGCTACCTTTGGGACATAATTTTAGGCTCAGAGACAGAAAAAAAAATCATTAAAAACTGATAAGATTTGGGGCGCCTGGGTGGCTCAGTTGTTAAGCATCTGCCTCCAGCTCAGGTCATGATCCCAGGGTTCTGGGACCGAGCCCCGCATCGGGCTCCCTGCTCGGCAGGGAAGCCTGCTTCTCCCTCTCCCACTCCCCCTGCTTGTGTTCCCTCTCTCGCTGTGTCTCTCTCTGTCAAATAAATAAAATCTTAAAAAAAAACCTGATATGATTTACATCTACAAATACATAGTGCTCATTTCCCCCTCATCCCTTCTCTCCCAGGCCATTAAAACTTGATGGATACAATTCTGTTATTGAACAAATATCATCTCTCCTATCTTGGAACTCTTCAATGTTTCAGGGCTAGAGGGGATCAATATGTGCTACCTGAAAAATCATGTTGCTTATCTTTTATAAAACCACACTGCAGTTATAGTAGACATTAATGTCAAATGAATTGGAAATCCATTTTGAGTGCCTCCTCATCTGCGGAACTGGAAGGGCACTGGAGGAAATACACTGAAATCATTAAAGATGGGAAATCCTCCCCATTGTGTTTTTCCTCACAGTGTGAAGCAGATGTGTATATGCTTGCATGTTCCTCTTAGCAGATCCTGAGGTGGGGACCATACCGTATTTGTCTTTAACTTCCTAGGCCCTAACCCAGTGTCTAGCCCATAGTAAGAGCTAGATAAATATTAAATAAAGGAATGAATGAACCAGAGTTACCACAGTTTAACATTCATATTGTTTCCAGTTTTTTTCATAAAAGAGGTAAGGACCTAAAATCTTCATAAAACTTTGGGTTCCTTTCTCCCTTAAAGCATATTTCCATGAATTGGATTATTGGATGAAAATATGTCAATGTCTGTTTATCTTTCTTAGGTATTTTATATTGTTTTAAAAAGTGATTTTGAAATCAATTTACAATTTTAGCATCTCTAATAATGGGATAACCAGACTTTCTGTGCCTTCCGATGTGACGAGATATGAGGTCCATAGTGTAATCTATGACATACTCTTGCCCCAAATTCTAACCTAAATTTAGAACTGACTTTTACTCTTAAAAGATGAGTCATCCTATTGGACATCTGACCGTGTCTCTTCAATTGGTCACCGTCATCAAAGAATAAAAAAGGGGAGAGTAAGTTTATTCTAGATTAAAGGAGATTTAAAACACAGCAACAAATACAATGGACCTTGATAGCATCTTTATTCAACCAAATTAGTTTAAAAGTCATTTAGGGGGCAATTGGAGAAATAGAAATATAAAATAAATATGAGATAATATATTAAGGGATTGTTACTAATTTTGTTAATTGTGATCCTGATACTTTGATCATGTAGAAAAATGACCTTACATTTTAGAGATGCATACTGAAGAATTTAGGGATGAAATAGCATGTTGTTGTAATTTTACTTAAAATATATTGACAAAAAAATGAAGGAAATATGGCAATATGTTAATAAATGCTAAATACAAATGATGGTTTATATGGGGGTTTACTATACTATCTCTCTGTTTTTGGTATGTTTAAAACTTTTCATTGTCTTCAACATGTGGCTTCCATTGCATGATCTAAGATGGCTGCTCTAGCACTAGCCCTCACATCTGCATCCCAGTTTAAAGGTCAATCAGTCTGCTACCATTCCTTTTAAAAGTATGACCTCGGGTGACTTACGTTACTTCTGCCATCACCATATTAGCTAAAACTAGATCGTATGATTTCAGAAAGCTGAAAGGAAGGCTGGCAATTGTTAACTAACACTCAGGATTCTCTTATTAAAGAAAGAAATGAGGCTGGGTATTGATAGATACAGCATTCTCTGCTATAATCCACCACTCAGGTTACTCAAGTATCCCTATGCACCCTTGTCCCCAAACATGGAACACGCTCACCCCATCCCAAAGGGTAACGACCATCCATCCCTAAGTAAGGACACCTCCACTTAGAGGTCTAGTAAGCACCTCAAATCTAACATAACCAAAACCAGTTTTTTTTTTTAAGATTTATTTATTTACTTGAGAAAGAGAGAGCATGCACATTGAGGGAGGGGCAGAGGGGGAGGGAAGGAGAGAATCTCAAGCAGACTCCTCACTGATTGCAGGGCTCCACATGGGGCTCGACACAGGCCTCAATCCCACAACCCTGAGATCATGACCTGAGCTGAAACCAAGAGTCAGAAGCTTAACCAACTGAGCCACCCAGGTGCCCTCCCAAAACCCAGTTCTTAACTCCAGTATCCCAAATTTGGAACTTCCCTGAGTTCTCCCCACCTCCGTTAATGGCAATTCCATTCTTCAAGCTGCTTATGCCAAAAAATTTTGGAGTCATCATTGACTGATCTTTTTTCTTCACATACAACATCCAATCTATAAGCAAGTCATTTCACTTGTTCTTTGAATATATGACCACTTCCCAGTACTCCCTGATCTAAGACACATGCATTTCTCACCTGGATTATGCAATAGCAGCCAAAGTGATGCTTTAAAAATTTAGGTTAGATCACATCATTCTTCCATTCAAACCCTATTATGTCAATCTAGCTAAGAATTCCCTTCTCTGCATAGCCGTAAGTTACTGTGGGCCACCAGAGACATTCTTCACAAGATTTGGAAGGCTGATGGGAAGGGACAACCATGTTCCTTTACACTGGGGAGGCTGATGCAGGACATGAGGAACTCTAGTGGCTCTCACCTCTTGTCACCAATCTGCCGAGTAACCAGGTTGGCACGGAGCTACAGCTGGGCTCCCACTGCATCTGGTTCTTCAGCTCCTCTGCCTCCTGGGTCAGATGGGTGGCATTTCAAAGTAATGACAGAGAATGGATCATTTAATAAACCATTTTAGAGCATAGAAAATATAAAGTCAAGTCTTTACCTCATTCCTTACGCCAAAACAATTTCAGATGTCTCAGAAATTTAAATGTAAAAAGTTACATTATAAAAATGTATTTATTCATAAAGGGGTGAAGAAGACCTTTCTTAGGCAGAAGTCAATACATAGACACCATAAGATAAAAGACTGAATTATTTAACTGTTACAGATTGAATTATGCACCTCAATAAGATACATGGAAGTCCTAATCTCAGGTGCCTGTGAATGTAACCTTATCTGGAAATAGGGTCTTTGCAGATGTAATCAGGGTAAGATGAGGTCATTAAGGTGGGCCCTGATCCAATATGGCTGGTGTCCTTATGAGAAGAGAAGAGACACAGAGACAGACATACAGAGAGGGAAGATGATGTGAAGACACACAAGGAGAACCCCGTGTGACCACAGAAGCAGAGACTGGAGTGATCTTTCTATAAGCAAAAAAATGCCAACAATTGCCAACAATACCAGAAGCTAAAAGAAAGACATGAAACAGATTCTCCTTTAGAACCTTCAGACAGAGCATGGCCTTGCCAACACCTTGATTTCTGACTCTGGCCTCCTTTTTTTTTTTTTTTAAAGATTTTATTTATTCATTTGAGACACAGAGATACAGAGAGAGAGAGAGAGAGAGCATGAGCAGGGAGAGAGGCAGAGGGAGAGGGAGAAGCAGGCTCCCTGCTCAGCAGGGAGCCCGATGCGGGGCTCCATCCCAGGACGCTGGGATCATGACCTGAGCTGAAGGCAGACGCTTAACCATCTGAGCCACCCAGGCGCCCCTGACTCTGGCCTCCTTAACTGTGAAAAAATAAATTTATTTTAAGTCACCCAGTTTTGGGTACTTGTTAACGGCAGCCCCAGGAAACTATATAGACCATAAAAATTGAAAACATTAGCTCAGAAAAAAAAAAAATCACAAACTCAGGTACAAATGAAAAGAGTTCTAACAATGGCCAGTAAAAAAGGTTGGTACATCCTCTCTTCCAAAAACAACTATAAAACTGGACAAAATAATTATTGCAGAGCAATTATTGTTTTAGGGCTTTGATATAGACCAAAGGCAGACGACAAATTGAGGAGCATTTATTTACTAAAAACTGCTGAATTTGGGATAAGAACAGTAGGACTCTAGTTTTGCTCAAAATGGAATTTTACGTGATATTCACCAAGAGAGGAATGGAGATGCGGTCTCATGCGGTCATTACCATGTCAGCAGTTCTCATTCTAGCGAAAAAATTAAACGCCCAAATGATACATGAGTATATTCTCATTGCAAAACAGCAAAACTAATAAAATGAAATTCCACCTTGATTCTATTATCCTCCAATCTCATTCCTCTCCTTCGGCATTACTGTAGTTATATAGACAAAAATAATTTGGTTTTGTGTTGGTTTTGATATTTAAATAAATAAGGCCATACTGTATTATAGTACTGTTTTCAACTTGCTTTTTTTTTTTCAGTTAGCAATGTTTTGGGAGAACTTCTTAACATACATGTTCTTCATCTTCATGGCTGATTGGAATTCCACCTTACTGAAGTATTTCGTCCCCACAGATGGGCATTTACCCTCTTTGTGCAGGTGTGTGAGTACTTCTCTCACACTTGGACCTGGCGGTTCGATGATAAAGGTTCAACACAGCTGTCCTCCAAAAAGCTGTTGTCCCTGTACCCTTGCCAATATTAGATATTATTAACATTTATTTTTTTTGCCAATTGGCAGGAAAAACATGTCATTAGAAAAATATGTCATTTAAAATGTATGTCAAAAATAAAAAATAATCTGTCATTTAAAATGGATTTATTTTACTTCCTATGAATCTATAATTATTTCAACATAAATAGTAAAAAAATTTTAAACAAAGGAAAAATGCTTTTTTTTTACATTATTTTACCATTCCCACAGCAGTGCTGGTATTTCTTGTTCCTTACATAAGCATGTTTTCATCTCTAGAGAGAAATATTTTAGGCCTGGGCCTGTGACTCATAGGCCTCCTGAACCCCTGCTCCCACTTCTCCAGGCCTGACCCATTTTAGTGAGCAGAACGCCCTAATTTCTGGGCAAGGAAGTCAGAAGGCTATCTATTAACTTAGAGATCTGAAAATAAAGAAGCCCCAAACAGAAATGAAGATGTGCCCATGATTTCGTTATTTGTTGAGTCTCGTGATGGATTGATTACTCACCGATGGCATTCTTTTGCTACCCCTCACCTCCTCTGCCCTCCGGGGACCGCAGCCTCCGGATAGTCTCTCCATTCGTGTCTGTCAGCCCTTCCTCTCCTCTGGCTCCTTCTCTGACTGCACACAAATCCAGTCCCTCCCACCTGAAATATCCTTCCCAGAGCTTTGCTTCACTCTCCAGCAGACGATGGAGAGGGGCTGCCTCACGGAGCCAGGCAGTCCTGAGTGCAAATTCCAGGCTTGCCCCTTCCCAGCCTGTGACGTTGGACCGGCCACGTTTCTGAGCCTCCGTTTTCCCTTCTCTCCTTCAGGATGGTCCGTCCCTCCAGGGCTGGGGTACAATCGGTGGGGACATAATGTGGAAGACCCTTGCTGAGTGCTCAGGGTTATACTAGGAAATGTTAGCTCCCTTTCTCTATCCCCCCACTTCTGCCCCTTCCCCTTCCTGCCAGCATCTTCGATCTCCTCTAAGAGCATCCACAGAGGCCCATCTCCTTCCCCTCCCCCACTGCAGTCTGCCCTACACGCCCACATTTCTGCTGATGCGGATTCTTCACACGGCTCACAGATGACTTCCTAATTGCCAGACAAGACAGATTTTTCCTCAGTCTGCATTCTGCTTGACCTCCTCACATCATTTCACCTACTCCTCCCCTCCCTCCCTTGGCTTCTATAACAGAATACCCTCCCGGCTCTCATCCTAACTCAGATTGTCCTCCCTTGGCTTCTCTTCTGCACTTTTGCCGGCCTTGGATCCCCAGCTTTG
Source organism: Neomonachus schauinslandi (assembly GCF_002201575.2). NCBI lineage: Eukaryota > Metazoa > Chordata > Mammalia > Carnivora > Phocidae > Neomonachus > Neomonachus schauinslandi. The sequence goes on along the minus strand of NC_058403.1, from coordinate 144,975,658 downwards.
ACCCTGACTTCTCTGTGCCTTTCAGAGTGGCTTCATTCTCAGCCAGGCTTCTAGTCCTCCTGTGTCCGGGCTAGTCCCAAATCCACATGTCTCTTTCCTGAGCACCAGACCCGAGCTTCAGTAGCTCGGATTCTCTGTGTGAATATTCTGTAGACTCTCAAGCTCTGTCCCCCTTCAATTCTCTTGCTTCTCAACTACTGTTTCCTCCCTTGTACAGGACACTCAATTTGTGTACCTATTGCACCACCTCGAGCCATCCTCTCTTTTCTCTGTATCAATCAGCACCCACCCCAGGAGGTCACCCTTCCACCCGACACCGTGAAACATGGGATCAGATTTCCTGAGTGGTGGGCAAAGAGCTGGATGATACAATGCCGAAGGACTGGGAGTTACCTGCTTGTGGGGTAAGTCTGGAACAGTGAAAAATGAGAGGCAAAGGGAATCCAGGCAGATTAATTCTCCTTTCTCTCCTGTGGCTCCCGTCAAGGTGTGGCACCTCATTGTGACCCATCATGCATGCTGGGTGAACATCCTGATGAGTGATTTTGTCACTTTTGTGATTTTGTTGGTTTCCCCCCTAATGCAGACCCAAATGCAAGGCAGGCATAGAGATAATTTACTGGGGAAGTGATCCCCAGGACTTGCCTCCCCTTGCCTGGAGACAGTGCTGACCTTGCTTAAATTGGAGCTTCCCAAAGAGATACTAATTCTCTTCACTTGGGAAGTGATCCCAAGGAACAGGAGCAAGAGACAAGGGGAGTGAAACAGGAGGTCAATGCAAAGTCAAAGTCAATGCAAAGATGCTTTAAGTTGGCACCACTATGGCTAGTGACTGGTGCTCAGTGCTGTAGGAAGGTCTAAGGAGCTTTGTGAAATGCCATCTCAGAATGGCCGTTCTGGGGTATGAAAGGGGAGCATCTATCCATCAGCTGCCATTACCCCATAGATGTTAACTCCCGGGTCCTCCCAGGTTGTGCATGCATGAATGCTAAATGAGCTCCCCCCAAATATTCCCAGCCTGGCACGAGAGCGGCCCTGGGGCAGGAGGAGACACTCTCAGGTCGCTCTTGTGTGAAACTGGTTAGGACCCCTGTAGAACTTGCTACAGAGGTGGCCGGAGTAGGAAATAGTAGGACCAAGAAGATTTGAAGTGGTGTTAAAAATTTTCAGCTCCAGGGACGCCTGGGTGGCTCAGTCAGTTAAGCGGCTGCCTTCGGCTCAGGTCATGAGCCCAGGGTTTTGACTCAGGTCATGATCCCAGGGTCCTGGGGTCGAGCTCCACATCAGGCTCCCTCCTCAGCGGGGAGTCTGCTTCTCCCTCTCCCTCTGCTGCTCCCCCTGCTTGTGCTCTCTCTCTCTCTGTGTGTCAAATAAATAAATAAAATATTTTTAAGAAATTAAAAAATAAAAAATAAAATAAAATAAATTGTCAGCTCCAGACCCGGCGTGTCCCTTTGTGGCTCCTGATGGAGCAGTGGTCAGTGCAGTGATGCGCCCCCTTGCCTTACGGCACCTCACTTGGTTCCCTTCTTTTGCTTCCCCTTTCCCCTCTTGCTCACTTTCCTAGGCTTGCACTTCCCAGATAAAGTGTTAGTACTTTAATCCTTGCCTCCAACCCTGGTTTCCGAAGGATTCATGATGAGGCAGTCCTAGGAGAATGGATAGTAACTTCACTTAATTGCTATGGAAATTGTATTAATTAAAACAAATGTGGAACATTCTGGCTATTTATGGCAGTACCAGGGACTTATGAAAAGAGAATGACCAGCTCAGGGCCATCATCTTCCAACTCCGAATATACTTTTTTTTTTTTTTAAACATTTTATTTATTTATTTCAGACAGAGAGAGAGAGAGCACGAAAACAAGCAGGAGTGGGGTGGTGGGAGGGGCAGAGGGAGAAGCAGGCTTCCCGCTGAGCAGGGAGCCAGAAGTGGGGCTTGATCCCAGGACCCTGGGCTCATGACATGAGCTGAAGGCAGATGCTTAACCAGCTGAGCCACCCGGGCACCCCTCTGAATATACTTTTAAAGCCAGAGAGCCTCTATAGCACCTTTCATTTTTATTATTTTTTTTAACTTTTTAAAAACAATTGTTTACAAATTAAAAAAAAATTTTATTGAAGTGTTACCTACAGAAAAGTGCACATATTATAAGTACAGAACTTGAGGAATTTCCATCAGGTGAGCACAATCATCTAGCCAGATCCCAGATTTAATAAATATGAAACTATAAACACCCAGGAGCTCTCTTTATGCCCTCTTCCAATCACTGCCTCTCTCTGGGGAGGGAATTATTATTCTGACTTCTAACACCAGTATGGTAGCTTTAAGGAGATCCTTATCGGCTGCACAGATCAGATTGTGCTGAAAATCAGACCCGGGACTTGATTATGATGACAGAGCTGCAGAAAATACCTGGGTTGGAAACATTTTGGTGGCAAAACCCAACGATCTTGAATCCCCAAAATCCCTTGGTAAAAGCAACCTCCTCCCTCTGCCAGAGAATCGCCTCCCCTTGCCTGGAGACAGTGCTGACCTCGCTTGAATTGGAGCTTCCCAAAGAGATACTAATTCTATTCATGACTTGCTCCCACCACTCCTCATTTCCTGGAGTCAGATCCCAGCACAGCCTGGATGGGGAATATAAAGCTTATATCTCGGGGAAATTTCTATTGCTATGTGTCAGCAAGAGTAGGGGCACGTGTGGGAGCAGATTGTATTAGCTTTTTTTGTGGCTGCTGAAACAAATTACCACAAACCAAGTGGCTTAAAAGAACATACATTTATTCTTTCACAGTTCTGGAGGCTTGAATCAAGGTTGGTTCCTTCTGGAGGCTCCAAGGGAGAATCTGTTCCATGTCTCTCTCCTAGCTTCCGGTAGCTAGCAGCAATTCTTGGCATTCCTTGATTTAATAAGCATCGCTCTCTAATCTCTGTCCCATTTCCACATCACCCTCTCCTGTGCATGTCTCTGCTGTTTCTCCTTTGCTGTCTTTTACAAGGACACTCAGCCATTGGATTTAGGGTTCACCCTAAATCTAGGATGATCTCACATTAAGATCCTTAACTTAATTACATCTGCAGGGCGCCTGGGTGGCTCAGTTGGTTAAGCGACTGCCTTGGGCTCAGGTCATGATCCCGGACTCCCGGGATTGAGTCCCGCATGGGGCTCCCTGCTCAGCAGGGAGCCTGCTTCTTCCTCTGACCCTACCTCCTCTTGTGCTCTCTCTCTCTCACTCTCTCAAATGAATAAAATTTAAAAAAATTATTAAAAAAAATTACATCTGCAAATGTCATGATTCTTGGACCAGCAAGAGCTTAGCAAAGGCACTGTGGAGCAAAGTTCTTCCAGCTAACCCACAAACTGATAATGAGAAGAATCAGCTCAACAACCGCAGTCCCCCCCAGTTGGCACACAGACCTACAGTTAGCAGCAGAGACCCCATAGTAACCCTAGCCAGCCCAGCCTGGAACAGAGGTGCTCAGCCAAGCCCAGCACAGGTCTGCTGAACCCCCTTTACCATGGGCACGTGAGTGATCCTACATGACGGCTGCTTTAAGCCCTTGAGTTTTGAGGGGTTTGTTTTGCAGCGATAACTAGCTGATGCAGAGGCTAACACATCTCTCAGCAATCGATAAACAGATAATAAGTAAGGCTTTAAAGGATTTTAATAACACAGTAATGAAACTTGATATAACAGCTATATAAAGAACTCTGTACCCAACCTCAAAGAAGACACACTTTCTAAACAAATGTGGAACATTCTCCAAAAAATAAGCATATGTTAGGCCTAAAAGCGAATTTCAACTCTTTGCAAAAAGAAAATCTCTACAGGCGAATTTAGTCATCAACAAATGATAGCAAAAAGAAAGAACTAAGTTCAACCCCAACCCCCAAAACTATTCATTTGATTGCAATAGAAGTAACCCTTCCAAAATACTTGAGTTATAGAAAAAAGACAAGTAAAACTTATAGATAAATTAGAAACAAGTGGTAAGAGGCACTACGTACAAAAATCTGTAGGGTGCAGCCAAAGTCATACTAAAAAAAATTTATAGCTTTAATACACTTGTTGAGAAATAAGATATTTGAAAAAATAAATGAACTAATCTTTCAACTTAAGAAGCTAAGAAAAGAACATCAGAGCAATTCCCCAAAGTAAGTACATAATAAATATAAAAGTAGAAACCAAAAAATGAAAGAATAAAACCCATATGAGTAGTTTGTTTCTTTTTTTTTTCTGGAGGAGGGAGGACACAAATAAAATAGACAAAGAGAAGACACTAATAACAACTTTAGGAATGATAAAGCTACTGTACCTGCAAACACTGTAGGGTTTTTAACAGTTGAAGTGAATAGTATATACAACTTTCTAATAATAAATTTGAAAGAGAAAAAACACATGATTTTCTAGGAATCAAATGCCCAGGATTGGCAGAAGAAGTAGGAAATTTAAAGAGACCAATAAACACAGAAGAAATTGCAAAGGTGGTCTAATATTTACCTTAAAATGTCCTCAAGCCCAGGGGAGTCTGCTTCTCTCCCTCTCCCTCTGCTCCTATCTACCCCCCCCACCACCACTTGTACACATGTGTGTGCTCTCTCTCTAATAAGAAAGAAGAAAGAAGAAAGAAAGAAAGAAAGAAAGAAGAAAGAAAGAAAAAAAGAAGAAAGAAAGAAAGAAAGAAGAAAGAAGAAAGAAAGAAAGAAAAACTTGAAAAAAATGTCCCCAAGCCCAGCCAGACCTTTGAGGTACTAAAAATTCCCATACAACGTAACCATGTAAAAATCTGGAAGTCTTTCCATATATTTTCTAAGACTAGCATAATCCTGATACCAACATCAGAAAAAGAAAAGAAGGAGGGATGGAGGGAGGGGAGGAGGGAAGGAGGGAAGGAAGGGGGGAGGGAGGGAAGGAAGGAAAGCTATAAGCTCAGTTCACTTTATAAAGATGAAAATTCCAAAAAACAAAAAACAAAGGCAAATTAAGTGCAGCAGCGTATCAAAAATAAGATTTATACTAGCTATGCAAACACAGTTCAACTTTTAGGAAAATTTTAATGCCAGTCACTTTACTAGCACATTAAAGAAGAAAACCATATGCACATTTCAATAAATTACAACAAATTTTTTTATAAAAATCAACTCATTCCAGAAAGGAAAGTGAAAAACACTCAAACTAGGAATAGGAGGATTTTTCTTAAAATGATGAGGATCTTGCCAGAAAGTGTCTTCCTCTGAAGCACCCAGCAACTGGCAGGTGCCCTCTCCTGTTCCCAGTCCCAGCCCAGGACATCACTGGGCTTCTGTCTGGCAGTCGGTTCCCCAGTTTTGTCCCCAGATGAGTTTCCCCTCACTTGTGATGGATTGTGCTTCAGCCCAGCTATGTCTTAGTCTGGTCTACTCTCACTACATCTCAAAGATATTCCCAAATATTTCTGGCATGGGGCAGAGTCCTTTCCTAGCCTTCAAGTGGTGCTATATATTTTTGTATTACTATATTTCTTTGATCATTATAACTGAAATTTGGAAAGGAAGATTTGGATTTTGGAGAGGAAGTTTAGAGAATAGGTTTAGAGGAGTCATTCTCAAAATCTAGTATAAATTAGAATCATCTAGGAGTTTTAAAAATGAAGAATTCTGGGCCCATCCCAAGTAATTTTTTATGTAATTTCCCCCTGATCATATTAATAATCTATATTCATTGTAGAATTTTAAAAAAATACTGAGAAAATAAGATCACATACTTGATATCTTTTGAAACATGACTTTTGGGGAGTTTCCATCAGCCACAAGGGGATGACTGTTTTACATCATTTCTTCCTGTACACGTGGGTGTAACACAAGATTCCCTCCCCCTTTCATAAATTGTTCTGGTATTGACAGGAGGTCCTAGAACTGGTAGTTCAACACTTGAACTGGAATAGACTCATGTTACCCCAAGTTTTCTAGATAAGCTGTGTGGGAGGGATTCCCTGACCTTCACGGATGCAGTGGGGGATTCCCCCCTGCCTACCCAAATTTGGGTGCTCTGGGTCTATAACCTGTTAGTTATAGGTCCAAGCTTTTATGAGAATATCTCTGTTTTCCTCACTTGTGGAAGGCAAAATGGGTGAGTACAACGTTCTTAGCTTATAACTTTTACCTCTCATATGCCTGTGGATGTTACACTACCGCCTTCTGGAATGGAGTGTTCTAAAAGGGAAG
>NC_058403.1:144408619-144669440 GCF_002201575.2 Neomonachus schauinslandi | reverse complement strand
TCCTGGAGTCCCGGGATCGAGTCCCGCATCGGGCTCCCTGCTCGGCGGGGAGTCTGCTTCTCCCTCTGACCCTCCTCCCTCTCATGCTCTCTGTCTCTCATTCTCTCTGTCTCAAATAAATAAATAAAATCTTAAAAGTTTTAAGCTTGTTTTCATAATTAACTGTAGAATGGCACTAAAATCACTCTGAACTTACGTTGAAAGAAAATTTTCTACTTTTAGTTTGAAATTTGCTTCTGGAAATGAGTTTGCAGTTAAAAGTAGTCTTGGAAGTATTTTAGTGTTTTTGTACATGCAAAAAAAATTGTCTTTTTTTTAAAGAAATTTTTGTGGCATGTGCTTTTTTGTGCTGGCTGAAAGTACCGGTTCCCCACGGTTGAAGGATAAAATAAAACTAACATTCACCTTTCTAAACAAAACACTTCCTTTCTGTTATAGAAAGGGGAAATGGAGATAATGGCCCATAAAAAGAAAAATCTTTGAAAATCTCTGTCTTGCAAGCCCAAATCCTTTTGGAGTGGAAGTAGTGCAAAAGTATAATGTACTATCTTCAAGTTGTGTCTGTGATCCCAGCTAAACTCTCAAAGCTGAGGCTGGCTGCGAGTGCGGGCCGTGGCAGAGCCCTCTGTGGGCCGCCCTAGGGGGGTGAGGGTGGTGAGGGTGGTGAGGGTGGTGAGGGTGGTACTGAGCTTCTCCCTCTCACCACAGCTCTTCCTGGGGCGCCTCAAACAGCTCTTCTGCATTCCAGACAGGAAAGGGTAGTGTGAAAATGGGTGAGAAAATGCCAAGAACTGCCTTGATAGGTCCAGTTTTATAGGCTTAACAAGGACTTTTACTACATCCTTCCACAATTATATTTGTAGTTCATATTCTAAATCTACTACTTTGTCATTCCCAGGGAGTAAATTTGGTGCTATTACTGTATTTGCAAAATATTCCTCAGGGACTCTTGTGCTTTGTGCAGTAACTGTTGTCTTCATTACTGAAGAATTTAAAACCTCCCCTTCCTAAGGCATACATAATTTTTATTAAACATAATTGTGCACATATTGCTTTCTTTGGATGTAACAATCATGTAAAAACCAGATTTTCTTCTATAAAGCCATTCATGATTTTTGCAGTAACTGCTTATATCTCCTGCTGTATCAGTCATAATGATTTTGCTTTGGGGGGCCTACTATTTCTTTTTGAAATAGTACTGCTCAAGAAACATGGAGGAAGTGATACTGTCCCCATGATTCACTGAGGAAATAATAGTTTGTTCATGTTGAAATATTTTTGAAGGAATTCAAAGACCTGGAACCAAAATAGTAACCAAGTTAACTCAGTATTTAGTCTTTTTGTTCTTTTTATTATTTATTTGTTGAAGCCAAACACTAGGAAGAAACCATAGTAAAAGCTATAAAATTATAAAGTCTTAGAGTGGAAAAGGATTTCAAGATCATCTCATCCAACCTTTTCCTTGTATAAATAATGCAAAGATAAAATGACCCACGGAAACATTTTTCATTTCCTTTGGCTTCCAGTAATAACAGTCTGTTAATTCTCTAATTTTCATTGTTTTTCTATACATTCATCAACAAGATAAAGAAGGTATTATATGAAGTAGTCATTAAAAAGATTAAGTGGTTTATAGCTTTGTGTTAAATAACTATCTGTTGGGTTAGAGCTACTATTCTAGCTATCAGGAGACGTTGGTTCTAGTTTTATTTGCTATTTACCTTGAGTTAGTTTGTCTTTCCTTTTTGGCTTATGAAGTACCTGTCCCATTCTCAAAGGTAAAGTAAACATTTTGGCATGAAAATGTGGGCATAAAAGGGAGAAAGTGTTTTGTAGGTTGATCCTCGATTTCTGAATATGTGGAATGATTTGTGTGCAAACATTGTCTTGCCTAAAGGAAAGTAGTTGTAATTGCCTAATTTACATCAGTCTGAAAGGTGCTGCAAAGAAGCTTCAGGCTCATTTGCCTATATTAGGCAGCAGTCTTCATCAGCTGCGAACAGAACGTTGACGTGGTGGTACACTTGTCTCCCTTCGCTTGGTCTGTGCCACTTTATGTACAGCCATGGAGTAGAAAGACCTGCAGAGCTTTGGAGAACAGTCTCTGTCGTTGGCCACTGTCAGTGGTCATGATAATTATAAAAATTTAAGAAAACAAGATAATGTGGAAAAGTCAAACTTTAAACAAAAAGTGTTAACACGTATAAATAGGACCATGGGAGGAAAATATAAAGTAGTTCCAGGATATGTCCTAACCAGACTTAGAAATGGCTGCTCACCTGAGTGGGAGAGAAGTGCTGATTGTTTCAGAGCAGAGCAAGGGGAGGTGAAGACCGGTTTGGTGTTAAGGGGTTTATAAAGCTATGCTGCAATTTGGGGTAGCAAAAGTAAATTTGGGCAGAAATGGTTTTCCCTCCACATATTCATGAATCTGTATGAGAAGAAATGCTAGTAAGTGTCAATAATCTGGGAGGTTCTAGTTTTTCCTTCCTTTTTGGGGGTAGTATCTTTATGTGTACATTGCAAGATTTTTCATCAGCAAAGATGTTGGTGAAACTTAACCATAAACCAAGTTCTCTGAGTATCAAGTGTCATCTGTAACATCCAGTCTTAATATCACTTAGTGTTCATGTGACATATGTATTAGCAACCTGGAAGGAATTTTGTATCTAGTGGTGTTTGATGTGTATTATGTTAACATTAGTGCTGAATTTTTGAAAGCTCTCTATTTGGTGACTTTTGGAACACATAGGGAGAGCTCTGTACATGGCTTGGGTAGTTTCCATGGCCCTTACACAAGCTGTGTCTCTCACTATCATTTGGTGCCTCTTCCATGATGGTGTGGTAGTTTCAGGAGTTGAAGGAAAAAATTGCATGTTCAAGGCTACATTAGACAGAAATAGGTTATCTTTATGTTCATAACTACTTTACACCTGGAGTCACTTTTTTTTTTTTTTACAACATTCATTGAAAACACCACATTATTTGAAACATCATATTCTTTTTGACAGTAATTCATGTATCAATGCCTTTATAAGAAATTAAAGCTTGTTTTTAAATATTTCAAGATTTAATAGTCTGAAACCTTTATAAAGAATTTTGTCCACTATATATAATATGGATTTTGGTCTGAGTATATAGATATGTTTAAAGTTTAATAGATTTAAAGTTGGTTAGACTGTGTATTTTTTGAAAAAAAATTTTTTACAATGGGGAAAATCAGAGATTAGGCAGGAAAAGCAAGTATCTTGGCCAAAATTTGATAGCATACTTTTATACTTTTCATCTCTTGCCTTTTTATCCTTTGAGAAGATCCTAAAAATTCTAGTTATGCTGCTTTATTGTTTTATTATTATTATTATTATTATTATTATTATTATTATTTTCGGGGGCTTAACAACTATAGAAGTGTCGAACAGAAACTATGGTCCAAATTTTGCTCACTTATTCCTAATAGTGGTCTGTTGTGTGTGATGAAAAAAAGATTTCAAATGTAGACACATGAAAGATTTTTAACTACTTGAAGTGAATTACTAAAAAAAGAAGAGAAAGTTCCCTGAAATTTTGTTTTGAATTCTCTTAACTCAGTCCTTTTCATTGACATTTTTGCTTTCCACTGGTAGTAACTGCTCCAAGGCATTCAGATTTTTATATTCATGTATGTACTCAAGATACATTACTCTTTTTTTGAGAAAGATGTTGGTTGACTTAGCTAGTTTGTAGGATTTGCAAAGCAAAATACACTGGTTACTCACACTCTAGTGTTACAATATTAAGGCTCTGAGCAGATTCCCACCTTCACCACAGTGTTTTTCTTAAGCATAGTTCGTCTCTACATACATATCCTATGTGAAAGAAAATTTAGAGCCCTCCATTTTAAAAAAGCTTTCTTGCTTTGCATAAAACTTGCAAATATTTAATTTCAAAGTTATATTGATATTAAAACATAGATTCAGTCTTGTCTTAAAAGTGTATTACAATTTATTTCTTGCCATTTTTGTGTAAAATTTACAGAAAGAGTGTTACACCGTGCGCTCCAAAGGTAATGTCTCATTACTCTAAGGCTCTTTTTCTTTCTTTGCCTTTATCTCTTTAATCCTATTGTTATGTGCATTGAACCATTTTAAGAAAAACTTTCTGCTTGATTGGGCAGCAATACATGTAAAACAAGTGTGTTTTATTGTTCGTGGTTAATCCTGGGAAGTACATTTCCCGCCATGTTTCCACACCTCTTCTGGGGGAGGGCAGGGAAGAGGGTGTATTGTATATAATGGTTTAGATTTCATTTCAGTGCAGAACTGTTAATTTCTGTATAAGGCTAAAAGCTTCTTTGATAATGGTATAATAATGTAGATTGTTTTTTGGAGTAACAGTGACACTTTTCAATGTCTAGGATTTACGAAGTTTAAATGAATCCTTATGCATATATTTTTAAAGTACATTCAGGGGGTGGAGGAAACTGGAAAATCAGTGTCTAAGTGACAGGAGAAAATGGAAATGTGAAAATATTGAAAGCCTTTATAATTTGAAATGTTCTTTGTGGCTCTTTCTCCTTTAGGTATGTTTTCATAAGCATGGATAAACTTAAATATTTATGGTAGTCTCTGGCCGTGAGGTCTGAATTTATTGAGTGTCACCACTGCGTGGGTCTTTACCACTGTGTAGTTTTGAAAGATCAGTACAGTTAAGAGTTGGTGGGATGAGATCTCTTTGGCTGGTTGAGTAGGATTGAATAGCTTGGACCAAGTGAATCATTTCTGCCTGCCCGTTTGGCAGTGTCCTCTGTTTATCCATGTCTGGTGTCAGCCTAGTGCCAGTATGCCTGCTTTACACTGTTGTTTCTACTCCTGGAATGTAGACTGAGAACCCCGAGGGGCTTCTTTATTAAGGTACTTTCAGTATTCTTAATATGTAGTCTAACCCGATTTAAGTGTACATTTGTATTTCTGCCTCCTGAATTGAGGATGCAAGTGATGGACTTAATTATTCACACCAGTTTAGGCACAGCAGGCCAGCTGAAATTTGCCCCTGCAATAATTGTGCTTATCTTCATTTGTTTTCTTCACTATTGCAGTAAAAGACCAAGTTGTTTTGTCTTCAGTTGTCACTTGAATTGAGAACAAAACTGGAATCTGTCATAAACGTAGTGATTCCATCCTCCAGTTGAGTCTCAAGGGGTATGTTGCTATCTCACTGCAGTTAGCTAGAGTGTTCTCATCTCTCACCATTTGCTCCAGAGTTTTGCCATCAGGTGGTTTTTACAGGACTCCTATTAGCCAGTGTGGCAAACTGAATTGGGTTCTGTGTGTTTTAGAAAAATCTGTAGGCTTTTCCCCAAAAGATGTGAGAGTTGTGAGAGAAAGGATCAACGAAGGAGGAGGAATATACCTAATCAATAAACCACTCCTTGTTTTCACTGCTACGTATTTGAAATCAATCCCTTAACATTGTAGGACATTTTTATCTTTACAAATTTTACCTCTTACATCTTTCATACAATGGAATCATTGTCTAGCATATGTACTCATATCTTCCTATCATAAGCCTGCTTTGGTAAAGTTTTATGTATATGGGAAGCACATTTCCGTCTTAAAGTTATTATCCAAAGTAGTTTCCGGATGCTAGTTTAATTATTTAAGCATTAGTTCCTCACCTGCTTGCCAGATTTTCTGTCTTTTTTTCTTCTGTTTTTACTCATTTTTACTATTATATTGGCTTGAATTACAACTTCTCAGTCTTCTGAGGAGAATTTGAGACTTTGTGGTTTTAAAACTCAGGATTGCTTTAAATTCTGGAACTTCTTAAATTGACAGTTTTTATTAAAATTAAATTCTGTAGTGCTTTTACAGAACTGAATATTCTTAATGTAAGTATAAATGTTACCATTCCTTGTAGAATAATGATTTTTAACATTGTTGTGAAGGTTAAAATTGTGTTTTGTTGAATCACGTATCTTAGAATTGCCTTAAAATGAATATAAAAATTGATATGGGAGCTCCTAGCACAGTTGACTGCTTTAAGCATGATCTGATAGCCAGTGTTCTTTCTCAAATTCTTCTATTTCTCATTCTTACAAACTAAGATTTTGGTGGTACATCCTTCTGAGTCTAGTTATCTGCTTTTGAATTTTCACTGCAATTCACATATTGTGAAGATTTGTGACAATGCTAAAGGAAACAACCAGTTTGGGTTCGAAATGTCTTAATCAAATATACCCCATAGGCTTCCCAAGAGTGACTATCGGCCAGATCGTGACTGTAGAAGAAGCAGGTTGGGCATTTTCTGGGCCATAGAAATGTGAAGTGTCTATAGTGTTATCCATCATTACTTACCATGTCAGAAGTGTTGACAAAGGGAAGGTTTGCTCCCTATTGCATTTTTAGGGTTGCTGTGAGCGGCAGAGCTTCACCTTAGGTGGGAGGGGCAGGAAGTTCTGAAAACAGGACTCCTAAGGCCTACCTCCATCTGCCTGCCTAAAAGATACAGGCTGACTCAGTATGAGAAATAACAAATAGAAGAACTCATTTAAGTGTAGGGGCCAAGTATTGATCATACTTTTCTTTCCTTAGGGCAAATGATAGTACTTTTTATTCTCTTTAATTATCTTGATAAATTTTGAGTTTGTTTTTGCTTTTGTTGTTTTGGATTCGAGAATAACTTTAATTTTAAGGTATTTTTATGCTATTTCAAAGTTGTTTCATACATATGTATAAGGATAGTCTTCATATTGCAGAAATAAATACAACTTTGTAATTTGTTATAATCTTGAGTGATTTTTTTTAACCAGTAAAATGGCTACTATTGCTGTTTGTAAGGTTTTTAAGTTTAGATGTATAGCACATTTAACTTTTTCCCTATCTTTTTATCTTTACCTCTTTGTTCTCTACATGCTGTGCTTTAAAACCCTTCTGCTCTGTTCACCTGAACACCTGGTTTTTGCCATCTTTGTGTTGATGTTTCTTACACAGTACCACAAAACCTGCTCCACACCTGGATGGGTAAGAGTGACATTTTATTACCTTGGGGAGTTGTTTGGGTGGCCAGTCCAATACAGGTTGGATCATGGGTGAACCTCAAGGGGGTGCTCTTGATCTCTGGGTTAATCTCTCAAAGCCAGGCCCCTCCTTAAGGATCACAGGTTAGTCCGTCTTGAGACCTCATAGCTGTCATGTCATTGAATGGGGTCTTTATCTGGGCCTATGGATAGACCTCCCAGTCGTGCTCTCTTGAGTGACTCTGTAACAATAGTTTCTGAGTATTAAGGGCAGTCTGACTATTCTCAGACTCTACCATAAAAAAGAAATATTGTTTTAGGCAGAAAACGGAGGCTCAATTTGAGTAATTGTTGTTGTATGTTCCTTTTATGAAGCAGATTTCAAGTTCTAATTCCCTTCTAGTTGTTTCATTCATCAGACACTTTGCTTTTCTATTGAGGTCTGTAGACATGTCATTTATAACAGTTGTGATTACTGCTTATGGCTTAATTGGGGTCAAACCAGTTCCTTCTCGAATTTGTATTGTGACAGGGTTCATGTCGTCTTTGGATTAGTTATTTCTGGTTTTGAAGTAATCGAACAGATTGAAAATCTGAAAACGGATGCTGCAAGTAGACCTTATGCAGATGTGCGAGTTATTGATTGTGGGGTGCTTGCCACAAAATCAACAAAAGATGGTAAGGGTTTTTGGGGAGTGGAGGGAGCGAGGATATAGGTAAAACATGTTGAAGACTATAACTTAAACATACTTACTGGATTTTAGTAGTGGAGGAAACTATACAAGTTGTATGGCAATAGCCCCAATGCTTCTTATCATACTTTCTATCCAAGTCATGTAGAAATCTTATCAAATCTCCCTTCTTTATACTTCCCCCTGCTATCAGCCTTGTCCAGACCTGGACGATTACAGTAGCCTCATACCTGTCCTGTTTACCTCTGTCCTTCTCTATAATCTTTTCTCAGCGTAAATTCCCGATTGGTCTCCTTGCTTGTACTCTTGATCCTCTAACCTGTCCTTAACAGCAACCAGAGTGATCTTCTCCAAGGGCTCCCTTAGTCAGCCAAAGCTAAAGTCTTTACTTGGTCCGTAAGGCAGTCTGCTCTGCGGTTTCTCTCACCTCTTCCCCCTCATTCATTGTCCTCCCAGCCACATTGACACACGCCAAGCACTCAGGGACGTTTGCTGGCTGTCCCCACTGTCTGCAGCACTCTCCATCCAAGTATCTGCATGACCCCTTACCTCACTTCTTCAGTTCTCTGTTCAAATGTAATTTTCAGTTAGCCCCTGACTCTCCCTATTCCCTTTACCCTGCTTTTTTTGTGTTTCTGTCCTAGCACTTAACCATTTGTCATATTATGCAGTTACTTATTTTCTTACCTGATCCAACTAGAATATAGGCCTCATGAGGCAAGGGCTTTGTTACCTTACAGTCTCAGCAGCACATTGTATTATCAACATGAAGAAAAGTTTATTTAAATTCTGTCTTTAGTTTTCTGTTGATAAAGCATATTTTATGATACTAGGTAGTCACGTTTTACTCTCAACGGTAGGCACTGAAATCCAGTATTAATATTCTTGTTAATATTTCTTAAAAGTTTTTGAGAAAAAAAGGAAGAAACCAACTCATTCAGAAGACTTGGATTCCTCTTCCAATTCCTCTTCCTCTTCAGAATCTTCTTCAGAAAGTGAAATTGAACATGAGAGAAGCAGAAGAAGGAAACGTAAGAGGCGGCCAAAAGTTAAACATTCTAAAAAGAGACAAAAGGAAGCAAGCAGTTCAGAAGAGCCAAGGAATAAACATATAATGAGCCCAAAAGGGTAAGCGTGAAACACCAGGGGAATCTTAAGCTAAAAAAAAAACACACACACACACCCTGATGGGGAAAGCATGTGCAGTTGTGTAAACTTAGCTTTATAACCTATTGTTGAAAAAGGACAATATTTTTTGGACTTTAATTTGAAATTTGACTATTCTAGGGGTAGCACAGACATTTCATAGCAAAGATTTACGTGTTTGCAGGTGAAAAAAAAAATCCTTGAAACTTAAAAAAGTTTTAGGATCATTTGACAGTTTTCATAGCAGAATTCAGTACTGTGGTATTTAGTACCGTGGTCATGCTTTATATGTTCTTTAATATTATCTGAAATGCAAACATTTTACATTTTAATTGGTGGCATGCTTTGTTCTCTCTAAGTCACTCAGAGAGGAGTGATACCAATGAAAAAAGGTCAGTTGATTCAAATGCTAAAAGAGAAAAGCCTGTGGTCCGCCCAGAGGAGATTCCTCCAGTTCCTGAGAACCGATTTTTACTGAGAAGAGATATGCCTCTTGTCACCGTGGAACCTGAACCGTAAGTAGGGTGATTAACCCCGGTGTTTTCATTTCTGTGAATGATAATTCCATCAGTTCCTTGCGGTTCCACACTCATTTATTGAGCATGACCTATAGTCAAAGCGCTTTGAACAATACTGTGGGAGATGCCAGGTTAATGAATGACACATACCCTACCTTTCAGAATTCACATTCTACTAGTAGGGAAAGGGGGTTGGGCACATAGGCCAGGGGAGAAGTTCTTAACTGGAGCTCTGGAAAGATTTCATTACTAATTTTTTTTTCTTGGCTTTTCATTAGAGGTGAGATTTGGTTGCCACAACAGAGGGTCAGTTGAACTGTTTGGATTCAATGGAATGATAAAAATGTGTTCCAATTTGAATAGTGTAAAATTAATTGCATGGTGATTGGGGTACAATTTAGCACCATAAATATGTGACTCTTGCTAATAACTTGTTCAGTGATAAGTTCTCTGCATTGGGAAAGATAATGTGTGGCTTTAGATTTGGCCTCAAAAAATACTATGTAGTATATTTTGTGTTACCTCAAGTTTAGAACTATTAAATGTTGTTTGAACAAAAATACCATAATGTGGCGAATCATTGATAAGTTCCTTATGAAGAGTTCTGTTGAAGGCTGAGAAATGATGCACATGCCCTGTTTACAGTCAGGTTTCTACATAAGGTGGGCCTTATTTAGTTCATTAAACATTTTTAAAGCCTAGTATTGTCTCATTTTAAAAAAGCTGTTATAAAATGGGATGTATCTTTGAATTAAAAGTTTAACATGTTGATATTTTCATTGCAAATTCTGGCTTGTTAAATTTTAGTGGGACTCTTCTTTATTAAAATATAAGACACCAAGTTCATTGATCAAATCTATTTGGCTTTCAAAAGGCAGGAAACTTGAAAGGTCAGTTTCTCTGTCATATGACAGGTGTTGTCCGTGGGCCAAATTTGGTCTATTGCCTATTTTTATATAGCCTGTGAGGTTAAAAAAAATGGGTTTTGCATGATAAAATGTTGTAGAAAAAATAAGAGTAGTATTTTGTGATGTGTGGAAATGAAATGAAACTCGAATTTCAGTGTGCATAAAGTTTTACTGGAACACAGCTGCATCCACTCGTTCACTGTAAGAAGATACAGAAGGGCTGTCCTGTGCTACAGCAGCCTACTTGCGTCGTCGTGGCGGTTTGTATGGGCTGCTCTGTTGCTTCACACGGCTGCTTGGTGCACGCGGCATCGCAGCGATGCCCTTGAGCTCTCCAGGATTTCAGGCACTGCACATACCACCCCTGTATGCGAGAAGGTATTTTTAAAGATAAAATATGTACAAGCTCATCAGCATTACCGGATGAACAGCATTATCTATTTTGATAGGAAATACTGTGAATCCTAATTAAGTGAAATGTTTTTATTTTTTATTTATTTATTTTTTTATTTGACAGAGACAACAGCAAGAGAGGGAACACAAGCGGGGGGAGTGGGAGAGGGAGAAGCAGGCTTATTCTCCCCTCCAAAAGAACTCTGTTCCTCTCGTTAGTAGATCTTTATTACAAGGAAATGATACTCAGTTGTCATGTTTCAAATTTTACTGATAAAACATTAGTGAAAATTTGTTTTCTTTCTTGTTATCTGAATACCTGAATAATAGCCTTAATTTTCTTCTTGGACTACAAATCCTAAAATACTTACTCTCGGATCCTTTTCAGAAAAAGTTTGCTGACCTCTCTTATCTGGTGGTGTTAAAGCAGTGATTTCATTTGTGACTGAAAAGTGCTGATAATTTTGTTTGGTCATCACTCTTCTTTGGTCACATAACATCTTTGGAAGTTATTTTCTGCAGAATTACTTTATAATTGGCTGGTAGTTGTGTCATACAAAGATAGCACAATTGATCTATTTTATCAGGATCTTTGAGATTTTGATCAGTTGTTTGGGAGCTATAATTGTGCTTCAGGAACTCAACATATGCAAGGATAAGAAGCAGGGGCTCTTAGCCATAGTGAACCTGCCACCTTACTGATTTATCAGCGGTTAAACTCATATCATTAGTAATTTGCTTAGCGGAATTTGGGTACCACACTTGGCTCTAGCTTATTTGTTCTCAACCTTAGTGGTACTTTAGAATAATTCGCAGGCTTTTGAAAATACCAGCTTCTGGGCCATACAGCAAATCAAATCAGAATGTTCTGGGGAGAAGGTGGAGGATGGTAGCATTGGACCAGTACCTAAAAGGTTCCCAGGTAAACGTTAATTTTTGCTGAACACGTGTAGGCAAGTTCAGTCCTTTTTATTCATGAGGAAAATGGGGTTAACAGTTGTCTACCAAGAGTACCTACTTTCTCACTGTGAGAATTAAGTAATGTCATGAAATTACTGAAAAAAACTGTACGTATACTTTGTAGTTAAGATTTTTCTGTAGAAGAATTGTATTTTTTTTGTATGTTTACCTGGACCCCGATTTCCTGGAGCTTAGAAAACCCTGTCTATTTGCTTTAAGAGTGAAGTTGCATTTCTTTCTGTGACTTGGGGCAAGATTTGTAGCCTCTTAATCTTAAAATTCTCTATCTTTAAAATGGAAGATGCTAATAGTACCTACCTCATAGTGTTATGAGAGTTCAGTGAGCTAATGCCTTTAAAGTGCTTGTTAACAACCAGCAATGAACAATCTGAAAAGGAAATTAAGAAAGCAATTCTATTTAAAACAACATCTAAAAGAATAAAATACTTAGGAATACATTTAAAGAGGTAAAAGCCTTGTACAATGAAAATTACAAAATATTTACACCTAAATAAACGGAAAGACCTTGCATGTTCATGGGTTGGAAGACTTAATATTGATAAGATGTCAGTACTATTCAAAGCAAGCTTTGGATTCAGTGCAGTCCCTATCAAATTTCAGCAGCCTTTTTGCAGAAATGGAAAAGTAGTATCAAATCATACGGAATTGTAGGGGGCCCCTAATAGCCAAAACAGTCTTGAAAAAGAAGAACAAAGTTGGAGCACTCACACCTTCTGATTTCAAAACTTAACACATAGCTACAGTCATCAAAATAGTGTGGTACTGGCATAAAGATATATAGACCAGTGGGATAGAATTGAGAGTCCAGAAATAAACCAGAAAAAAAAGCAGTATGTATGGCCAATTGATTTTAGAAAAGGATGCAAAGTCCATTCAGTGGAGAAAGAAGTCTGTCTCTTCAATAAATGTTTGTGCTGGGACAACTGGATTTCCACATGCAACAGAGTAACGTTGGACCCCTACCTCACATCATACACAAAAATGAAAATGGGTCCATGACCTAAATATAAGAACTAAAACTATAAAACTCTTAGAAAACATAGGAGTAAATTTTTATGACCTTGGGTTTGGCAATGAATTCTTACATTTGACACCAAAAGCATGGACAACAATAACAAAAAAACAATTCAATTTAAAAATAGACACAGCATTTGAATAGACGTTTCATACAGATGGCCAGCAAGCACATGAAAAGATGCTTAACATCATTAGTCATTAGGGAAATACAAATCAAACCCACAGTGAGATAATACTCACCTACCAGGATGGCTATAATTTAAAACAAAACCCCAAAAAACTAGTGTCAGCAAGGGTATGGAGAAATTGGAATCCTTATACATTGGTGGCAGGAGTCTGAAATGATTCAGACATTGGGGAAAATAGTTTGGTTGTTCCTCAGAAAGTTAAGCATAGATTTACCATGTAACCAGGCAATTCCATGGGTAGGTATATATTCAAAAGAATTGAAAATAGAAAATGAAACAATATTTGTATGTCAGTGCTCATTGCAACATATTCATAGTAGCGAAAAGGAAGAGACAGATCCCAAGTTACCAACACATGGTTGGATAAACAAAATGTGATGTGTACATACATCATGGAATATTATTTGGCCATAAATTAGAGGTTACCAGAGGCTGAGGGAATTTGGGGGGATGGGGAGGTATTCCTTAATGGGTGGAGTTTGGGTTTGGGGTAATGAAAAAGTTTTAGAAAGATAGTAGTGATGGTTGCACAACATCAATGTAATTAAGACACTGAACTGTACACTTAAAATTGGCTAAAATGGCCAGCTTTACATTACATACATTTGACTCAGTTATGTTAAAAATGCTTATTAACATAATGTCTGACACATAGTAAGTACTCAATAAGAGCCAGCCATCATGTTAGTAACAGGTAAAAAACTTGAGGTATGAAGACTTCTCATGCATGGAGGACTAGCTGCCACAAACTCTGTACTCTTAGAATTACCATAAGGCAGTAGATTCAGAGCATTGAAGGAGGGGCAGCTTATTGTAGAGTGGGGAAGACAAATGAGTTATTAAAAATATAAAATAAAATAACAAAATATAGTTTTAAAAACAGTTTAAGCATCAGAGTCAGAAATACCTTAGGATTCCCTTAGAACATCACTGTTGTTGACAAGAGGCAGGTAAAAAGGGATTTTGTTTAAAAGTAGTACTATGCTTAAAAAGATGCATGGTATCATACATACATTTCTACCCAATTGAGTTACCTTTTTTTTTTTTTTTTTTAAGGTTTGGCATTTAAAGAGTTTGCCTAGAAAATCAGGTTATGTGGAGTGCCTCATTCTGCAAAAGTGTTGGATCTAAATGAAATGACTTTGTATTATAGGAGCATAAATTCTGCATTTAAATATTGAGAAAACTGTCCAGCATTTGCTTATTTTTAATTTTCAGTCTTCTTTTCCAGGAAGATTCCTGATGTTACACCTGTTGTAAGTGATCAAAAACCATCTGTATCAAAATCTGGACGGAAGATTAAAGGAAGGGGCACAATTGTATGTGTGTTAAGACTTTTCTTTTTTTCAAATTACTTATCTAAGTAAGCAGTATAGGCAAAATCCTAGCTTTAATTTTAGGTACAATCCAAGATCTATCTGTTCAAGGAGCTAGTTGTATTCTCCATAGGTATATGAAGATACTGCTATTAGATCAAAATTTATTGCTGCATTTTAAGTATGAAATGACATGTGAAACAGTGAATGAGTATGTTGAGAAATCTTAGTATGTTGAATAATCTAGGCTAATTAATGTAATCATTAGGACTTTAAGAAAAAATCCCATTTCTTATATTGTCGTGACATAACTTCATATCATCCTTTTGTACTTTAATCATTATTGCTTTTGAACAGCATCTGAGATTGGGTTTTATACCTAACTCTGTCCTATAGCAGACTGTAATTGAGCAGTATTTTAAAAACAGTTATTCCTATCTTTGTTTTTTGAAGCGCTATCACACTCCTCCAAGATCAAGATCATGTTCTGAATCAGACGATGATGATAGCAGTGAAACTCCTCCTCACTGGAAAGAAGAAATGCAGAGATTAAGAGCATACAGACCACCTAGTGGAGAAAAATGGAGTAAAGGAGATAAGTAAGAGCTTTGAGTATGAGCACAATCCTGTGTCTACTATATTTTGAGTGTTAAGAGGCTAGAGACTTACTTCTGGACTTTTCATTAAAGACTTAACATTTAAAGTTCGACCATGACCAAAGAGAATGCATTTGGGAATACTTGGCAAAAAGAGAGCTGTTAAGTAGGAGGGCTGATTGGCTTCAGGGTGCTTTTAAATCAGAATTCTGTCTTCCCTCACAAAACTATAAACCTACTGAATCTCTCAAAGATATCTTGTACAATTTTAGAAATAATCAGGACCTAAAAATCATATAGCAGATTCTTTCCTAGCCAGGTCTCTTAGTCACTGATGAATGAATTGGTAGGTAGGAAAATCTGTACCTGGCATGTGCATTAACTTCTGACCCCACGGACTGTTGCTTCTTCAGAAGTGTACCCTTCTCTTACCCTCTGTAACACCCCACAGCAGAATATCTCTTGTAGAAATGGGGCTGGCTTCAGAATAGCTAGTGAAAAATAACACCAGTGGGACCCCTCTATAATTGTTCATGGTAGTAGTCTCTTCTCCTCTGTGGGTGTCCAGGAGAATGGTTAGAAGTCAGAAGAGGGAACGCGTCTGCTATGTGAGAGTGATTTAGACACAGTGGTATAGAGAACTCTCTGTTTTGAGCCCTGACATTACCCATTACCACTAAGATTGTAAAGCCTGCATCTATTTTCATGTGCTTTTTCCTCAATTTCTGTAGGAAGTGATTTAACTAAAACCTTAAGAGAAAGTCTTAATTACCTCTGTGAAGCTGAAATAAAATAATAGTCATGCTAGCTTTTTTAAGAGACTTCCTCTTTAAAGTTCAGGCAGCTGTCCTGTATCTGCAGGGAATCAACAGAATTGTTTGGGAACTTGATTTGACTCTCCCTCAAAAATTGTTCCCAGAGCCAGAGGGTCATGAACATCCTAGCCAAGGAACTCAGTATATCAGCAGTGCTCTTGGTTTGGTTTGGTTCAAAACCGTTTTTCTGTCAAATTTGAAATCTTTTGCTTAGTTAAAAAATCCTTTTATTAGTGAATCTGTTAGTAGTTGTCAGTGTGTATCTCTGAAATTATGAGGTCAAGATGAGGCCTGTCACCCCTTGATGTATCCTTCCTATTTGTGCTTAAAGTGTTGATGGAGTCATTACTTTGTTCTTAACTAGGCTTTTGTCAATGCTTTTGTATTGACAACAAATGTGTTTTAAACTTAAAGCCTAGAAAACATGCTTGTAAATAACTGCATGCATACTGTATTCTTTTCAATAGATTAAGTGACCCCTGTTCAAGCCGATGGGATGAGAGAAGCTTGTCCCAGAGATCCAGATCATGGTCCTATAATGGATATTATTCAGACCTTAGTACAGCAAGACACTCCGACGGTCACCATAAAAAACGCAGGAAAGAGAAAAAGGTTAAACATAAAAAGAAAGCTAAAAAGCAGAAACGTTGCAGAAGACACAAGCAGACCAAGAAAAGAAGGATTATTGTACCATCAGACATAGAATCCTCAAAATCTTCCACCCGAAGAATGAAATCCTCTTGTGACAGAGAAAGGAGATCTCGTTCTTCCTCGTTATCATCTCATCACTCATCAAAGAGGGACTGGTCTAAATCTGATAAGGGTGACCAGAGCTCTTCAACCCATTCCAGCAGAGACTCCTACAGATCTAAATCTCACTCGCAGTCTTATTCCAGAGGAAGCTCAAGATCAAGGACTCCATCAAAATCCTCATCACATTCTCGAAGTAGATCAAAGTCCAGATCTACTTCCAAGTCAGGGCATCAAAGGACAGCATCAAAATCACCAAGACGAACAACCTCTCAGTTAAGTGAAAATAAGCCAGTTAAAACGGAACCTTTAAGAGCAACAGTGCCACAAAATGAAAACGTCGTAGTACAACCAGTGGTAGCGGAAAATATTCCTGTAATACCACTGAGTGACAGTCCCCCTCCTTCAAGGTGGAAGCCGGGACAGAAGCCCTGGAAGCCCTCTTATGAGCGAATTCAGGAAATGAAAGCTAAAACAACCCATTTGCTGCCCCTCCAAAGCACTTACAGTTTAGCAAATATCAAAGACACTGGAAGTTTATCATCCTACCATAAAAGAGAAAAAAATTCAGAAAGTGATCGGAGTGCTTATTCAAAATACAGTGATAGAAGTTCGGAAAGTTCACCAAGGTCAAGGAGCAGATCTTCTAGGAGTAGATCTTATTCCAGATCATACACAAGGTCACGAAGTCTAGCTAGTTCACATTCAAGATCTAGGTCTGCCTCATCTAGATCTCATTCACGAAATAAATACAGTGATCGTTCACAGTGTAGTAGATCATCGTCATACTCCTCCGTTAGCAGTGATGATGGAAGACGAGCCAAGAGAAAATTTAGATCCAATGGGAAAAAAAGTAACACTTCAAATAAGAGGCACAGCAGCAGCTCTGAGAAGAGACTTCGCAATAAATATGTGAAAAGCAGAGACAAGTCTTCGAGTCAGAGGAAGTATAGCGAAAGCAGGTCATCTTTAGATTATTCTTCGGACAGTGAACAGTCAAGTGTTCAGGTTACACAGTCAGCCCAGGAAAAAGAGAGGCAAGTCCAGATGGAAATGAACAATAAGCAAGAGAAAAACAGAGATGAAGAGAAATCCAAGCCTGAACAGGAATGCCCTCATTCAAAGAAAAGGGCCTTGAAAGAGAATCTTTCTGATCACCTTAGAAATGGCAGTAAGCCCAAAAGGAAGAATTATGCTGGGAGTAAATGGGACTCTGAGTCAAACTCTGAACGAGATGTAACTAAAAACAGTAAAAATATTTCCCGGCCATCTTCTGATAAGGAGGAAGGTGAAGCTACGTCAGATTCTGAGTCAGAGTTTGGTGAAATTCACAGCAAAGCCAAACCCCCAACAAAGTCTTCAGCAAGTACTTCGTTGCCTGATGGTAATGGTGCTTGGAAATCAAGTAAGCAGCGGTCTTCAACCTCTGATTCCGAGGGGTCCTATTCCAATTCAGAAAACACTAGAAGAAAGGCACGGAAGCACAAATACGGGTCAAAGGAAAATCTTAGACGGGAACAGACCAAAAAAGCAAAGGAGAAACTGAAAGGGAAAAAAGACAAAAAGCACAAGGCTCCAAAACGAAAACAGGCATTTCACTGGCAGCCTCCACTAGAATTTGGTGAGGAGGAGGAGGAGGAGACTGGTGAGAAACAAGTTACTCAAGAGGCAAAAGAGAAAAAACAAGTTTCTGAAAATAGTGAGACCATGAAAGACCTCTCGCACACCGAGAGGTCTTGCGAAGAGGGCCGCCTTTCAGGTAAATGTAATCTCATCATGACTTCATCAGATACTGGGCAGCCTACTAAAGAGGATAGTAAACTGGGCGCTTCTCCCACAGCTTTCAGTTCTGACGAACAGGGAGCCGCTTCTCCCTCCAGCATTCAGCATATTGCAGAAAGGGCCCCAAGCGGAGTGGAGGATGTGCTGCAGACAGATGACAACATGGAGATTTGCACTCCTGATAGGAGTTCCCCAGCCAAGGAGGCATCCCCTCTAGGAAATTCAAGGCTTGCCACCCCAGACGTAAACGTTGTTCTACAACAGGATATGCACGCAGAGCATCCTGAGACAGAGGAGGGAAAACAGGAAAGCAAAACGATGGGGGACGTGGGGCAGCGGGACAGCAGCCCTGCTAGCCTGGCCAGCGCCACAGAAAGCGCCGTGAAGAGAGAGGCGGCTGAGAAGAGCCAGATGGGCCTCCTGGATAACAAATGGAAGCCCCTGCAAGGGGTGGGGAATCTGGCGGCACCGACGGCCCCCACGGCCAGCGCCACGGAGGTGAAGGCACTGACTGCTGCTCCTGAGATGAAGCCACAAGGCTTGAGGATAGAAATTAAAAGCAAAAATAAAGTTCGGCCTGGGTCTCTCTTTGATGAAGTAAGAAAGACGGCACGCTTAAACCGGAGGCCAAGGAATCAGGAGAGTTCAAGTGATGAGCAGACCCCTAGTCGGGATGGGGATAGCCAGTCCCGGAGTCCAAGCAGCTCTCGTAGTAAATCTGAAACCAAATCAAGACACAGAACACGGTCTGTCTCCTACAGTCACTCAAGAAGTCGATCGCGAAGTTCCACATCATCTTATCGGTGAGCAATGTAGTCTCTTTCCTCTTCCCCCCCCCCCCCCCCCCACGGAGAGTCTGTTACTGTTTATCTTGGAAGAACACCAGAATTAGAGACGAGATCACTATTTCCAAATATCTGGAAGGGAATAAGGGGAAGTCTCATGCTGTGTGACTAAGAGCCAATTGTGAGGACATAGGAAGTGGAGATTTTAGGCGAAGAAATGTGGGCTCAATGTCAAAAACTATTGCTTGTCAGTTAAAGCTCTCTGGCGGTAGAAATGAGTTGCCATGATAGGTGGCAAGTCTCTCTCTCTAACGGTGTGACGCTGCTCTCCCACCTCTCAGTGATGCCTTAGAAGGAAATCCTGAATTTACAGAATTATGTAGGATTTAGAGATCATTAATCTAACTCTCCATTTTACACAAGTGGAAGGTGGGGGCCAGAGAGGCCAAGTTAACCTGCCCAAGACCTGCATCTAGTTGATCTTTATTCAAGGGTTAGCAGGGAGGGGCATGGTAAAAATTTATTTATTTTGGTTCAGGTTGCATCTAACTTTTGTCATCAGCATAGACTGGATTGTGCTGAGAATGAGAATTTTTACAAAATCAGTGATGGTGATATGAAGTTAATAAGTAATTTGTATTCCTTTTTTTTCCTTGTAAATATTTCATGGTTTTACCTCACTATCTCTTAATTGCTCATATCCCTTAGTATATTGTGCTTGCTTTTCATCACTTGAGCCTATAATATAGTAAAAATCTTTGGGATTTTTTCCCCCCCTTTCTAGCTATTTATCTTCTCTTTCTCGCCTGGATTTCTTTAAAGATAGGAAACAACATTTGCCATCTGTAATAACTGTTTCCCATTTACTCTTTAGTTGCTTGCAGTCTGTCTTCTGCGCCTTCCCTCCCCCACATCTTCCTAAAAGGGCTATTTTCAGGTACTTCCTTCGCATGAGTGCCAGGGCATGTTTTCAGTCCTTTTGGCCCTCCCGGAACCTGCTAGCTAGCTCTCTTCGTCCCTCTCAGACCATTCCATGCTTATGTTGCGGGCTCTTTTTCCTCCTCCTGCCCTGAATCCCAGCAGGCCCAGAGAGCTGGTGAATCCTGGCCTTTTCTCTCTAGGTTCATATTCCTAGATGCAGGCACAATTGAGCTACTTTAGCCCCCCTTTTTGCTTAATGTCTGCCTTCCATTCATGCTCTGACAGTTCTGAGCTGCTGGTGATGCTGGCCACTCTCATTTAGCTTCCTATGGCTGCCTTTGGGGTGGGTGGCATTTCATGTGATAAATGAAGACAGGGTTAGAAAGCCTAAGGAATTTGCTTTAAGTTATGCAGCTAATGGGTAGTAGACCAGACAGCTAACCTTGCCTCCCTGTTTTGGTTACTCACCTGGCCGTGACTCCCCTACTAGGCTGTGAACTCACTGAAGTCTGGGACCATTTTCTACTCATCTTTCTGTTACCTCACAGAATCTGCTCTATAATTGTTTGTCGAGTAAATGACTAGAATCTTACTAGAACATGATGTGTTCATTCTCTTGTAGATAAACTGGAAGCAGAACATGTCTTCTAAAACATAAGTACATAGTAAATAAAATAAAACCTTTGAAGATGTTACATAAGTAGCCTAGACATAGGGATATCGTTCTGTCCTAAATGACAGGTAGAAAATTGGGGGAGAAGAGTGGGGAGCCAAGTGAATGCAGAGGGGCAGAATTGTACTACTTAAGTTCCTTGTTTTATTAAATACTAAGTAGATTAAAAAAAATTATTAGGTATAAATAAATAATTTAAAATGTCATGTAGATTTTAAAAAATAAAGCTTTGACATACCTGATACATCCCTACTGCTCATTGCCACCCTACTTTCTCTCTTCTCTCCTAGAATTCAACATTATTACAAACTTTTTTTATAGTTTTGTTGTTGTTGTTGTTTAAAGATTTTATTTATTTATTTGATAGAGAGAGCTAGAGCAGGAACACAAGCAGGGGGAGTAGGAGAGGGAGAAGCAGGCTTCCCGCGGAGCAGGGAGCCCGATGTGGGGCTCGATCCCAGGACCCTGGGATCATGACCTGAGCCGAAGGCAGACGCTTAACGACTGAGCCACACAGGCACCCCTTTGTTGTTGTTCTTTAGTTTTGCCACAGATATTTCTATTTGTATACAGTGTTTTTGCATGTCTTCAAACAAAATCTTTACAGATGTGCATACCTACATACATGTTCTATCTATGCATTTCTAAGAGATGTCTCTAAGAGTTCTAAGAGATGTCTCTGTTGATGTATGTAGCTGTACTTCATTTTCCTACTTGAGAGTATTTTACTGAATTTCTCTGCCCCCTGCCCCCCCCCCCCCATTCTATCATTAGTGGAGCTTTGGATTATTTCTTCTTCTGGTCTTACAAGTAGGACTCCAGTGAATACACCTTTACCAGCCTTTTCTGGCTTATTTCATTCTGTTCAATTTAAACCTTCATTAGCTGTCACTGTCAAACCTGCTATGAAGAGTTTGTGAACGACCTTTCCTTGTTGTGTTCTCCCCTTCCTGTCCTACTAGTAATCATTTGAACAGCATGGTGAGTTAACATAATTATATTTTTTCACTCTCAATTGTAGATCAAGAAGCTATTCTAGAAGTCGGAGCAGAGGATGGTACAGCAGAGGCCGCACAAGAAGCCGGAGCAGTTCCTACCGCAGTTACAAAAGTCATAGGTGCGTGTGGGATCCCCACCCTGCCACGTGGTCTTCATCCTGTCTGCTTTTCAAGGCCTGCACAGGCGGAGTGGGGGAGCTTTTGAGAAGAATCCTGTCATTGCTGAATACCAGCAGTCAGTGCCTTCACCTCAGTCTAGTTGTTTCTTTCTAGGAACTGTCAGATTCTCACTGGCTATCCTCAGGATGTGATCTTATCAGAGTGAGGAAAGAGAAGCAGTAGAAATCTTTTAAAAAGGCCCTGCCCACTATCTCCCCACCCCCGACCTCCAGTATATCTTCCTTGACCTCAGTTCACATCTGCAGTCACCTCTTGGCTTGGGTTAGGGATTGGGATAGGAGGACTGATTGGTTAGTAGGGGGCCACGGGATGGAGCATGTGGGGGGTGACCCCAGGTTTGTATTTCTCCCAGCTTCATCAAACCCTCTTTTGCCTCTGAGGTATTTTCCACTGCTGCAGCTTCATCTTACCTGCAGGTATCTGACCTGTGCAGACTTCCCCTCCCCACCCAGTTAGAACCTCGCCAGTGACTTTGCTATGTGCACCTCATAGAAGAACAAAAGTTAATCAGAATGAAATCCAACATGCTTTTAAAAAATCCAACATATTTTTTGATAAAGAAATGAAATAAATACACCTACTGGATTTCATTGTGTTTTTTTCCTTGATGGGCAAATAAAAGTCTAGATTTTTGATATAACCTGTCCTGAGCCACAAAATGATGGTCCCTCATGTGATTCCTATTAGGACATCCAGCAGGAGCAGATCCAGGAGCAGCTCGTACGACCCCCATAGTCGGTCCAGGTACGGACGGGGTGGGAACCACCTGTGGGGGCAGAATTGAAAGGCCTTGTTTTAAAAACCCTTCATTCCCTTTTAAAAAGTGTTGTAGTCTATTGAAAAATTTAAACACATGTATTTATCTCATGAAATCATCTCCCATCTACGTGAGGTTTTTTTGACAGCTTTTATCTGTTGGCCCATTGTACTCTGGTGTCAGAGTGACAATTGATGTCCAGTTGTAATGGCAGGTATTTATTGAATATAATTGCTGAAGATCCACCAGATTCAGTCAGACTAAGTCAGTGTTAACTTTGTGATATTTTTCAATGCAGAAAAGAAATGAACATTTTTCTGTTTCATGCGGTAAGTCTCACTGGGGCACTTGTTAAATGTCTCCAGTACTTGCTGTGCACATGTGTCCTCACACAGTCATAGAGTGCCCATGTCCTCAGAGAACACTGAAGAGACCGTAAGAAGAAACGGAAGCCTGTGAGTGTTGGAGTGGGGATTAAGTGTGTGTGGTTGCCGTTGGAGCAGGTCCTGCACTTACGATAGCTACTACAGCACGAGTCGGAGTCGCAGCAGAAGCCAGAGGAGTGACAGTTACCGCCGAGGCAGAAGGTACAGCAGGCGATCCAGGTGCGTCTCCCTCCTTCGGGTCACTGCAAGGTACTGTGGGCACTTGGTGTGGGAGGTGACACACGGCTCGTAGAAGAGAAAGTGTAATCTTCCGAGGTCAGAAATATTTCTTCCTCTTGAGTTTCAGCAACCCACAGGCATCTCCTAGAGGTGGCTTTTGTATTAAGGGTTGCTGGGTCAGGTTGTTGGTTATTGTTCATGTTTGAATCTAAAATGGATTCCGTAATATTTACATACCCTTGGACAAAGAGTTTCTTTGGAAGGAGTAAAGAGAGAAGGCCACCCAGACCAAGCCCCACTCCTTTAAATAGGGCTACTTGCTAAAAATAGCAAAACCAATTTATTAGTTTTTTAAATTAAAAAAAAAAGTATACTAAAATGTCATCATTTGCTTTAACATCAGGGTTGAGGTTTATATCATCAGTTTTAGTAAAAATACATTTTTATGTATTACAGATATTTATAGATATTACATTTTATATAACCTATTTGGGCTGGTACTGCCAAAGTCTTAATGGCGACTTTTTGTAATGTCCCTTTCCGGGTCGCTTTTGGTCTTACCCTCCCCCATCCATTGCAGCTACAGTCAGTGATCCTTGTCTAATATCAGTGTGATCTAGACACCTCCCTTGTTTGAAACTCTTGAAGGGCTTCCTACTGCCCAGAGGGGCAGGTCCAGCCTCTTTAGCATCCCATGTAAGGCCTCTCCGCCTACCAACTCCAGCTGGGGCTTTTCTGTCTTCCCTCCTTTAATGTGCTAGAACCTGTCCTTCTGCTTGGAGATACACACACCTCTTGAAATGGCCAATTCCCACCTACCTACCCTATAGGTCTCAGCTGCAACCCGCTGCCCCAGGGGGCCATCCTGACTGATAACCCTGAGTTATACCACCCCCGCCTCCCCGCGGTGTGCCCTGTTTGCCTTGTCCACTATTCTTTGTGGTCCTTGAGTCCCAGGAAGCTATACTTTGTCTACCGTGTATGTCCCTAGCATTTAGCAAAGTGACTGGCTCCCTGAATATTTTTCAAAATAACTGGTGACCATTGCCAGGTCCTCTTGACGCAGTGTCCCAGTGGTCCTGTCCATGTCTTCCCCACCTTCACCCATCATGGGATCCCCATTTTGGTTTCCATATTTTTAATGAAACTCTTCATGTACCTTTTTTTATCCCTTGCTTCCTCGGTCTAATTAAATATTGATGTTCATTTTGGGTAACATGGAAAATTATTCTGCTCATTTGCATGAGTGGATTTCAAGTAATTTCCCAAGATGCGATGTTTCTTTATCTTAATCTTGGTATTACTGCCATGTGTCATTTAAAACATCTTTGAAAAGTCTACACTGTTGCCACCATCAGGACCGCACTCGTCCACCCACTGTGCTATGCCACATCAGTATTGCTTTCAAGCCACTTGTATCAAAAAAGAAGCTTCAAGAGGAATTCAGAGGGTTGAAGTTAAAAGGTGTCTGTATATTTCTTTTGTTACACAGGAGTTGTAGATCTTACGGCTCTGACAGTGAAAGTGACCGAAGTTACTCTCATCACCGGAGCCCCAGTGAAAGCAGCACATATAGTTGAAAATGTCCCCTTTTTTGATACAAATTATATGTTATTTGTAAATATCTGGTAACTTAAAAATGTAAGAAACTTAATGGCAGTCTGTTGTTCTATTTCAACATTAGAAATAAGTTTCGAAAATAGGCACTTCTTAATTGTTATTGTCCATTTACATGTGCACAGAATTTAAAATACAGATATGTCTCCTAAAAATATTTTTATGCCACATTTTACAGTAGCCAACTTTGGGAATGAATTTCATTTTCTTGAATCAAGAAATCATGAAATTTAAGTATAATTTGCAATATTATTTTAGACAGATTACTTCTTTCCATCTCATGTATTCCTTAGAATACAGATTCTTTTTGCCCGTTTTTCAGGTTTTAGCGTATATGCTGCCAAGCCCAGAACTGTGAAGAACTGCTAAAGGTGGCCAAATATTTATATACCAATTACACCGTCTTATGCATATGTGCTCTTAGAAACAAACCACCCAGAATCGATACTGATGGTAGCCAGGAGTCTTAAGGCAGTGGCTCTGGAGTTCTTAACTCATTCCTTCCTTCTTGGTGGTCTCAGAGGGTCAGGAAAGTGGTCATCATACAGCCCACCGTCTGTATTACTCCAGGCTGGCGGGTGAGGTTGGGAAGAATAAATCAGCCTTAACTATAAATACCTGCACTGTCTCCAAGGCCCTAATGTTTTATGTGCTTTTTAATAAATACTATCAGAAGTTTAGATTGTAAAAAACAATTCTGTTCCAGTTCATCTTTGGGTGCTCGGTACCTTTTGGTGCCTCTTCAAGTATACTTTACATTAGAATCTCACAGGAGAGAGAGAAGTGATTTTTTTTTTTTTTTTAATTCGCTGGCACCAGGCATGGTTCCTTCTGGGCTACATTCACTTTAAGTATCTGGAGAGTTTCTCTCAAGCTCAGGTGTGGCTTGGGGCCCCCTGGAGCAGGCAGGATTGGGACAGAGGGTCGCGTGGCCCCTCGGGCTTGCTGCACAGAACTGGCACGCGTGCCTCCGGGAGAGCGGATTGAAGAGTAGAATTCAGGGTACCGAGAGACCTCACTGCCACATCCCGGGGACATTTTGGAGGGCTTTCCAGTCTTTCAGGTTAAGGGAGCTCTACCACAACAGCGGCTGAGCTGTTCTAAGCACCAGCACGTTTGTCTTCTTTCCTCTGTGACTCACTCTGACTCCGTGAAGCTCACACGACATGATAAGTCCAGGGGAAGAGGGGTGTACAGGACTGCACAAATCACACTTTTTCAGTTTCAGGTGGTTCCTCCAAAAATGGTTTGACCTGTAAAAACTGGTGTTTTTTGGTTTTGGGGTTTTTTTAATCTTTGAGTTTTTTCCCCCAAGTGTACTTAATCACCTTAGTGCCAGTTTAAGCCAGTTGTACAGAAGAAATTCATATTGGATGTTTGATGTGGGACTCTGCTCCACCCTCCCCAGGCCTTGCTTGGGGTACTTGGGAAGTGGGAAAGAGCCCTCAGTTGGAGGGATCTGACAACCTTGATGGGTGGAGGGGTGACCTTGGATATATTAAAACCATCACCCATAAAAGGTTCATAAACAGGGTTAAATGGTCAGCTGTTTGCCAGGTTGATAGACGAGAGTGCATTAGGAAAACAGGACCCAAGTCAAACAGACGTACTTCCTAGTGAGTACAGAACAATGCATGATTCATGTGAAGGGTTTTCAAGTTGCCTGTAACACTCGGTGAAAAAAACCCTACATTCAGAACTCAGACAGAAACTGCCAAATCTAATTAGGTTAAGAAAAGTTACCCTTGGACAATGTATTCGTTTTCTACTGCTATGTAACAAACTACCCCACACTTAGCAGCTTAAAACAATACCCATTTCTTAGCTCACAGTTCTGTAGCTTGTGAGTCTGGCACAGTATGGCTGGATTCTCTGCTCAGGGTCTCAACAAGGCTGAAATCAAGGGTCAGCAGGGCAGCATCCTTTTATGGAGGCTCTAGGGAAGCATCTACTTCCAAGTTCATTTGGTTCCTTGCTGGTTGTCAGCCGGAGGCTTCTCCCTCAGCTCCTGAAGGCTGCTCGCATTCCTTCGTGCGCGTTCCCCTCCATCTTCAAACCCTCAGTGGCCTTCCCATCCCTCTGCCTTCCTCCTTCATTTTTGAGGTTCGTGAGATTAGATCAAGCCAACTGATCAAGTCTCCCTATTTTTAGGTCGGCTCTGCCATAGAACATAGCATAATCACAGGAGTGACTGCACAGGCGCAGGCTCGGATCGGGGCACAAAGCGAGGGGTGCGGGTGGGGCGGGCCGTCCTAGAACCCTGCCTACCCCAGACAATAACTGCCCACTGCCGGCGCAGGGGGGGCGGGGGGGGACTGTCATCCCAAAAAAGGTGGGCCCTGGAAGCCTCGATTGTTTCCTCCATGGAAAAGAACAGCCCTCAGCCGCAGCATTCAATTGTGTTTACTGAATGAACTACAGAAATAGCTTTTCTGCCTAGAGGGGATTGTTCTGTATTTTAAGTTATTTTTTAATAAAATTTAATTATGTTGTGTATTGTGCTTCTTAATAGAAAATGTATTGGACTGTTTTTGTAACGTCTTGTTTACTGCAAATGAAACATGATACAGCTGGTATTGTTCAAACCTGTAGAAAATACTTTTGTACATATTGGCAATGTCTAATTTGTATACACTTCATTTAAATGTTCCTAAAACTTGAAAGGGGGACCTTGTAGAAATTAAAATATATACTTAGTCTAAATCTGTGCCTATTTCATCTTTCTTTACTCATCCAGACTTCAGATCTTTCTGAAATGGAAAAAGGAACCATTGCGTCCCTTTGCTGACCCAGCCAGTAAAGAGACGTCATTTCGGCAGCTCATTTTCATCCTGTCGCTGAGTGTTAGTGGTGGGGCATGAGGTGGAGCTGGAGGGAACCTCAGGCAGAGATCAAGATGTTCACCTCCCCAGGGAAGCACTGATGGTGCTTGGTCTCTCTTCCCTTGCAAACTCCGGGTTTCCTCCCGGCTTTGTCGTCACTCCGCGGAGGTGACCTGCATACAGATGTCTCTGCCGAGGAAGGAGTAGGTCCCGTCTATCTGGAAGCTGCTGCCTAGGGACAGCGCACTTACCAGCTGTACCACCGACAGCCCCACACTTCCCTCCCTGACATTCACTGGGCACATATCACTCGCTCCTAGAGAGAACGTTCTTGGTGATATTTTTAGTGTCCACATGAGAATTTGCAGGGCAAGTACAATTAACTTTGTTCTCCTCAGAACTCAGAGGAATTTGTGTTTTCTTTGTAAATACAACATAACCTCTCTCAGACTTGCAGAGATTCAGTTTTCAGAATTAACGGTAGACCCTCAAGTCAGAATCCCTGACAATAGTCAGATCTAGATGCACTAAAATTTAAAGAAAATTACAGCCTTTTTGCTGTAGGGAACTCCCCAAGTGAGGTTCCTTTTTAGTGAGCTCCAGCATTTTGTTCACATTCTGATAATGATCGCTTTGATCAGCTGGGCAGTACTGGAGGGAAATGTGTCAAGGACTTTGGTCTTGGCTGTTCTGAATTAGCTGGGCATTAAATAAGAGCTAAGAGAATTCAAGAAAAATGCCCCTATCACAAGTGACCATGAAAGCTGGCTTGGCATCACTGTTGGGAAGGGAGAGGAAGCTGTAGTTGGCATAGAGAGAAACTTGCCATGCTAGTGATGTAAATTAGCTGGCCAGGTGAGGCCTGGAAGCCACGCCTCACACGCTGGAAGAGCCTGGACTCGAGGGCTGGTTTCTAGAAAGAAGTCCCGAGGGTGGGCGCCTGGGTGGCTCAGGCGTTAAGCGTCTGCCTTCGGCTCAGGTCATGATCCCAGGGTCCTGGGATCGAGTCCCACATCGGGCTCCCTGCTCCGTGGGAAGCCTGCTTCTCCCTCTCCCACTCCCCCTGCTTGTGTTCCTACTCTCGCTATGTCTCTGTCAAATAAATAAATAAAAAATCTTAAAAAAAAATTAAAAAAAAAGTCCCGAGGGATTTGTGATAGAATGAGTTGGGACGCAAGCTGAGAGGAATCCTGCTGGGCAGGAAGAAGTCCTTGGATGCTCTAGAGGTGGCAGGCAGCCTCAGGCGTCGGAGAGATCAGAGGTAGGAGTGGGGTATCCTGGAAGAACAGGGCACCTGCTTGTCTCGGGACAGACCCTGGGCAGCTCTAGTCAGTGGCCAATGTGTGTGCGAGGCAGGGGCAGCGCACTGCCACGACACAAAGGGGCAGGAGGCTTTAGTGGTCCGCTTAAAGTTTTCGGTAGAGGGTAGAGGCAGTGCTCCCTTGCCCCTTTTCCCTCTCCTCCCTGTGAATCACCAGGCCACTTTGGGGCTGTGCCAAGCTTGAGGCCAAGTACTTATGCCTCTTGGAGACCCTGGGTCCACCATTCACAGCTCCACGGGCTAGCCTGAGGACTGTTTGGTCTCAACCGGCCTAGAGCCCTGAGAAAATCGGTAAAAAGGGAGTGACCGGGGCTGCAACAGAGACACCTGCATTCTGCATCTGGAGGCCTGACCCTGAGCCTCTGACTGTTCATGTGTACTAAGAGGACTTGGACTGCCCGTTGCTTGGCTCAGAAACCCTGAAAGAGGGTGTGAACACCTGGCGCAACTGGACATGGAAATCGGTGGTGCCCATCCCTTCCCAGGCTTGCCTGGAGAGGAGTTGGCCTCCCAGAGGGCCTACAGGGGGTGGAGGCATGGTTACCCAGGTCCTCCTGCGACCAGCATCTCTACCGGCAGGCCAGGTTCCCAGAGAAAGGCTGAGAAGGACCCCGCTAATCTCAATGCCTCTGGCCTAATTTGATTTTATTTTGAGTTAAGGACCTCTATGAGCAATTCTATGGTACAGTCCTTAAGGGATTTGAGCCAGAGCCATACTGCCTGGGTTCAAGTTCTACTCTGTCAGTTCTTAGTTTGGGTAACTAGATAAATTGTTTGACCTTTATAATTCAGCTCCTCATCTGAAAATCTGGGATACCAAGGCCTCCCTCTCCGAAGTAGTGAGAATTAAATGCTTAGAACCAAGCACACATCAAAGCTCCAGGGACGCTGGCCCCTGGGATTGCCTCCAGGAGGAGGGTAGGAGCCCATTGGTTTCATGTGGAGGGCCAGGCCCAAACACAAATGAAAAGCCCAGGGTCCCTTGAACCAAAAGGGTGGGAGAGGACCCTGGAAGCTTCTGGTGAGGCCTCGAATGCCAAGGCTGTGACGTTTACACAGCAGGAGGGAACTGGGCAACCTGCTGGTTTGAATTAGGCCCCCACCCCCCAGCAGCTGTAGCCTATTAGTGTGGTGCTCAGTGGTGGCGGGACACAGGAGCAACACCCCCACTCCACACCCAGAGCTCTATGCTCCCCAACCCTGCAGGGCCCTGGGTCAGCCCCTAGCGGGTAGCTTGAACCCTACCATCCCACTGACTTCAGGCTGTGGTGTTCCCTTCCGTTCTCTGGCACTGTCCGCTCTGCTGTCCTCCTGTCTCGGCTACAGCAGCTAGACCAGGCTCCTGCCCGCCTAGGGAGTCTGAGGCCTGCACTCATGCTCGGGCTCGCGCGCGCACACCCCCCTGGGCTGTTTGTTCTTTCCAGGCTCAGTAGGGGAGAGTCCGGTGTCCCCAAGCAAGCCTGGGAACTGCCCTAGCACAGCTTGGGTCTGTTTCTCCTCCTTGACACGGGAGAGAAACGGGGCTGATGCTTCAGGAAGTTGTGAGAATACCTATGAGCTGGCCTCTCAAGGCAGGGCCATGGCTTTGCTGAGCTTGCCAGCACCTAGCCCCACGTATCGGAAGGATCATCCAGCTCTGCACCTGTCTCCACAAACTCCTGGATTACCCATGGGGCCTGGGATTCTGGCCTGGGATCCTCCTCCCTAATAACCCAGTCCTACCCTACCCCCTCCAGAAAGCCTGCCTTGACCCACCTTGAAGTGAAGCGCCCAGGGCAAGGCCCTCTCCAAAGCCAAGCAATTTTGAGCAATTTTGCCACCCCTATCCAGCCCCTCACTCCCACCTGACTAGAACCTTGACTCTACCACATCAAATCGCCTCTAGTTCCCTGCAGATGCTCTCCTGTCTCCCCTCTCCTGGCCCTTGCAGGTGCCATTCTCTGCCTGGAGTACCCCTCTTCTCCCTCTGCTCTAGTTAATGTTAACTCAACTTTCAGGCCTCAGCTGTGAGCTTTGAGCCCACCATACTGGGCTCTTCAAACAGCCCCGTCCTGCCTGGTGTGATGTGACCCAAGTGCCAGTAGCCTCTCCCAGAGCAGCCTCTGTCCCCGGGCTCCCCTAGTAGATGGGCTAGAGACCAGAGAAGCAAGTGGGGGAACAGCTGTGCTCTTCAGGGAGACAGACCCCTATTCCCTCTTTTCTCAGCCGTCAACCTCCAGCCCCTCCTTGGCTTGACTGCTGCAGCCAAGGCCAATCCCAAGGAGGCCAGTAGCCCTACCTTGGTTACTTAACGCTGGCCACACCCCCTTGCCAAGCCTTGGCTGGAAGTGGGCCCAGGAGTGTCCCGTGCAGTCCTCTCTGCCAGGCTCCTCCTAGCCCTCGGGGGGGGGCACCCTCTCCCAACCTCTCCTTTCCCCAGCTCCTGACACTGGTGCCTGGCTGCTTGATTTGTCCTGCTCCGGGCCTCACTGTGTCCAACTAATGGGTACGCAATCCTTCCCTCGCCACCTCCCAGCTCACTGCAAGGATCCACTGAGTCAGATGAGGTGGGTTGGAACGGAGGACGAGGCAGAAAGCAGCACTAAGGTGACCCGCTGGTCAGGCATGCTGGCCACTCTGGCCTGGCCTCAGCCTGAGGCCTCCAGGAGCTGCACCGGCTGTCTGTGTGCACTCACCACAGCCACGGAGGTGCAGGATGGCAAGATGTCTGCAGTGGCCGCCTCTGGGGGCATGTCCCCGGCTGCGCCCCCACTCTCCTCCCATGCCCTTATCCACCAGGGGCTCTCCCCACGCTCCATCTAGCTCTGCATATTCCTCCCCTTCGTCTTGGCACTCTTTTGGTCACCGCCATCTGTGCCCCTGAGATGTCTTCTCCCTGGCCCCGGGGGTCAGGAGGCCCTTGCCGTCTTACAGGACAGACCACCAGACTTTCTGATGGCGCCTCCCTGGGATCT
Organism: Neomonachus schauinslandi; assembly: GCF_002201575.2. NCBI lineage: Eukaryota > Metazoa > Chordata > Mammalia > Carnivora > Phocidae > Neomonachus > Neomonachus schauinslandi. The sequence goes on along the minus strand of NC_058403.1, from coordinate 144,637,711 downwards.
TCACCTCTGCTCCATTTCCTCCCCTGGCACCCAGAACCAAGTCACTCTGAGCAGGCCCCAGAGCCCCTGCCCTCTCATGAGGAAGGTGGCATCCCCAGGGGCGGGGGCTGCTGTGTAAGCACAAGGGCCCACGTGTGGGGAGGGGTGCGAGGACGCCGGGGATGAGGGCACTATCAAAGGGAGCGAGGATGGGGCACAGGCCAGCTTGGGGTGGGGGCGGGGGCACAGGAGGGCATCGGAATGCTGACATGGGCCCCATGAGAGGCCCACGGAGGCCCGCTCTCCATGCTGCTGCCCGCTCAGCCCTTGCAGCCTCCTGGCAGCCTGGCTAGCCCCCTGCCCCCACCGGTGCCCAGGCCAGAGCAGCATTCTGCAGGCCCGGTGGCCTTTCCCCAGCAGTGGCCCGGTCAGCCGGCTGAGGGGCACGGTGCAGCCCGGGCCTCTGGCCCCCCACTCCTCTCATCTTGCCTGTTCCAGGGCCTGGGCCGGTCACCTTAAAGGCCTGGTCGCTGCAGCTGTGGTCTGGGTTCTGGTACCTCCTGCCCTGGGGCGGGCGTGAGCAGTCAGAGGAGGCCACCAGGTAGGTGTGGGTCACCCAGCACGGAGCAAAATGAGCCCTGGGCTGTCCTGGGGTAGGCCGGCACGGGCTAGCCGGAGATCCCAGAGTCACCCTCAGGTCAGAGCAGCCCAGGCCAGAGGGTGGGGGTGCTGAGCGAGGCTAGGGTCCGGGGGTTCGGTGTCTCAAGGGAGCGGGTGAAAGGCTTTCTGCAGCTGGTTGGGGAGTGGGCGCGCCCAGCTTCCCTATTTCAGGGCCGCCTCCTACTCCGACCCCGCCTCTGTGGCGCAGCTGGAAGGCACCGAGATTAGACTCTGGGACGAACTTCCCGGCAGAAAGGGGGCTCGGCGTGAGACAGTGAGGCCGGGGCCCATCCGCTGGAATGGGAGCGGTGGGGCCTGGCTGGGGGCCCCGGCGGCCCGAGGCAGAGCAGGCTGCACTGGGACCGCGCACACCACGCGTGTCCGCGCCCCCCGCCGGCACGCAGGGCGGCCTGGCCCTTTAAGCGTCCAGACGGCGGCCCCAGCTGACGCGCGGGCTCCAATCGGCGCCCCGCGCCCCCCGCCCGCCGCGCCCGAGGCTCTGGGGCCGCAGCTGCTCGGCGGCTGGACTCGCCGCGGCCCTGCGCCTCCGCCCGCCCGGCCGCGCCCCCGGGGGCCATGGTCGCGGGGCCCTGCGCGGGGGCGGCCCCCAGCGCGGCGCTTCATGGAGCGGCCCCGGCCCGGCCGCCGGGGGCAGCGCGATCCCGCGGGGCCCTGTGAGCCCCCAGCGCCACGGCACCATGGTACGCAAAGGCCCTGCCTGTCCCCCCGCTTATCCGCCCACCTGCCCGCTCTGCCCTCCCGAGCGCACGGCCCGCCGGCTCCGGGTGGAGGAGTTGGAGGGATCTTCTCCCTCGCCGGGTCTCCCCGGCCCCTTCTCCCGGGTCTCCGCGGGCCCGGAATGCGGCGCTGTGGCGCGGCCCTCGGCGGGGAGGGGGTTAAATTCCTGGGGTGGGGGCCCGGGCGCGAGAGGCTGAGGTCTTGCTAGGCACCGGCGGAGGGGGGCGCTTCTCTGAGCCTGGGACGGCGCCGCCCTCGGACTGAGTGATGGGGGGGAGGGGGGAGGTCGGATTCCCGCCTGGGCCTTGGGCCACGTGGGCGCTGGAGCCGCCCTGCCTGGGGATTTGGGGCTACTGGGCCAAGTGGGGTGTGTTGGGGCGGGACGTCCGCAGCTCCGGTCCAAACTACTGTGTGACCTTGGGCCAGTCCTCTGCCCTCTCTGGGCCTGTGTCCTGGGAAAGGAGTGGGGCCATGAGTGCAGAAGAGGCTGGTACAGACACCCCCTCTCCAAAAGGAGGCGTCTGGAAGTCATCAACCTGTGTCCCCTTGCTCAGTGTGGGCCCCACCCCCGGCTGCCCGGCAGTGAGGATTGGCGCGGGCGTTTGTGTGTGTGTGGGGGGGGGGGGGGGGTGCTGCAGATGCCTGCCCAGGTTTCATCCCAGGGCCTTCAGGCTGGGATGGAGGCTTCATGGCATGGAGCTGGTGGCTTCATGGCATGGAGACCGGGTACCGCTCCGATGCAGAAGGCTCTGGCCCTGGGGAGCAGCCTCGGCGGGTGTCCCTGGCACCTGGCCTCCCCCGCCACCTCACTCCCGCCCCCAATGTGGCTTGCAGGTAGAGTTTGAGGGCTTGAAACCCCCTGGCAACGGGAGTGCCTGACCACTCTCCTGGTCTTGCATCTTAGATAGACCGACCTGGCCTGCACTTGAGGGTGGGGTGTATGGCTGCAGCTGGCCTAGCCGATAGGGAGGGATGGGTGCAGTTTCAGGGAACTAGCACATCTGGCTGGGGAGGGGGGCCGGCGCAGCTGGTGGGCCTTGCATGGGAGGTGCCAGGCAGAGGGGTGGCTGAGCCCTGCTGAGGTAGTTGACGGGTTATGAACTCTGGCAGCATGGGTGTGCCCTGTCAAGGAAGTCCAGCCAGGGTGCCTGGCAGAGACTCTTGGGCCCCTCCAGGGTGCAGGGTGGCCCTGGCTTGGGGCTTACTGCCGTGGGAACGGAGTCTTTGGGGCACCAGTATCCTCCAGGCTAACCCCTCCTTCCCTGCTGAGGCCAGAGGGCCCTGGGACCAGATCTGCACACGGGAAGGTCAGGCACTGCCCTTTTTTTCCAATGCCAGGTAGGCACTGGAGGGCACTCTGTGAGGGGAGAGCAGAGTGGACTGGGGGCCCTGTGGCCTCGGATGTGCTCACCTCAACAGGCCTGGCTTTAACGAGCCCTTAGCCAAGCCACTTCTGCCACTGTCTGGCCCCTGGTGGCCCTTAGGGGCCCTGTCACAACCGAAGTTGCATCCTGCCCCCTCACTGACCTGCAGGTGGCAGTAGCTCAGGGGAGGAGGCTGCAGGTGGCAGGGGGTAACGGTCGGGTTCTGGGCAAGCACAGCGGGTCCCCTGAGTCAGAGGTTCCCCAGATGCCTCTTCCTGCTTTGTAAGGCATTGAGAGCCAAGAAATCCATCTGTGGGGAGTGTCCAGTCCAGTCCAGCAGGGAAGGGGTGGCCTTAGCAGAGCTGGGAGTCCAGGGGCTCTGCTCCTGCCCGCTGTGCGACCCTCCCGTTCCGAGCCTTGGTTTCCCTATCTGTGCAATAGAGTTTGGTCCCAGAAGATGAATCAGAATGAGTCAGAGGAGGGAGATGGGAGGGACTTGGCACCATATCCCTGTTAGATTGGCCAGCCCTGGACAGGCCAGCAGCCCTGAGACAGAGGGGGCAGATGGTTGGCTTCTTGGCGGAGAGGAAGGAGGTGTGGGAGAACTCAAGGAAGATGGCGTCCATGGTCAAGAGTCTGGCCAGCCTGGGATCAGAGAGAGCATCGGGTGGGCGCTGCCCCCCGAGTAGCTGGGTATGCGGAGGGGGGCGGGGTGCAGGGTGCGCAGGGGCAGATCTGGAAGCAGGTTGCCCCTGTGGCTCCTCGAGGTTCATCCTGAGGCCCCGGGCTGCTTCTCATTCAGGTGACTGAGAAGTTGAACATAGATACCACCCCCCACCCCGCCCCAGCCCAGTCTGGGCCCCCTACTGCTGCCCCAGCAGTGGAACGACTAGCATGGAGGGTTGGGGTGGGCTGTGGATGGACGGAACTGGGGTTTCATCCCGGGCTTGCAGGGAGGTGCTTGGGGGAGAAGAGCTGATGGCTTTGTGGCAGTGGGGCAAGGTACCCCTCAAATATAGGAGGCTCTGACCCAGCTCCACAGGGCCTGAGGACGGCCAGAAACTGGAACCTGTGGGGTTGGTCCAGCCAGGCAGCTGATCGATAGATATTAACTGAACATCTGTGCCCCGGACCCAGGCAAGGGAGTGGGCAGCCTGCCTCTCGGTGCCATCCACCTTTTGGGAAAGCTGCTGCGGAGGAGCCGGGAATGATTAAGCCAGCCCTTATTCTGGACAATTCACAGGTGCTGGATGTGGCTCAAGGGCCTGATAATCTGACCCATCAGACTTTCAGGGCCTCTCTGGGGCTCCAAAGGCCCCAGGTAGTGTGGCTTCCAAGATGGGGCGCAGAGCCTCTGGGCCTGGACCACACGTGACCTGGGGTCTGGGGGCCTAGAGGGAAGAGGGTCTAGGGTGGTCCTTGGGGGCCTCCTGTCTCTAAGCATGGTGGACAGAAGACACAGTTCTGTCCTTCTACCCCCACAGAACCCCTGTGTGAGGGGGGAGCTGCCGGCAGCCAGGCCCGAGGCCATGGGCAGCCGCCTGGCCCAGTAGGAACGGGCTGGGTAGATCCCACCAGCCTCCTCCAGCAGGGCAGGAGGACCAAGGCCTGGGCCTGGATTTCTTCCCAAGAATTTCTACCCCTGCAAAGCCTCAGGCCCAGGCCCTGAGGCCCACTGCTAGTGAGGCGAGGGCTTTCCTAGGTACTACGCCCAGGGGTGCGGTAGCAGCCCGAGGCCGAGCAGTGAGCTAACGAGCCTGACTTTCATTCTTGAGGGGCCTGGGGTTGGGCAGGCGTGGTTTTATTTGTACGTGTGAGTGAGTGTGAGGGAGAGAATCCGTGGAGCTCAGGAAATGCTGAAGGAATGCTCGCGTCTGGGGTGGCCACCTCGCCCTAGTTCGCCTGGATCGGCCCAGTGTTGGCACAGAAAGCCCCTCGTCCCAGGAAGCCCCTAAGGCCCACGCACTCCTGGATGCCGGTGACCCTAGTCCCTGTTCCTTCCTCTTTCCTTCTCTTCCCCTTCCCTGCCCAGGACGACTTCCTGTCTCACAGGGAAGCACTGGAGGCCCAGGAAAGTTAACCGACTCACCCAGGAGCAGCCGGTGGTGACTGGAGTCTGAGCTCTGAGGGGCGGCTGGCTCAGGCCCGAGTCCTGGTTCCCCTGCGTCCTGGCTCGAGCTTCGGCTCCTTTCCCAGAATGCGGAGCCAGCAGGGACGGGCAGGCTGCCTCCCGCACGGTGGGGCGCTGCCCGGGTTGCTGGCCTTGACCTGACCTGTGCCCTCCGCCCCGCAGTTGCTGGTTGAGAAGACAACAGACTCACCGGCGGCTGAGTTCTCGCTGGTGGAGGACGTGGCCCTGCACTTCGCCTGCTTGATGGGCCGCCTGAACGAGCAGCGCCTCTTCCAGCCTGACCTCTGCGACGTGGACCTGGTGCTGGTGCCCCAGCGCAGCGTCTTCCCGGCACACAAGGGCGTGCTGGCCGCCTACAGCCAGTTCTTCCACTCGCTCTTCACGCAGAACAAGCAGCTGCAGCGCGTGGAGCTGTCCCTAGAAGCGCTGGCCCCCGGTGGCCTGCAGCAGATCCTCAACTTCATCTACACCTCCAAGCTGCTGGTCAACGCGGCCAACGTCCACGAGGTGCTCAGTGCCGCCTCGTTGCTGCAGATGGCCGACATCGCCGCGTCCTGCCAGGAGCTGCTGGACGCCCGCTCCCTAGGCCCCCCCGGCCCCAGCGCTGTGGCCCTGGCCCAGCCGGCCGCCGGCTGCACCCCGGCCGCACCACCCTACTACTGCGACATCAAGCAGGAGGCGGACGCCCCGGGCCTGCCGAAGATCTATGCCCGCGAGGGCCCCGACCCCTACTCTGTGCGTGTCGAGGACGGGGCAGGGACCGCGGGGGGCACGGCACCTGCCGCCATCGGGCCAGCTCAGCCCTTCTTCAAGGAGGAGAAGGAGGGTGGCGTGCAAGAGGCTGGCGGGCCCCCCGGCAGCCTCTGCAAGCTGGAGGGTGGGGAGGGGCTGGAGGAAGAGCTGGGGGGTTCTGGCACCTACAGCCGCCGGGAGCAGTCCCAGATCATCGTGGAGGTGAACCTCAACAACCAGACTCTGCACGTGTCCACGGGGCCCGAGGGCAAGCCGGGCACCACTACGGGCCCGGCCACCGTGGTGCTGGGCCGGGAGGACGGGCTGCAGAGACACTCAGAGGACGAGGACGAGGAGGAGGAGGAGGAGGAAGAGGAGGAGGAGGAGGAAGAAGAGGGTGGTGGCAGCGGAGGGGAGGAGGAGGAGGGTGGCAGTCAGGGAGAGGAGGAAGACGAGGAGGAGGAAGGGCACAGCGAGCAGGAGGAGGAAGAGGAGGAGGAAGAGGAAGGGCACAGTGAGCAGGATCAAGAGAGCTCAGAGGAGGAGGAAGAGGAGGAAGAGGGAGGGGAGGCAGGGAGCCGGCAGGGGCCAGCGGGGCGGCGGGGCAGCAGGGCAGAGCCCCCTCCCCACAGTCGCATGGCCACGCGGTCTCGAGAGAACGCCCGACGCCGAGGCCCCCCTGAGCCTGAGGAGGCCAGGCCGCGGGGCGGGAAGAGGCCCAAGCCTGCTCCGGGGGGAGCCTCTGCAGCGGCCCGAGGGCCACAGGCCACTGACGGGCTGGGGGCCAAGGTGAAGCTGGAAGAGAAGCAGCACCACCCGTGCCAGAAGTGCCCTCGCGTCTTCAACAACCGCTGGTACCTGGAGAAGCACATGAACGTGACCCACAGCCGTATGCAGATCTGCGACCAGTGCGGCAAGCGCTTCCTGCTGGAGAGCGAGCTGCTACTTCACCGGCAGACAGACTGCGAGCGCAACATCCAGGTGGGCCTCGGGGGCTCCTCAGGCGGGGCGGGGCGGGGGGCTCCCCAGAATGGCCACCCAGGCCGCGCCCCCAGTGTCCTGCTGCCTGCATCACCCAGACAGACTTACCACCGGGCCCTGGGGCCAACGCGGGCCCAGGGTGGTCCGAGTTCAGGGGATAACATCCAGGAGGGCTTCCTGGAGGAGGCAGGTAGAGCTGGGCTTTGGCACATGGAGACACGTGCAGGTCGGACAGGAACAAACAGTACCCTTGGCCAGAGGGGCGAAGGGGAGGATGAGAGGAGGGAGTTGTCTGAGTACTTGAGCCAGCTCTGCGGGCTGAGCCCGTATTTTAGTCAATCCTAGGGCTGCTGGAAGGCCAACAGGGCCACCACGTATAGTTTCACAGATCGTGCACTGCACAGAAGCACAGACGAGGTGGGGCAGGGTTTGCCCAGAGGGGGCGCCATTGGCACTTGCACAAAGGCTGAATAGAGCAAGGGGTGGCCTGGAGGAGGAAGCCCTGCTCTCAGCTCTCTGGAGATGCTAGCTGGCCTGGGCCTGGGCCTGGGAAGAGGGATTGGATGAGAAATTTGGGGAGAGCAGGGGCTGCCGGGGCCAAGCAGGGGAGCTGGGCTGACTGCCAGGCCTCGGCTCGGCCTGAGTGTGTGCCAATCCAGCCTCTCAGGGTTGGGGGCAACACAGGGCCCGCCAGGCTGCTTTTTATCTTTGCTGGCCCGGAGGGGGTTGTGGGGGAGCAGGTAGGCGGGTGCTAATTGCCTGAGCTAATTGCTAATTGCAGTGCCCTGTGGAGCAAGTGTTACCTGGGGGATTACCTGGTCTCCTGCCCCACCCTCTTGCACCTGTTCCCACTTGCCTGCCCACTGGGCTGCCCTTTGCCTCTCCAACCTGCACACACCTGAACCTTCCTTCTGAAGGGGAAAGATGCATGTACCTCTTCTGACCTGGGCACCTGGACCCGTTTTCTGCCCAGACCTACTCCAGCCCTCCGGAAGTGTCTCCTGCAGGGATGGGGAGGACAAGAGGAGGAGGGGAGCATGGCCCCCGGGGTTCCCACCACCCTCCATTTCCTCATGGGACCCAGGACCTGCTGCAGTCCCCCTCCACCCCCTCCCCAGCCAGCACTTGGGCACCTCTCTCCTTGGGGATCTCCCGGGTGTCAGGGCATGGGTCCCAGCAGTGGGGAGGCCGGACGTGTGATCTGAGAAGGGCTTCTTTGTGCACTGTGTGTAGCCTCCTCACATGCCATGGCCCTTCAGCCGGTTATGTGTCTTCCCTCTGTAGACAGGTGCCTTGTTGAAATGAGCACGGAGTCGGGGCTTCCTGGTATAGATGGCCCCTGACCCAAGTTGAGTTCAAGGATGAGGGAGGGCCCCAGGCTGCAGCCCTGGGTAGGTGGGCATGTTTTTAAGGAGTTACCATCCCCAAGTCCCAGAGCGGCAGATTTGGTGGGTCGCTGGACATCGAGGGCTCTCCCTCCAGCACAGTCCAGGTAGACAGACTGAGGTCCAGTGAGGGGCACATTGTCCCAGGGCACATGGTCCTGACTCAGGACCCAAGGCCTAAAGTCCTCTCACCCTGCAGTGTGTGACGTGTGGCAAAGCTTTTAAGAAGCTCTGGTCCCTCCACGAGCACAACAAGATCGTGCATGGCTATGCAGAGAAGAAGTTCTCATGTGAGATCTGCGAGAAGAAGTTCTACACCATGGCCCACGTGCGCAAGCACATGGTTGGTGAGTCTGGGCCGGGAGGGGATGGGGCCTGAGGTCAGAGCTGGGCCAGCTCCTGGTTGTGCTGGGCAGGACTTCCCATCCCAGCAGTGTGAAGGCGTGAGAAGGCCCCTCTCAACTGGGAATCCTGGGCAGGCTGGTTGCAGTGGCAGCTGTGATCTGGATAGGCTCAAAGGTCAGGGCTACCATGTACGGTTGGGCAGGTGGGACATTGCACAAGGGCTCCTGGACAAGATGGCAGGTGGGGACCAGAATCCAGCTGGCACACTGCTAACCAGACTGTGCATCTCAGCATGGGGTTATGGCCACCAGGGAAAGAAGTACCCTTTTCTAAATTACACAAAATGCCATATGGACTGACACAGGCCCTGTCTCAGTTTGAGGACAGCTGTGCCTCTAATTTTTTCTCACCTTCTGGCCCTTACAGGCCTTCAGGCTCCTCTGAATGAGGAGGCCCCCACGAATGTCTGCTGGGCTCCTCTGCCTTGGGCATGGCTGTCCCTCCCCTCTAGGAGGGCACGGCTGGGAGTCTGGTGTTCAGGTGGCCCTCCTTTCTTGCCTGCTTGGGGTCTGGAGCTCAAGGGCGATGTGGCTCCCTGCCAGGCCTTACCCCTTTCTCCGGCCACCTGGGAGCTGGGACCCTGGGGTGGAGGTCCAGGCCAGGAGCATGCTGGGTAGCCCAGGACTGGTGGTCTTCCTGGGCTCGGCTTCCCCAGCTCTGAGCTGCAAGGGGGACTCTCTGGCTCCCCTTGCTTCCTCGCAGATCTTCCTTGAAGAGTTTGTTAGTCCTCACCTGTCCGTGGTTTTGGGGGGAGCACAGCCAACTCCCTCTGGACTGCCCAGTGTCATCCCCTGTAAAGCCCACCTTTGAGTCTCAGTACCACCCCTGGCCTCTCTCTGTAGAAGGACACGCTGAGGCGCACTGAGGCAGTGCAGAGAGCCAGTGGTGGGGCCAGGGTTTGAGCCAAAGCCAGTCCCGCTTGGGGTCCTTGCCCAGAAGTCAGCCCCAGGTCCTAGATGGAGCCTCTGAGGCAGACTGGGAAGGGGGGGGGGGGGGGCCCTCCCAGGAGGCCCAGTGTGGGATGTGGTCAGGCAGGGATCCCCCAGGAGCAGCCATGGGGGTCCCCCTGAGACATAATGGCCTGCCCCGTAGCCCACACCAAGGACATGCCCTTCACTTGCGAGACCTGTGGGAAGTCCTTCAAACGAAGCATGTCTCTCAAAGTGCACTCGCTGCAGCACTCTGGGGAGAAGCCCTTCCGATGTGAGGTGAGTCCCTTTGTCCACCTGCCCCAGGGGCCACCCTGGACGAGCGGGGGTGGGGGAGCAGCAGCTGCTTCAGGGGGCAGTGGAGTCCAGGATTCACAAAGAGGGGTGGCCCCCTGGTGTCTGTGGCCCCCGCCTCCCGCATCCTAAGCCGGCCGCCCACCTGCCTGCCCCCCACCCCCACCCTCCACCACCCCACCCTAAACCAGCCCCCACACATTCAGGGTGGGTCTTTCTTTGGGCTGCAGCCAGGCAGGGGGCAGGCCTTCTGGAGAGGTGGAGGGAGGCACATCTCAGGCAGAGCGGGGATAGAGCTGCAGGCCGCGATGGGCGGGGTGCGGGGGTGGGCGGGCGTTCCAACAAATAGGAAGGATGGGGGGCCCTCGGCTTGACGCAGGAGGACTCCTTCCATTCTGGGGCCTTTTCCCACTTCCTGCCTTCCATCCCCGCCTGGGCCGAGCCCGCCCTTGGCCGCTTCTCTGTCAGTGTGCCGCCTGCCCCAGGAGCCCCTCCCCGTGTGTGTCCTCCCTGTCCCTGCGGTCCCAGGCAGGTGCTCCCCACCCTGCCCCCTGGCCTCACCCTCCACCCCACCCTCAGAACTGCAATGAGCGCTTCCAGTACAAGTACCAGCTGCGGTCCCACATGAGCATCCACATCGGCCACAAGCAGTTCATGTGCCAGTGGTGCGGCAAGGACTTCAACATGAAGCAGTACTTCGATGAGCACATGAAGACCCACACAGGTACGGCTGCCTGGGCGGGGGGGCGTGGCGGGGGGGCGCGGTGCAGGCTGGGGACCCCTCCTCGGCCCTGCCCCGGAGGCCTGCCTGTGATGGCCCCAGCCATGCCCCTTCTCCACTCCGGGCCTCAGTTCAGCCTTCTCTGGGGCTCAGCGCCATCCTCCGCGCCTCTCCCCGGGTTAGGGAGGCTCCGTGGGTGCCGGGTGCGCTGACTTCTCGGTGACGCCCCCCTGCCCGTGCCAACGCCCAGGGGAGAAGCCGTACATCTGTGAGATCTGCGGCAAGAGCTTCACCAGCCGACCCAACATGAAGCGGCACCGGCGCACGCACACGGGCGAGAAGCCGTATCCCTGCGACGTCTGCGGCCAGCGCTTCCGCTTCTCCAACATGCTCAAGGCTCACAAGGAGAAATGCTTCCGCGTCAGTCACCCCCTGGCCAGCGAAGGCCCCGCCTCGGGCCCAGGCCTGTCCCCGGCCCAGCCCCCGGCTCACGCGCTGCCCCTGCTCCCGGGGCTGCCCCAGACCCTGCCGCCCCCACCCCACCTGCCGCCCCCCCCACCACTCTTCTCTACCACTGCCACTTCCGGCGGGAGGATGAGCGCCAACAACTGACTGCCTCTGCGGGGGACCCCCGGCCCCCACCTCGGCCCTTCCCTCCTGCCTGGGGGAGGGCAGCGACACCGGCCTGGCACCGCCGCCCCCCCTCCAGACCGGGCCGGACCTGTGCTGCTTGAGGCCCCTGACCCTGGGGGTGTGCGGGCTGGTGGCCCCCGTGCGGTGGAGGACACCTCACTCCCAAGTGCCCCCTTTCTCAGTGACTCCTTGAAGCCTTTGCTTTTTTTTTTTTTTTTTTTGGAAGTGAAGGAAAAAGAAAAGAGAGGAAATTATTTGCAGCACCCCCTCCAGGTGAGGGGGTTGCTGGAGGTGGCAGGTACAGCAGGGAGGGAGGGGCTGGGGAGCAGGTGTGACCGGTCACTCTGCTGGGGCCTGAGCCGGAGGGGGCTGGCCAGGCAAGCCTGGGTCAGCTTCAGTGGCTCATCTCTGCCTCCCCTGTGCCTCCTAACTTGCCCCTTCATCCTGGAGGCTTTGGGGAAAAGTTGGGGTGTCAGCCTCCCTGGAAGGAGTTGTGGATCCGTCTGAGGGCTGTGGACACCGAGGCAGGGGCTTGACTGTGGATGCCCATGAGCGTGTTGTGGGGGGGAGTGGCGAAGTGTGAAGGCTGCAGACCCAGCTTTGCACTGTGTGCAGTGGGGGAGGCAGGGGCTGGACCCCAGGCATTTGCCCTCCTAGCCACCACCCTGCCGGCAGGCACAGGGATCCCTGAGCTGTACCAGGCTGCATCGAGGTCCCTGAGTCCAGGAGAAGACATCCCCAGAAGCCTCTGAGCCTCGGGGCTGGGGGCTAGGCCCTGGGTGGGCAGACGGGCTGGCTCCCGCAGCACCAGATCCCAAGGGCTGCAAAGAGTCCCTGCAGCTGGGTGAACCCCAAGGGCAGGCCCTGAGAAGGAGGCAATGTTTTAAGGTTTCAAGGTGCTAGCAGGGGAGCAGGGGGCAGGGCGGCTGTTCACAGAGCACCCAGGTCCTCACCAGCTGCCCTGGTCGTCTCTCCCACACCAGCGGAGATGTGTGTGTGTCTGTCTCCATCCCTGCTCTGAAGGCAGAGGCCTCATCCTCTTCCTGGGCCTGGCCACAACCCACCCCAGGCCAGCGTCCAGCATCCCTGTCCTTCCTAGGCCTCTGCACCATGGGTGGGGCGCCTGTAGCATTGTTGGTGAGAGGAGCCCACAGGGTGGGGGGTGGGGGCTCTGGGGGAGCCCCCGCCTGTGCCCAATGCTTGCCCCCATGAGGCCGGCACTAGTAGGGACATCCTTTTTTTGTTGTCATTTAACGTCTTTATTCCTGCCTTGAAAATGGGGAGGAAGGTTCCATAAGCTACGTGTTTCCTAGTTAAGCTCTTACCTTTTGTGTTTATACAGTTTTGTTTGTTATACTCTGCACCTTAAACCCCCACGACTACCCCCACACCACCACCTTCCCAAGCATGGTTGGAGTGGGAAGAGGCCTAAGCCCAAGGGGGACAGCGGCAGGGGATGGGGTGGGGGGTGGGGGGACTGGGCCCCATCAGCCCAAGGGCTGAGGGGGTCGGAACCCCTCTGACCTCCTTGTGAGGCCCATGGCGCTGGGTGGGGGCTGGGGACATTTTAATCATCAATAAACGAAGCACTTTATTCTGTACAGATGTGGGCAGGTCCAAGAAGCCCGAGTGATTTGAGGATTTATAATCCAAGCTACACAGCCCTGATAATTCTCTGGGCGCAGAGGGGGGCAGTGCCCTGGCCTAGTTGCATTTGGGGCTGCAGCAGGAGTAATGCGGAGTCAGAGCCTCCAGAACGGCCCTGCTGTCCTTTGGAGAGAGAAGGTGGGCCCCTCACTGAGAGAGGAAAGCTCCCTGTCTGGCTCCCAGTTCTGCAGCTCCCTTACCCCGAGGCTGGGGATTCTAGACTCCTGCTTTACTATACTCCCTCTCCTGTACCCCTTGATCTCTGGGCTTCCATGACGTCCTCAGGGTCCCCCCCCTCTCTGTTTCCTCCTCTTCCTTGCTATTTCTAACCTCTGGTCCCAGTGCCTGGCAGCTCTTCAGAGCTGGCTCACATTTTCCCCAAAAAAAGTTGATCCCCCCGATGTGCTGTAGGTCGGGACACCCATGGGTTCCCCAACCCCTGTCACTGGCACCAGGGTCTCCCATGGGGACTGGTGGCCTTGTCATCAGCTAGCCCCCCTGCAGCCTTAGTGAGTGAGCCTGGGGGACCCTGGCCAGTCCAGGTCCCTGTAAGGTGTGTGGGGGGGGAGCTGGTGTCAAAACCCTGTCCCAGGACTTGGGTTCCATGTTCTAATACACCTCTCCTCGGAGGGCAGGGGTCCAGACGGCAGGCTGGGCTCTGGTCACGATGGTCATTGTAGCTGTGGGTGGGCACAGCCCAACCCTCTCCTGGGAGGCACCTGTCCCAGTGGGGACAGGAGCCCTGGTCCCTGGTGCTAAATGCTCTCTTCCCCTTGGGCCAGTGTGGGTAAAAGCTCCTTTCCAGCCAGATCACAAGGGTCTGAAGCAATAATGGAACCTCAGCAGTGCCAGTATGGGTAGGGGTTCTTGTTTTACCAGCTTTTACATTTCCTTTTTATTTTTAAAACAAATGAACAAGCACCTAGATATTGGAGTAAGGGGACTGGGGCATTATACCCACTTCCCAGGGCTGGTGGCAGGGAAGGGGGGTCGGGATCACCACCTCCCACTGGAGATGTGCTGGGTGGGGGGAACCCCTCAGTCCAGATGGACTTTTCAGCCCATTTGGCCAGAACTCGGGTCTGAAACCTGGGCCTGCCCCCTCCCCAGCTTCTCCTGGGCTCCCTGGTCTTGGGCCAGCTGGGGGTGAGCCGAGAGATAAGCTGGGGCTAGAGCCTCAGCCTCCGACCTTGGCATGTGCGGCCACAGCTCCCCTTACTGGGGGGTCCACAGTAGCGGAATGGCTGTGCCAGGTGTGTGGACCCTTGATGTCTGGGCCCCAAGTGCATGGGGGGATAGCAGGAGGGTGAGGACGAGAGTGAAGGGGAATAAAGTCAGTACAACTGTCCCTTGGCCCGGCCTCTTCTTTACACGTTGCCTGCCCTGACCACTGGCTGGAAAGACCCAGACCAGAACAAGGGAGCCCAGCAGCTCAGCGGTAGGCCGCATGGGTCACTGTGCCCTCGAGCAGCTGCAGACCACATCTCTCTCCCGTAAGGGGGCCTGGGCTTTAGGACCACCCAGAGTCAGGAGCTGAGGCAAGAGCGGAGACATGTCCCCCAAGCCAGTGTTTGGTCCTGAGCTGGATGTGGAAGGGGATCGGAAGAGGAGAGGTCCTGGGGCTGCTGATGCAGAGATCCCCAAAGGCGGCGCCCGCAGGAGGCCAGGGCCCCTGCAGGACAGTTTTCCACAAGTGCCCAGGCCTGTGGCCACCGGAGCCCCGGGACAGCCGGGGCCACTCCCACTCATGTGCTCAGCACTTGGCAGGCAAGGGCCGTCTGAAGGAGCCAGCTATCAGAGATGCTGACGTGGGCCCTGGGAAGACAAACGCTCAGATGGAAGGCAGCTAGTGGCCTCCAAGGAGGGAGCAGACGGCTCTCCGTGGGGACCTCTGAGAATTAATTCGTTGTGCAGGTGATGTGTGGAGCCCTGGCTCTGTGCCACGTGGGACTCTAGGCCCCAGGACTACGTGGGGAACAAGGCCCCTGTGTTTGTGGCCCTTGGCCCAAGATACATGAGGAGGGTTCTGACCAGGAGGGGCTGGGTGGATTCCTGAGCCAGAGAGGAGGTGTGGGTGCCCCCCGCTCTGTGAGGCCACGCTGACAAGCAGAGGCTGGAGACGGGTGTGGGGGCGCTGGTCCCAGGACTTGGGATTCCTGTTCTCCGAGGGCAGGGGTCCAAACGGCAGGTCCCAGAATTTGGGAGCCTGCACCTTTCCACACAGCCCTACTTCTTTGACTGAAAGGAACAGGCTCACTCAGTTTCAGTCACCCTCAAAATGGCGCTCGCCAATGAGCCTGAGGGCCTGGCTGCTTCCGTGTTTCTGCTCTCCACCCGTCTTGCCACCCATCTGCTGGCATGACGCCTCTCTGCACAGCCTCTTCCTTCAGCCCCCCCGCCACCCCCCCGCCTCATTCTAATAACGTTTCCAAATGCCTACTCGAGTGTTGCTTAGGCACGAGTCATGCTGGGCTGGGAGGAAGAGGCCGCGGGGTGGTGGTGGACACCATGGCTGGCGTCTCTGGAGCACTCATCCTCCCCCAGTTTTGCTCTCTGGGACCAAACAGCTCGTTAACACCTCATGTCCTGGAGCACAGTTCCTATACTTACACTCTAGTTGCAAGGGAGGCTGGGAAGGCGAGCATGTCTTCTACTTTGGGCAGGTAGCACTCACGATCAGAAAAAGGCGGTCCAAAGGCACTGGGTGGCCCAAAGGGTCCCTCTCCCACCCTGAGTCCTGGTTCTGGGGCCCAGGCCTCCTGAGAGAAACCGTGGCACATGCCTGCATCCTGGGCACAGGCCTGGAGTGTATACTGCATCCTATAGGAAGCTCCCAGCCTGGCAAGGCGAAGTCTCTGGGCTGGTTCCATAACGGATTCTTCCCCAGACAATGCCCCCCTTCCATAGCATCAGCGGCTCCTGGGTGAAGGGTAAGGCCAGTACATGCTGTGAGCACCAGCCCAATGCCACCCAGCATTGTGTTGTGTAGAATCCCTGGGAAAATATCAATTTTTTACAATTAAAATTTTTCTTAGACATAGTTGAAAAAGTCAAATATTTCTGGAAGGCCTTTTTTTTTTTTTTTTTAAACAAAAGTTGCAGTGGCCTGTACCTCCTCTTTTCCCACTTCAAATAGGCAACCAGTTCCAATTCAATTGGTATTTTTGGCGTTGACTTTCAGGCCTATGAAATCTCGCCTCCACTCCTACTTCCTGATAGATTTAGTGTTAGGTATCATTTATTGATTTCTATCTTCAACACTCCCAACACACACACACACACACACACACACACACGGCTTCTATTCCCCTTTCTCCAAGCGTAGTTATATTATTATTTGGGGTTAGATTAACATTCAGTGCATATATTATTATGACTATGTAAACACTGATCTCAACGAAGCCATGTCATAGAATATGATTCCATTTCCTTTCCTGTACAACTTTTTACTTTTGTCTCTTTAAAATGTGGTTACTTCAGTTTCTAGGTGCTTATCGCTTCTGTGTCCCCAAACTCTGTCATAACTGTGACTCTCCTCATAAGTGCACACACAGCAGGTGCCCCATCGGCTCCCTCTTGGCAGTGTCTCTCCAGAACCCTCGCTCACACCTGGACTGGTCGATTTCCCCCGGCTGTCATGGTGGGATCTCCCACCCTTCTGGGGATTCCCTTTGCCAATTCCTAGACAGATCTCCCGTTCCCCCGAATCCTCTATCTTCCTCTATCTGGGTTTGCTCCCTCAATTTGGTGAAGCACATCCTCCAGGGGCTTCCTGAGGAGGGGCTGATGGGCACAGGGAAAGCCGTGGCCAGGCCCAACGTGATGGGTCCTCCCCTACTCATGCAGGAGGCAGCAGCGAGCTGGTGACCATCCTAACACGGCTTCATCATCATCATCACCGCTCGAGAGCAGGGCGGCAAGACGACCCTGGTGTGCACAAAAGTGATGCCATCTCCCGTAAGGACACTTCGGCTTGACAACATCCCCCAGACCGTAGCGGACCTACGTTCCCTGTCACACTTTGCTAAGACTGTATCCCTTCAAGTTTACTGCAGAAAACTAACTTCTAGAAGGTTTATGTCTTAGTGGACTTTTTCCTAACCCTGAGATGTAGTTTCTCTTTGGGATCACTTCAGGGAATGAAATTCTGAAGATCTTGACTATTTTTATTCTGCCCTCACACGGGGATGAGTTCGCCTGGGTACAGAACCCTAGCTTGGAAATCATTTTCCCCTCGGGATTTTATTTTATTTTATTTTTAAGATTTTATTTATTTTGAGAGAGAGAGCGAGCAAGCGAGAGAGCACAAGAAGGGGGAGGGGCAGAGGGAGAGGGAGAAGCAGGCTTCCCACGGAGCAGGAGTCTGATGCGGGGCTCGAACCCAGGACCCCGAGATCATGACCTGAGCCGAAGGCAGACGCTTAACCGACTGAGCCACCCAGGCGCCCTTTCCTCAGGGTTTTAGATGCCAGTGTTTCGGCTGAGAAGCCCGATCCTGTCTTGACCCCTGATGCTGTGTGGGCGGTCTGCTTCTTGCCCCTGAAGCCTTCAGGGCCTCTGTTCCACCTCCAGCATTGTGAGCCTTCACAGCGATGTCCTTGGTGTGGGTTTTTTCTCACCCAGTGAGCGGGGGACTCGGTGAGCCCTGTCAGTTCGGGAAACTTTCCCGAAATATGGCTTTCAACTGTCTCTTCTCCAAGCCTTCCTCTGTTCTTCAGCTCCTGTCATTTAGATATTGGACCTCTGGGCAGCTTCTCTCATTCTCTTCCCCAGTCTCATGGTCTTCACCTTTTTTCTTCTACTTTCTGGGAGGTTTCCTCAAATGTGTTTTCCAACCCTTCTATTGAGTATTACATTGTTGCCATTATACTTTTCAATTTCCAAAAGTTCTTCGCTTCTCTGGGAGTTCCTTTTTTATAGTGTGTATCCCCTTATTATGTAAACATCTTTCTGATATTATTACTAGCAATGTTTGAATTTTTTCTCCTTTCAGCTATTTTTTATCTTTGTTGCCTCTAATTTCCTTTCCCTTCTCCTTTTTTTATGATAATTTCTTAAATGTTGGGTGATCTTTGATCATTTTCCTCATTGTAATTTTTATTGCAATAGGGGTGCCTGGGTGGCTCAGTCAGTTAAGCGGCTGCCTTCAGCTCAGGTCATGATCCCAGGGTCCTGGGATCAAGCCCTGCATCGAGCTCCCTGCCCACGGGGAGTCTGCTTCTCCCTCTCCCTCTGCCCTTGCCCCCAGTCATGCTCTCCCTCTCTATCTCAAATAAATAAATAAAATCTTTAAAATAAAAAAGAAATCTTTATTGCAATAATTAGATTCATATGCAGTTGTGAGAAATAATACAGAGAAACCTCTTGTGTAATTGTACCTAGTTTCCCCCAATGATAACATTTTGCAAAACTAGCACAATACCAAACCCAAGACATTGACAGTGACACTCCACCGATCTTACCCAGATTTCCTGTTTTACTTGTCCTCACCTGTGTGTGTATTTACTTCTATAGAATTTTATCATACGTGTATGTTCACATACCCACCACCACAACGGAGACAGAATGTTCCAGAACCACACGCTTCTGTCTCTTGCCCTTTTTGCCCTTTTATAACTACACACAACCCCCTTCTGCAACTGCCCACCCTGTCCCTAAGCCCTGGCAACCACCGATCTGTTTTCCATTTAAAAATTTTTGTCATTTCAAAATGTAGTAATGTATATGGTATGCAATCTTTTGGGACTGACTTTTTTCATTCAACCTAAAGGCCTGGAGATTGACCCAATTGACTGTGTATATCAGTAGTTCATTCTTTTGTATTGCTGAGTAGTATTCCATAGTTTGTATGTACTACATTTATCTGCTGAAGGAGAACAGGGCTGTTTCTCATTTTTTGCTATAACTCATAGAGCTGCTATGAATATTCCCGTATAGGTTTTGTATGAACATAAGTTTTACTTTCTCGGGGATAAATGCCCAAGAGGACAATTGCTGGGTTATGTAAATAGTTGCATGTTTAGTTTTATCAGAAACTACCAAAGTAATTTTCTACGAGGCTGTACCACTTTGCATCCCCACTAGAAATGTGTGAGGGATACAGTTTCTCTTCATCTTCACCAGCATTTGGGTGTTGTCACGATTTTTTATTTTAGCTGCTCTGACAGATGTGCAGTGATATTGTGGTTTTAATTTGGATTTCCCCAATGAGTAATGATATCGGACATTTTTTCAGGAGATGATTTGCCATCTGTACATCATCTTTGATGAAATATCGTTCGGGTCTTCTGCCTATTTTCCAGTCGGATTGTTGGGGTTTTTTTTACTGTTGAGTTTTGAGATTTGCTTGTGTGTCTGGATATTGCAAATATTTTCTCCCAGTCTGCAGTGTGTCCCTCTAGCCTCTTCACATGGGCTTTTGCAGATCAAAAGTTCTGTATTTTGATGAGGTCTAACTTATCAAATTCTCCTTTTATGGATCATGCTTTCGGTGTTGGGTCTAAGAACTCTTTCCCTAGTCAAATGCCAAAGATACTCTGCTGTTGTTTTTTTTTTTCCCTAAAAGTTTTTTTTTTTTTTTTTAAAGATTTTATTTATTTGTCAGAGAGAGAGAGAGAGAGAGAGCGCGAGACCGCACAAGCAGGGGGAGCGGCAGGCAGAGGGAGAAGCAGGATCCCCGCTGAGCACGGATCCTGATGTGGGACTCGATATCAGGAGCCCGGGATCATGACCTGAGCTGAAGGCGACGCTTAACTGGCTGAGCCACCCAGGCGTCCCTCCCTAAAAGTTTTGTTTCACATTTTTTAAAAAAGATGCTTACTTACTTTGTTATTTAGGAGCCAACTCCAGTTGTGAGACCAACAGCGTTCTCTATGTTTTTTGTTTTTTTTTCCATTGAGGTAATACACATAAAAGTCACCATCTTAACCATTTTTAGGGGTAGAGTCAGTGGTATTAAGTACATTCACATTGTTGTGTAACCATCACCACCATCCATCCATAGAACTCTCTTCATCTCGTAAAACCGAAACTCTGTACCCATTAAACACTAACTCCCTATGCCTCCCCCAGGCCAGCCCCCAGCCCTTGACAACCATCATTCTACTTCCTGCCTCCATGAATTTGACTATGCCAGGTACCTCACATAAGTGGAATCAGACAGGATTTGTCTTTTTGTGACTGGCTTATTTCACTTACCATAATGTCCTCAAGGTTCACCCATGTTGTGGTCTGTGTCAGAAAGCCCTTCCTTTTTAAGGCTGAATAACGTTCCACTGTGTGTATAAACCACATTTTATTTATCCACTCATCCGCTGATGGACACGTGGGTTGCTTCCATCTTTTGGCTGTTGTGAATCATGCTGTAATGAACACGGGTATACCTGTCTTTTAATACCTTTGGGTGTATAACCAGAAGTGGATTACTAGATCATATGGTAAGTGTGTTTTTAATTTCTTGATGCACCACCATACTGTTTTTCATACTGTCTCTACCATTTTACATTCTCACCAACAGCACACAGAGTTCCAATTTCTTTTTTTTTTAAATATTTTTATTTATTTATTTGACAGAGAGAGAGAGAGCACAAGCAGGGGGAGTGGCAGATGGAGGGAGCAAGAAGCAGCCTCCCCACTGAGCTAGGAGCTCATCGTGGGGCTCCATCCCAGGACCCTGGGATCATGACCTGAGCTGAAGGCAGACGCTTAACTGACAGAGTCACCCAGAGTTCCAATTTCTGCACATCCTCGCCAATACCTGTTTGTTTGTTTGTTTTTAAATAGTAACCATTCTAATGCATGAGGTGGTATCTTGTGGTTTGGGTTTACATTTCCCTAGTGATTAGTGATGTTGAGCATCTGTTCATGTGCTTATGGGCCATTTGGACACCTTTTTGGAAAAAGGTTGAGTCAAGGGACGCCTGGGTGGCTCAGTTGGTTAAGCAGCTGCCTTCGGCTCAGGTCATGATCCCAGGGTCCTGGGATCGAGTCCCACTTCGGGCTCCTTGCTCAGCAGGGAGCCTGCTTCTCCCTCTGCCTGCCTCTCCCCCTGCTTGTGTTCTGTTTCTCTCTCTGACAAATAAATAAATAAAAAATCTTTAAAAAAAAAAAAAGGTTGAGTCAAGTCCTTTGCCCATTTTTTTTTAAAGATTTTATTTTTAAGTAATCTCTACACCCAACATAGGGCTTGAACTCACAACCCTGAGAACAAGAGTCACACGCTCTACCGACTGAGCCAGCCAGGCACCCCTATTTGCCCATTTTTAAATCAGGTTGCCTATTTCATTGTTATTGTTGACTCTTAGGTGTTCTTTATATTTTTTGGATATTAACCCTTTATATGATTTACAAATCTCTTCTACTATCCCATGGGTTGCCTTTTCTGTCAATTGTGTTCTCCCATGTACAGAAGTTTTATATTTTGATGTAGTCCAATCTGTTTTTTCTTTTGTTGTCTGTGCTTTTGGTGTCCTATCCAAGAAATTGTCAGATCCGATGTCATGAAGTTTCACCCATGTTTTCTTCTAAAAGCTTTCTAGTTTTTGCTCTTCATTTTGAGTTTATTTTTGTTCTGGTCTAAGACAAGGGTCCAGCTTCATTCTTTTGGATATGGATATCCAGTTCTCTGAACACCATTTGTTGAAAAGACCATTTGTTGAGAAGACCATTTCTTTTCCTCATTGAATGGTTTTGGTGCCACCAATCATTTGACCATAAATGTGAGAGCCTATTTCTGGGCCCTCTGTTCTGATCCACTGGTCTATATGTCTGTCTTTATACCAGGACCACACAGTTTTGATTACTTTAGATTTGTAGTTTTGAAATAAAAATGTGTGAGACCTCTAACTTTGTTCTTCTTTTTCAAGGTTGTTTTAGATGTTTTACATTTTAAGTCCATGATCCATTTTGAATTAATTTTTATATAAGGTGTGAGATTTAGGTTGAAGACTTTTTTTTTTTGCCTATGGATGTCTAATTGCTCCAGAACCATTTGTTGAAAAGTCTCTTTCCTCCATTGACTTACTTTTGACCTTGGTCAAAAATCAGTTGAACATATTTGGATCTATTTCTGGGTCCTCTATTATGCTCCATTGATCTATGTGTCTGGTGCTCTGCCAGTACCACACAATTCTGATTACTAGAGCTACATAGGAAGGCTTAATATCAGGTAGAGTGATTCCTCCCACCTAATTCTTCCTTGCCAAGATCATTTTAACTATTCTAGGTCTTGCACCTTTCCCTATAAACTTTAGAATAAGCTTGTCTATGTTTATTAAAAATGTTTCTAGGACTTTGATAGACACTGAATTAAACTTATAGTTCAATCTGGGGAGAACTGACATCTTTATGTGTTGAGCCTTCCAATCCATGAACATAGTGTTTCTCCATTTATTTAGGTCTTCCATGATTTCTTTCATCAGCATTTTGTAATTTTCGGCATGGATTCTGTATGTGTTTTGTTAGGAATACTCATAAATATTTCATTTCTTTGGAGTGATTATAACTGGTATTGCTTTAAATTTTGGTTTCTACATGTTCATTGTCAGTAGAGAGAAATGCAGTTAATTTTTGTGGGTTGATCTTATATCCTCCGACATTACTGAGCCCATTTATTAGTTCTGAAAGGTGTTTTTTTTTGTTTTTGTTTTTGTAGATTCCCTGGAATTATTTACCTTTCATTCCTGACAGTTTCACCGGATATAGAATTCACCATTGACAGTTCTTTCAGTTCTTGAAAAATGTTGTGCCACTTCCTTTTGGCCTCCATGTTATCTGATGAGAAATCCACCATCATTTGAATTAGTGTTCCCTTATAGGTAATATTTTTTTTTTTTTTTTTTCTTTCTGGCTGCTTGCATGATTTTTTCTTTGTTTTTAGTGTTTGGAAGTTTATGTGTTTTGGCATGGATTTCTTTGGGTTTATCCCTGTTTGGGGTTTGCTCAGCTTTTTGAATTTGCAGGTTTGTGTCTTTCACCAAATTTTGGAAGTTTTCAGCCATTATTCCTTCAGTTACTCTTCCAGCCCCTCTTTCTCCTCTCCTCCTGGGACTGTCATGATACAAATGGGGGATCTTTGGTTACTGTCTCATGGGCCCAAGATGCCATCCGTTTTTGTTTTTGTTTTTCATTCCACTCTATCTCTGTTCTTCAGATTGGGTAAATCCTATTCACCTGTCCTCAAGTGCACTGATTTTATCCTCTGTCATCTCCCCCCTCCTACTGAGGCCATCCAGCATGTCTTTATTTCTGTTATTGTATTTTTCAGTTCTATTATTTCCATTTGGCTCTTCTATATAACTTCTATTTCTTTACTGAAATTTTCTCTTTTTCAAATTTATTTGAAGAGCATGTATTGATTGTTGAAGCATTTTTATGATAGCTGCTTTAAAATCCTTGCCAGATAATTTCAACATTTGATTAACGTCAGTGTTGGCATCAGCTGATTCTTTCTGCATTCAAGTAGTGATTTTCCTGGTTATTATTATGACGGGTGATTTTTTTTTTACTGTACCCTGGACATTTTGAATTTATGTTTAGAAGACTTTGGGTTCTATTTGGTTCTTTTTTTTTATAACAGGCGGTTGCCCTGTTTAAGTTTGGCATGCAGGTGCTGGCCTACTTTTGTGGGCTGAGGTTCCAACAACAATTTAATTTTCAGAGACTTTGCAGTGTTATTTTCACCTGCTTGGTTTATCTGTGCTGCTGGGGCTCCCACCTGTTCCTGCTGTTGCTGCCAGAGAGAGCAGAAGGAGTTTCCCCAGGCCAGGTTGCCCTGGGTCCCTTGGCAGGGGAGGTGGGTCTCAGGCCAGGTGTGGAAGGAGAGTGCTTTCCCTGGCTGCTTGTTGTTAGTGGTCTTCTGACAAACTCCCCTTGCTGGTGATGCTGCAGTTGTCTGGTATTGTCAGTGGGACTCCTGTTCAATTTGAGAGAGGAATAAACCTACCTGGGTCATCCTTTGTTGGGTACGTGGGTGTGAGACACCTGCTGCTGAGTTGTTCCTTCAACTTAGGGTCCTAAACCGATTAGTCATCCTTCTCCCACGTTTCTGAGTTACCCTTTAAGTGCCTCTTGCATATTTCCATGGTTTATCATTGTACTTAACAGAGAAGAACAGGGAGAAATGAGTCCCACATTGTGTGGGCCAGAAGTCATCTTTGCAATAATTTTTTAAAAGTGCAGCACCAAAGAGCCCAGTGGCAGTCAGCATGCGTGAAAGGCCTTGTGACCTGGGGGGCTTCGCTCTACATGGATCTGACTGTCTCTTTGAGGTCCCTTGGTTATTGATATCTTTTTTTTTTTTTTCTTCTAGACTGTCAGAGTTCAGGGAGACTGAGAACCTAAGTTCTGGCTTCTACCTTGGGGAAGGACCACTGATGTGGGACTGTCCAAACATAGAAAGACTATTTAGGAGATATGAGGAGACCACCAAGGGTGACAAATGTCTGCCACATATGGACATATAACATGGCTACTCCAGCAAATACTCCACAGCCAAGTCATCACCCCACAAGCCTTTACTGGGGGTGAGGCCTGCTCATGCAATGAGGGCTGCAGACGTTGTTGAATTTCTTGGCACATTTGTAAGGTATTCTCTGACCTTGGCAAAACACGTGTAAATTTTCTTAAGATTTTCACTTAGTATTTTTCTTTTTTAAAAAGGTTTTATTAATTTATTTGACAGAGACAGCAAGGGAGGGAACACTAGCAGGGGCAGTGGGAGAGGGAGAAGCAGGCTTCCCGCTGAGCAGGGAGCCCGATGCAGGGAGCCCGATGAGGGGTTCAATCCCAGGACCCTGGGATCATGACCTGAGCCTGAAGGCAGACGCTTAACAGCTGAGCATCCAGGCATCCCTCACTTGGTATTTTTCTTAAATAACCCTTGTGATATGCTAAGATTCCTAATGAAGGCAGAACATGAGTAGGCAAACTGGATGAAGCTCAAAATAATTATCTGAGCAAAAGAAGTCAGAACAAAAAGACAGACAGACGGGACTCCATGATTCTGCTTATATAAAACTTCAGAAAATGCAAATGGATGATGGTGACAGAAAGCAGATCAGTGACAGTCTAGGCTTGGGGTGTTGTAGGGAGAGATGAGGGAGGGATTAAAAAAGGGCACGAGGACATGTGGCTGATGGATACATTTTCTAACTTGATTGTGGTGCTGGTTTCATGGATATATATATATGTATATATAGCCAAGGTTTCATGGGTATATATATATATGTATGTATACATATATGTATGTATGCATGTATGTATGTATATGTATGCATGTATGTATGTATACATATATATGTATATACATATATATCAAAACTTATCAAATTGTGGGGTACTTGGGTGGCTAGTTGGTTAAGTTTCTGCCTTCGGCTCGGGTCATGATCCAGGGTCCTGGGATTGAGCCCTACATCGTTGGACTCCCTGATCAGTGGGGAGTCTGCTTCTCCTTCTTCCTCTGTGGTCCCCCCCACCGCCATCATGCTTTCTATCTCTATCTCATGCTCATGTGCTCTCTCTCTCAAATAAATAAATCAATAAAATCTTTAAAAAAAATCAAATTGTACACTTTAAATATGTGCAGTTCATTTATGTCACTTATGCGTCAACAAAGCTGTTTAAAAAAACAAAAACAAAAACAAAATCATAAGACTGATCCCTATTTGCTGGCCATCTAAATTTCAGTTTCTGTAAAAGGGCGTAAATAATAACTGCCTCATAATTTTGGGTAAGATTAAATGAGTAAAAATTAGGGGCTCCTGGCTGGCTCAATCAGTTAAGCATCTGCCTTTGGCTCAGGTGGTGATCCTGGGGTCCTGGGATGGAGCCTCCACAGCGGCTCCCTGCTCAGCGGGGAGCCTGCTTCTCCCTCTCCCTCTGTCCCTCCCCCCGCTTGTGTGCTCTCTCTCTTTCAAATAAATAATCTTTAAAAAAAAATAAATGAGTAAAAATTAAAAGGATGAAGTGAGATGACATTCTCCCTTGATTCGACTGAAAGCCACGCAGTCATGCTCTGTCCCTCTCTCTCCTGTACTCATGCCCAATCCCTGGCCGGCTCCCTGGGTGACTACCAGAGTGGCTGGGGGCAGAGTGGATAGGATCGGCCATGACCTGGTGACTAGATAGTTGCTGAAATGGGGAGGTGGGTACCTGGGAAATTGGCATATTATTCTGTCTACTTGTGGATATATTTACATTTCCCATAACTACAATTAAAAAATAAGCAGTGGCTCCCCATTTCACTGAAGGGAAAAACTGGCCCACGTGGCCCTACATGATTCCCCCACCCTTACCCCTCTGCCCTTATCTCCTCCTACTCACCTCCTCATTCATTGTTCCAGCCCCACCGGCTTCCTCCCTGTTTTTGGAATCTGCCAGATGCGCTCCTGCCTCAGGGCCTTTGCTCGAGTTGTACCCCCGCCCCCGCCCTGGAATCCTCCTATCTCCTGGCTTGAACCTGCTCAAAAAGAGTCCTCTCAGTGAGTCCAGGCTGACTGTTCCACTAAAATTATTACCACCACCACCTGTCCCTTTCCATGCCCCCTTCTCTGCTACTTGTCACTTAGCAGTTATTATCATCTGACATCTTGTATAACTACTTGTTGCTGACTCCCCCCACCACTTTGGCTGAAACTAAGTTCCATAAAGACAGGAATTCCTGCCTGATGTGTTCACTGTTGAATCCTTAGCACTGAACAGAGTGCACAGTGGGTTCTTGATGAATGAATGAGCTACATATAAATATGCTAGTGGAATGCCTGGGAGGGAATGAGCACTATGGGATTCATCATAATCTAAAAATACGTCATTGAGTCATTTGATAAACATAAGTTAATTGTTCCGTATGTACTTTCTGTCCCGGTCTTTGGAAAATGAAGCTACCACTAATTTTTTTGTCGTTAATTTGTGGGAAGCAGTATGGTAGGGAGGGATTCCCACAGTCTGTGGAGGTGAGCAGATCTGCTTGGAATCCTGGCTCGGCCACTTGCCAGCTATGTGACCTGCCCAAGTTGCGCAGCCCCTCAGAACCTGGTATCCTCACTGACGGTGCCTGTTGGAAATGCCCTGCATTGGGGGCTAGGCTGGAAGAGGGACAGGACCACCTCCAGGACCTGCCCGGCTGCGTGCCCCCTAAGACCTGCTGGTGGGGTGTGCAAACGATGGTTGAGGGCACTGCTCAGGGACAGGCAGTGACACCTCTGAGATCACAAAATGGGAGGTAACTCAGCCTTGGCCCATCCTGAGGTCCCCTCTCCAATCCCTCTGCCCCTCAAGCCTGAGGTTATAAACAAGTGACTCAGAGGAATGATGGGAGAATGCCCCATAATAGTTTACACTAGTGTCCTGGGGGCTAAATTTAACCCACAGCTGCAGCTTCTGGCACTTTGGGAACAAGTTAATCTTGGTGGCTGAGGCTGATTGTGTGTGTGTGTGTGTGTGTGTATGTGTAGTGGGGGAAGAGTGGTAAGTCCAGAGAAGGCTGGGCATCAGGACTGGCTATCCTGGGCCTCTACCCCGACACCCCTTAGATGGTAGACAGGGTGCAAGGGCCCCAAGGCCAAGGTAGACTCAGGTCAAGCTTAGTAGGGACCAAGAACAGTGAGCATAGACAGCTATCCTGGAATATTAAACTCTTAGAGTGTTACTTTTTGAACACTAGAATCCAGACTGTCACTCCGCTAGAATGTTAAAACCCTGGGAATTTAAATACCTAGAATAGTTGAAGCCTAGGAAATTACTTTTCTAGCACGTCTGACACCTTACAATGTTAAAACCCCGTGACAGTGTACTCCCAGGAACACTGAGCCTCAGTGCTTCTGAACCTCAGCAGAACTGTAACTGAGGCCCTTAGAATCTAACTCATCCAACTCCCCATTGTGTGGAAAGGGAAACTGAGGCTCAACAGAGCCACGTGACCTGTGCAGGCCCTTCAGAAAAGAAGTGACTGTGTTTACCTAAGGCACTTTTTTGCTTTCTTGCACAGTCTAAGGAGGGTCTCAGATATGGAGTAGAAAGGGGTAAAGGTCTTCCCATTTTAAAGGTAGGGCAATAAGGTCCCCTATGAGTGAATGCCTTTCCAAGTTCACTTAACAGGAAACCCAAGCACACTGTATCCAAGGGTGGACGGGGTGAGATATACTCCAGGGAGGAAGATGAAGCACCCAGACAGAAAGGCCCAGAAGGCATGAACGAAGGGACATCCTGGAAGAGGGACACCAAAGCTTTTCGCTCCCTGGCCTGAGGGGCAGAGCTTGGGTCATCACGGGCCCTCAGGGGCACCGCCTGACCAAGGAATGTAGTCGAGGCCTTGCTGTGCTCCATTTAGAAATGAGGCAGCGAGGCCCTCATAGGCCCAAATACCCCACCCCTGTCCCGTGAGCCCCTGGGGCTGAGTCAAGGCTGCTCTGGGAGGGGGCCTCTGCCCAGCTGTCCCCTCTGCGTCATGCGCAGGAAGCCAGGCAGCTCGCCTTACAGGGCCCTGTCCACCTCTATATATAGCCCCGCGAAGACAGCTGCGTAGACCGATTGTGACCCAGAAGGAAAGCAGGGGAATAGAAAGAGGAGGCCCCTGGCAAGGCACTGGCACCCCAAGCCACCCATCATGACGCTGGGCTTGGAGCAGGCGGAGGAGCAGCGTCTGTACCAGCAGACGCTCCTGCAGGACGGGCTCAAGGACATGCTGGACCACGGCAAGTTCCTCGACTGTGTGGTGCGGGTGGGGGAGCGCGAGTTCCCGTGCCACCGCCTGGTGCTGGCCGCCTGCAGCCCCTACTTCCGGGCGCGCTTCCTGGCCGAGCCTGAGCGCGCGGGCGAGCTGCGCCTGGAGGAGGTGTCCCCGGCCGTGGTGGCGCAGGTGCTGCACTACCTGTACACGTCGGAGATCGCGCTGGACGAGGCGAGCGTGCAGGACTTGTTCGCCGCGGCGCACCGCTTCCAGATCCCGTCCATCTTCACCATCTGCGTGTCCTTCCTACAGAAGCGCCTGTGTCTCGCCAACTGCCTGGCCGTCTTCCGCCTTGGCCTCCTGCTCGACTGCGCGCGCCTGGCCGTGGCCGCCCGCGACTTCATCTGCGCGCGCTTCTCGCTCGTGGCGCGCGACGCCGACTTCCTCGGGCTCTCGGCCGACGAGCTCATCGCCATCATCTCCAGCGACGGCCTCAACGTGGAGAAGGAGGAGGCCGTGTTCGAGGCGGTGATGCGGTGGGCGGGCAGCGGCGACGCCAAGACGCAGGAGGAGCGCCAGCGCGCGCTGCCCACCGTCTTCGAGAGCGTGCGCTGCCGCCTGCTGCCGCGGGCCTTCCTGGAGAGCCGCGTGGAGAAGCACCCCCTCGTGCGCGCCCAGCCCGAGCTGCTGCGCAAGGTGCAGATGGTGAAGGACGCGCACGAGGGCCGCCTCACCGTGCTGCGCAAGAAGAAGAAGGACACGGGGAAGGAGGCAGCCGGGGCCAAGGCTGCTGGCAAGGGCACGGGCGAAGCCAAGGCAGAGGACGACGAGGAGGAGGCTGAACGCATCATCCCCGGGATCCTCAATGACACTCTGCGCTTTGGCATGTTCCTGCAGGACCTCATCTTCATGCTCAGTGAGGAGGGGGCCGTGGCCTATGACCCAGCGGCCAACGAGTGCTACTGTGCTTCGCTCTCCACCCAGATCCCTAAGAACCACGTCAGCCTTGTGACCAAGGAGAACCAGGTCTTTGTGGCTGGGGGCCTCTTCTACAACGAGGACAACAAGGAGGACCCCATGAGTGCTTACTTCTTGCAGGTGCCTGCCCAGCCCTGGGAAGGGCAGCCAGTGCCGCGTTCTGGGAACGGGGGTGGGGGTGGCGGTCAGCTTTGGGGCCCATGAGAGGCTTGTGTCTACTTGTTGGGGGGTGTTATTGGGTCTAGGATGAGATGTAGACCAGGGAGGTTGACTGAGAGCCACTTGCCTGAAGTCTTGAAGGCAGTTATAGGCAGTTGACAATTAGCTGCGTAACTCTGATGTCTTTCAGGAGGATGTGAGCCCCAGGGAGGTCTGATATGTTGGAGGCCCTGTCTCTGCACAGGGATTGAGGTCAGGCACAGTGAGAAGGAGGAGCAAGGTCAGTGTAGGGGTCAGTCTGGGGCAGGACCTTTGCGTGAGGCCCGGACTGGAGTATAGAACAGAGTGTCCCAAACAAAGGGAGCATCCTGCCTAGTCTTCTCACTGTACAGATGAGAAAACCGAGGCCCAGAAAGGACCAGTAGAGTGGGGTGACCAGTCCAAGTTGTAGTGTCTCATGGGATCTCAGAGGGCAGAGATGGTTCCCTGGTGACTGGCCATGTAGGTTTGAGTCCTGCCATCTGGGTGGAATTTGGACACTTGAAGGGGAAGTTAGGGTGTTTCTGCCTGAGGAATGGTGAGCAAGGGACAGAGACTGGAATGAGCCCAGCGAGTGGTGAGCTCAGTGAGGCCTGACCAGGTGTGGAGAAGGGTGAGGGGCAACTCGGTACCAGGGTTAAACCGGGGGCAGGGAGGGAGGGGGGCAGCTCCACCAGCCAAAGCATATCATGGGCCTTGCTTATTTTCTCTGGGGATATTATCCTTCCTGCTTGATAAGGTTGTTTGAAGGTTACAGATGGTTATAAAGTGTTCATCAGCACATTGCTCAGCCTTCAGAAAACTTTCCAGAAAGATGAGCCACAAATATCGTTGTAAGACTATGGAGATGGGACAGGGCCGCAGACTTACACTGTAGATTTTAAGGGATGAGGGGCAGAGCTGTATTTGGAGGTTTTCTGTGCAGTGGGCTGGGTGGAAAACAGAGGGCAGGCAGGCCTCAGTTCTGGAGTCGTAGTGGGAAGGGACAGGTCTCTGCGTGGGGTGCCCCATCGTGGTGCTGTAATGTGGTCTCTGGGCCCCGACCTCCGGAGGGCCTCGGTTGTTCTCAGCCTGGTAGGAGGATAGGGTACTGTCTCCAGGGATGGCCTCCAGGCTGCGTTGGCCCTAGCTGGAGACCTGGCCTCCTCTGTGACCCGGGGTGGCTGGGGGAGTGCGGGCGTGGAGGCCGGTGGCTGACTGCACGCCCGGCCCGCAGTTTGACCACCTGGACTCCGAGTGGCTGGGGATGCCGCCGCTGCCCTCGCCGCGCTGCCTCTTCGGCCTGGGAAAGGCTCTCAACTCCATCTACGTGGTCGGCGGCCGAGAGCTCAAGGACGGCGAGCGCAGCCTAGACTCGGTCATGTGCTACGACCGGCAGTGAGCAGGGGCCGGGGGCGGGGTTGAGGAGTCCAGGGGGCGGGGCGGGGCCCGGGGGCGGGGTTGGGGGCGCGGCGGGGGCCGGAGCCAGAGCCCGGGGCTGCGGGCGGAGGCGGGCTTGGGTAGGGGCGGAGCGGCGGGCCGCTGGGTGGGTGCCAGGACCCGAGAGGTGCCGGTTATGCACCGGGTGCACCCCGAATATGTGCTGGCTGGTGGGTGAATGCAGAGACAGGGACCCAGCGCACTCCTGAACCGGGCGCCCGCCCTACTCCGGTCTCCTCCAGGTCGTTCAAATGGGGCGAATCGGATCCGCTGCCGTATGCCGTGTACGGCCACGCGGTGCTCTCCCACATGGACCTGGTCTACGTCCTTGGCGGCAAAGGCAGCGACAGGTGAGGCTCGGGCCTGGAGCGAGTGCAGGAGCAGGGCTGTAGGTTAGAGCGGGAGCACAGTCTCCCCAGGCTGTCGGGGATTGTCCGGAGCCACTGAACCGGAGGAGGGGCGCTGTGCTCAGGCTTCCTCCCTCTCGCTCACGGTCCCCCACCCCCAGGAAGTGCCTGAAGAAGATG
This sequence comes from Neomonachus schauinslandi, assembly GCF_002201575.2. NCBI lineage: Eukaryota > Metazoa > Chordata > Mammalia > Carnivora > Phocidae > Neomonachus > Neomonachus schauinslandi. The sequence goes on along the minus strand of NC_058403.1, from coordinate 144,606,326 downwards.
TGTGTCTACGACCCTAAGAAGTTCGAGTGGACCGAGCTGGCCCCCATGCAGACTGCGCGCTCCCTCTTCGGGGCCACCATCCACGATGGCCGCATTTTTGTAGCCGCCGGCGTCACAGACACGGGGCTGACCAGTTCAGCTGAAGTGTACAGCATCGCGGACAACAAGTATGGCTGCTTTCCGCCCCTTCCAGTGGGCAGTCAGGGACCAAGGGCCCCCCTGTGACTGCCTGGCTGTGTGGCTTTGAACCTGTTGGGTCTCTCTGTGACGGCCCTGGCAGCAACCATGGTCCCTGCCCCTTGACATCAGCACAGGAATAGCCTCTCTGTCCTCATCGCCATGAGGCGGGCTTCCCCCACAATTTGGGGCCAGGGTTAGGGCCAGCCTGGCCTGCAGGAGAGAGCTCCCAGGAGTGGGGCGGGAGATGCCAGGTTCCTCATTCAGAGTCATACCGGGCAGTGGCCTGGTGCTCCAGATACACTGGTGACCAAGACAGAAGCCGCCCTGCCCTGGGAGGCCAGGGGAAACCTGAGCCAGCAGCCCCCTTGGACTTAGCCAGCAAAAGGGATGGCGGCAGAAGGATTCCCCAGGCCAAGGAAAGTTGGTGACAAGGCAGTTAGGAGGAAAAAAGGCAGGCCTGTTGGAGGAAAGGTTGGAGGAAGGAAGGTGGGGATGGGGGCACCGGGGTTGGAGAGGTGGCAAGCAGGGCCAAGGGACTCAATCCTAGGGCGGTGAAATGCCTGTGATGGGTTTTAGGCTCATATCTGTGTTTTATTAGGTAACAGCTGATGTAGAGAACAGATTAGAGATCTTCCAGGAGGCAGGGGTGCAGCCATAGAGCAGGAGGTGGCGGCCTGCAGATGGGGGCACGGTGGAAATGGGGCCGAGGGGGCGCACAGGAGAAAGACGTAGGCCAGGGCTTCCCACGCTGTGATATGCACACGAATCTCCCGGGGAGTCGTGTTAAAATGCAGATTCTCATTCTTGGGCCTGGGGAAGGGCCTGAGTGTGTATTTCTAACACCCCTCACGCCGCCCAGGTGATGCTGATGCTGCTGGTCCATGGGCCCCACTTAGAGTAGCAAGAGTTTAGGAGATTCAAGAAATAAGATTTAGAGATTGATTGCATGTTGGGGATAAGAGGGAGATGTGGATGCTTTTGAGAGAAGGTGGGAGGTCATTTACTGGAGAACCACTGAGGTTAGATTGGAAATGTGAGGGTCCAGTTAGGACACGTGGATTTGTGGGATCTGGGAGTGTCCAGGAGGAGCCCGCCAGGGCAGAGAGAATGCTGAGCTGGAGAGATTTGGGGCCAACAGTCAATGGAGGGAATGAGCTCCCTCAGGAGAGAGAGTGTAAGAGGGAGAAGCTGAGGCCCAAGCCCTGAGGGATTGTGGAGGCAGATGCATTATCCAGGAAGGAATCTGAGGACATGAGAGGCTGGGCGGGTGGGAGGTGAGAACGTCACATCAGTAGAGATGGGTGTTGTGCCTGGATTTTATGCTCTGTGGTGGCTGGGGACCGGAGAGCTGTTTTGGAGGGTAGGGATGAAGGCCCAACCTCATGGCCAGAGGAGGGGAGTGAAGACACCCTGAGAATAATTGGGCAGTGAAGAGGGGAAGAAGGTTGGGGCAGGGGCGCCAGGGGAGGGCAGCTCCCCCGGGAGAATTAGTTCAGGAGCAAAGGAGGGCCACTGGGGAGATCCATGGTGGATTGCACGGGGCAGGCTGGGTGCAATGACCAGGGGACCGTGGAGGGAAACGGGAGGGGCAGGAGAACGGGGAAGGCTGGAGAGCGGTGCTGGGAGGGTCAGGACACAGAAGGTTGTGCTGGGAGCGTGGGTGCTTGGGATTCGGGTTTCCAAGGGGTGTAGCTGAAGCTGTGGGCGCTGGGGCCGCTGGGTGATGCACCTCTTCACGCCCCCTCCTCCCCACCAGGTGGGCACCCTTTGAGGCCTTCCCACAGGAACGCAGCTCGCTCAGCCTGGTCAGCCTGGCAGGCACCCTGTACGCCATCGGTGGCTTTGCCACGCTGGAGACCGAGTCTGGAGAGTTGGTCCCCACAGAGCTCAACGACATCTGGAGGTGAGCCCGGGGCCCAGGGAGGTGACCAAAGCCCCCGAGCAAGGCTGATGCCCCCCAGCAGCGCCTGGCGAGTTCATCTGGGGCTGGGGTGATCCCTCTTCCAGTCCCATGCGGCAGGGACAGCAGACACGCCCTGCTCAGCCCAGTCTTTCCGGTTTGGCTGGCAAGGGCCCGGTGTGCTCACAGGGCACCACGCCCCGCTGTGGAGCATCAAGCGAGCCGCAGGCCGGAGCTGCCCCAAGTTTAGGGCCCAGACCCAAGGAAACAGGCCCCAGGGAGTAGAGGGGGCCCTGAAGAGGCAGCCAGGCCTTTCCTCCCTGCTCTGTCCTGGGTACTCTTGCTGGAGGGGAGAGCTGGGGCCAGAATTGAGAAGAAGGTGGACCCCAACTGCTGAGAGCCATTGCTTTCCATGCTGGCCCTTCCTGGGGGTGGAGGGAAGAGGTTTCGGTGCCTGGGGCACCTGCTAAACCTTCAGTTATTCTCACTGCTCCATGGGGGCAGGTGGGTCTTGGGGGGACTTCTGGAGTGCTGAATACAGAATTCTCCAGAGGAGGGGCTGTGGAAATGCAGGCCTTCCTGGAAGCGTGGGGCATTCCTTGAGAGGTGACCCTTCCTGGAATGTGGGGTGGCTGTTCTTTGGGGGTGGGCCTTTTGGGGGGGCCCTTTCCCAGGACATGAGAATTCTCCAGGACCAGACATTTCTGGAGATGGGCCTGGGGCTTCGGGGACACTCCCCAGGGGTAGGCCTAGCATCGTCAGCCACCCCTCTCGGCTGGGGCCCACTCTGCACTCGGCTGACCCAGCTCTGTGTCCCTGTCCTCACTCCTCCCTCCCACCCCCAGATATAATGAGGACGAGAAGAAGTGGGAGGGCATCCTGAGGGAGATAGCCTATGCAGCCGGCGCCACCTGCCTACCCGTTCGGCTCAACGTGCTGCGCCTGACCAAGATGTGACCAGCCCCGAGGGCCTGAACTAAGCACCCCTCCCACCCTGCGGCCACACAGGCCTGGACTTTTGAGGGCTCTGGAGAAGAGGCTGGGAGAAGCCTGAGCCCACCTGGGTCCCGTTGTGCCACCTGGGGGTGCTCTTCAGCAGGGGAGGGAAATCGCTGCCCAGTCCTAGCCTTTCCAGCAGGGACCAGGGACTTAGGGCTCTCCGGTATCCCCATATCCCCGGTCTTCTTGTTCCATGAGCCAGAACCACAGGGAGGTTGCATTCTGGGCCAGTCCCAGCCCGCCTGTGTGCGGTGGATGTACCCACGGGACTCCATCTCCTCGCCTGTCAGATGGGGAGTGTCCCTTTCAAGCACACTCTGCAGCCTGGATAGGTCCTTAAGAGGAATAAAGTGACTTCTGAGCAAGTAGCTCAGGGTCTGGAATCAGGTCTTCCAAGGGTCAGTGGCCAGGTGGTTGAAGATTCCAGGCTTCGGTGTTCAGCTGCTGGGTTGCCCAGGTCAGTGGCCTCCGCACTCCACGTGGGTATCTCCTCCACATTCTGTGTGCACTGAGAGCCTGACCCCCCCCCCCACTCCCTGGGGCTCAGAACCCCCACTTCCTCAAAGAGCATGGACAAGGAGCCAGGAAATTGCTGGTGGAAGGGACAGGGAACAGCCAAACTGTGGTAGAAAAGTCTTTTATTCTAGCGGTCAGGCCCCATCCGGCCTGGCCTGGGCCTGGGCCTGGGCCCGGGAATAGCTGAGCAGAGCCTATCCCTCTCCCCTCTGCCTCCTCCCACCTACTCCGGCTTCTCTTTGTCCTGCTTCTGCTCCTCCTCTAGGGCCAGGGTTCGCTCTCGCTCCTTCACCAGCTGGACACCACAGTAGGTGACAAATAGGACGGCCAGAGTGGTCTGGGGGAACCCTGTGTGGGGAAGAGGTCATCGATGCCTGGGAGCAGGACCCCAGCCTCAGGGACTCTTTTCTTCTCATGCCCCTCCCCACTTGATTGGCCCGCCCTGCTAGGTCCCCGGGGTGTTGGGTTGGGATGGGGGCATTTCAGGAGGTCACAGTCCTCAAGGTTGATACCTGGCATCTTCTGTATCCAGACCTCCCTGTCCCTCACCTGTGAGTAGCAGGCGCCTGGCAACCAGCTCTGTGAACTCAAGACTGTTCAGGCTTACAAGGTTGTACATGATGATGGCCCAGAAGTTCATGGCCCCAAAGAGGGCCCGGACCCTGCGAGACATCTGCTCCGACAGAGAGGCCTGCCCAGTCCGGGAAAACATTGGCAGTGGGGCAAGAGGTCAAGGGGAAAGAGGACACAGTTGGTCAGAGGTCCTGCCCACAGGGCTCCCCCAGGTCCTGGGGACGTGCTTGGGTCTCTGAGAGTCCCCAGGGCAGCCCTCCCTTGTTGTTAAAGATGGGAATACTGAGGACCAGAGAGAGGGGAGGGCCTGACCATCACAGCCTGGCCCAGGTGTCCACACTCCACAAAAGGGGGTGCTGGATACCAAGAGGGGGAGCCACTGCCTTGACAGCCAGGAAGTTGTGGTGAGAAAGTTCCGGACTGGGGGCCAGGTGTGGCTGGAAGACTCCAGAGAGCAGCAGTGCACCCCCTCCAGCGACCCAGCCAACCCCTGCCCCAGGCCTTCCCTACTCACCTCAATTTGTGCTAGGGGCCCCCACTCGGCCAGCTTCTGCACCCAGAGTTCAAAGTTGAGGCCAAAGCAGTTAAGGAATGACCACAGGTAAACAGTATCACAAGGTCCAAGCCACAGAGTAGTGATGGCAAAGGTGGCCACGGTGGCCCCCAGCTCTGGAATCACCTTGGAGTGCTCCCCACCAATGTGGTCATACACATACCTGCAAGAAAGGCAGGAGAAAGGACCAGCGGGGGTGTGGGAGAGGGCAGGTAGGAGATGGGCAAATGATATGCCACAGGGGCAACCCTCCTCAACACCATCATCCCGGGCACGTCCAACATCCCTGACCTCAGATGGCTGCTCCTCTTCCACCCAACTTCAGAATGTGGAAGGCTCAGCTTTGAACTTCGGTGTCTCCTCATCCATTCCCCAAGCGATCTCATCCAGACCCAAGACTTTGAACACTGTTTCTAGGCTGACGAGCCCCAAATCTGTGTCTCTAGCCTGCTCTCTTGACTCACACATCCAACTGTCACTAGACATCTCACTTGAATGACAGAGTCCCCCATCCCTGTCCAAACCCGCTGCATCCTCATCTCAGACAATGACACTTGCATCCATTCAGTTGCATCGAGAAGACGTGGTGCCATCTTGGACTATCCGTTCCCCTCTCCACATCCAAGCCAGCAAATTCTATGGGCTCCACGCAGTCCTGACTGCTGCTTGCCACCCCCACTACACCACCCTTGCCCAGCGGGTCATCTCCTCTCATAGATTATTGCAAGAGCCTCTTAAGTCACTTCCCTGCCTCTGCCTTGGACCCCTACCAACCGTTCTCCACATAGCAGCCAGAATCAGAGCACATGACTTCCACAATCAAACCCTCCCCCAAAGGCTCCCCATTACAATTAGAATAAACCACCTCCCTACTAAGGCTAGAAGATCCCACGATGTCTGGTTTCCGCCTCCCTCCCTGACCTCTTCACCCACCATTTCCCGCTCATTCTTGCCTTACTGGCCTTCCTCTCCCTCAGACACGGGCAGCTGGTTCCTGCCTCAAACGTATGCCCTTGTTCCTTCTCCCTTGAATTCTCTTCCCTAGATTTCCTTATCACTCAAGTCTCAATTCAAATATCAGAGGCCTGCCCAGACCACAACTGTAGAAGCTTCTACCCTGTGGCCAGCTTCTATCCCATTACACTTTTTTTTTTTTATAATGCTTACCACTCTCTAAAATTATTTTATTTATGTGTGTGTTTACCTGTTTATAGTCTGTTTCTCCCCACTAGACTGTAAGCTCCATGAGTTCAGGGTCTTTGCCATGTTCACTGCTGTATCTCCAGTGCCTAGAACAGTGCCTGGCACATAGTAGGTACTCAATAAATATTTGTTAAATAAATTCAGTAGAAGACCCATTGAGTAACTGGCCTCTTCATGCCTTGACCTCTTCATTTCCAGTGGTTGCTTCTCCACACCATCTCAGCCACCCACTCCCATGGTCATACTCCAACTTTGTCACCACTTGAAATTTCATTCCTTCCTAGTTATCATTCTCCACCCAGCCCCTCCTGGCATGCCCCCCCCCCAGCTCCAGTTCTTCAATCTCATTGACCCCTCCCCCTTCCCCTCTTCCTCACCTTGCAACCCTATTTTTACCACCCTCTTTAACTGGCTTAAATTCAATGATCATCATTATAAATAACCTAAAACCCCTCATCCTTCACTTCTTCCTTCTCACCAATCTGGGAGAGCCCAATCTCCCATGGTCTCCTCACCTGCACCCAAGAGGCTAAGCTCTGATAAGGAAAATCTCACACCTTTACATGCTAGAGTCCATAAATCCACTACCTCCAACCCCACCTGGGCTCTCAATGCCAAGGTTTCTCTAGTCAGCTTCTTCTTCTGCCATGCTCTCCAGTGGCTACTCCACCCTTATCTCTCCCCCAACTGTGAGCGGGTGTGGTGGGTGAGCTAGGCAAGAAGAAACGGGGCCCGAAGATGCTGCCTCCCTCTGTGCCCAACCCGGCATCTCTCAGCTGGTGACCTTGCCTCCTACTTCATGGAGAAAACTGAAGGCTTCCGGTGGATCCTTCTCGACACTAACCCGCCACCCTGCATCCATGCTGGCTTCTATTCCTCCTTCCTGTCCTGAAGCCAAGCCTCTGCCTAGCACTGCTTCCATCACCTCCTTCCTCCTTGGGGACCTCACTCTATCAATCACCCCTCTATCCTGCCTCCCAACTTAGACTTCCTCTTAGCAAGTGAGCATGTCCCACTATTTGCTGTCTTAACACACCTCACTTCTCCCTTCAGCAACTCCTCTGTCTCCCCCTCAGTAGCTAGCTTCCCCGCAGCATCTGACCCAGCTGCCCCCACCGTGCCTGGATGCTCTTCCTTGTTTCCAGACTGTCATGTGGTCTTGACTGTTCTACTCCTCTGACCACACCTTTCAGTCCCTTCTGCCACTCTCTCTTCTCCCCCAGTGGGAGTCCTTCCTGCTCCAATCTCAGCCACACCTTCTCTTCTTTACTCTCTCTCCTTGGGACTTAGGCACTCCCAAGGACTAAAGACCACCCTCCCACACTCATAAGGCTCGGAGCTGCATCGGTCCTCCAGACTTCTCTGAACCCCAGACCCTCAGACCTAACCACCTCCCTGAACCTCCACAAGAATGTCTCCCAGATTCCAACCATGTCTCACACAGAACCCCTCTCTAGATGCTGCCCCTCCATCTTCCCAGGCATAGGAATCTGGGAGTCATTTCCCTCTCCTTCTTGATCCCCTCAATCCATGGCCAAGTCCTGTCCAAGCTCCCTGCTGTGTGTCTTGACTCCAACCATTTCTCTCACCTCCAGCGCCCCCACCCATGTCCAAACCTCTGTCTTTCACCTAGACCTCTGCGATGACCTCCTCCTTGCTTCCTCTGGCCCAGGGCTGATCTTTTAAAACGTGGACCCATCTCTGCACTGCCTTGCTCAGACACCTGGCGGGATGACTGTGACCATTACCCCACCCCACCCCAACTCACTTGCAAAGCCAGTCGTTGATGCCACGGTCAAAGTGCCTGAGGGAGGAGGGCAGATGGGTGTGAATCAGCCAGGAGCAGTGCTCCGGGGGAATGGGGGAAAGAGGCTACGGGAAGGTGGGGATCCCAGTGGCTTGTCCCCGGACCTCGCACTCACGTTTCGGCGAAGACATAGAGAGCGGTGATGCACTTCGGAGGCTGGGGAGGGTCCAAGTGGTCAAGGCGCGCCACTGTGTTGACCACGCCGAAGAGGACGGCCGCCTTCACCCAGTCGTACACCAGGTTTGAGTAGGCTAGGCCAGCTGGGGATAGGGTGTAGTCACTGAATGGGGGGCGTCGCGCGGATCTCCGCTCCCCGGATCCCCCAAATCGTGGTAGGGAGGCTCGGAGCCAGGCCCTCCCCTACGGCCTCTCTCCGCAGGTCGTAGGGGAGGTCCTGGCAGCCGGCCCGCCCCCACGGAGACCCCACCCCCCATTTCCTGGGGGAGGAGCCGGCCCGGCCGGCCCCAGGGAGACCCCACCCAGGCTGTGGTAATCAACCCGAGGCCCTTGTGAGGCGGCTCTGCCCGTCTGGCCTCATAGAACAAAGATAACTCCAAGTCCCAGGCATTTCAAAGAGTAAATCCCGGCTCCCCCACCCTTGGATAGGTGCTGTGCCCTCGCAGGGTGTCAGCTCCCCCCGCAGTGACGCCATGGGGACGCAGAGGGTCTGTCTTTCTGTCTTTCCCAGTCCCTGTTCTGGCCCAGTCGCGCACCCACCGAGGGCGCTCTCTGGGAGGCGGTTGGCAAACTTGAGGTCACTGGGGATGGTGAGGATGTAGAAGAAGTGGAAGAAGATGTCCACGGCCACGATGGCCACGACGCTGAGGCCGCCCTGGGCCCGGATGCGCCACAGCTCACCCTCGCGCCTCACCGGCTCCACCTGGCTCATCTGGGGGATGCGAAGTGTCTGAGTGGGGAGGCAAGGCCTCCCGGAGGCATCCTGTCTGAATGGGGGGGGGGTCACCAACTGTCTGGGGATCTGAAGGTGAAGGGAGATGCACCTTCATCCTGGCAGCTGTGCCTGAGAGTGGAGCCACTTCTCCAGCCTGTGATCCCCGTCTGAGCAGGGAATGTGGCCCCATGCTGGGGTCTGAGGAGGCAGGGTATTATGGCTTCATCCTGGGGTCCTGCCTGAGGGTGAGGACACAGCCTGCCCTGGGAGTCCTAGCTGAGATGGGAGCCCCTATCTGAAGAGGGAGACCCAGCCCTGTTCTGGAAGCCCACAGGGTGTCCGCTCACCTGGGCGTGGAAGCGATCAAAGGTCATGATGGGCCCGAAGAAGAAGAAAGGCAGGTAGAAATTGTACTTGAGCAGGTCAGCTAGGGAGTAGCGGCGGTCAGGGTGGGCACAGCTCTCCAGCGCAAAGCTGGTACAACGCAGCACGGTGAAACCGCTGCCCCCGTGAAACAGCACCTCTTGAAGATCAAAAGTGCCTGTTACAAACCCGCTCTGGATGGGAGAGAACAGGCCGCCAGCTCACCAGGTGCCCCATCTCTGGGAAGCCCACTCAGCTTCCCATAGGGGCCCAGCGTTGTCCTGGCCCCTTCCTCTCTTGCAGAGCCAGTCAACACTGGCCACTGAAGGCTAATTCATGTTGAGTGCTTGGATAGAGCAGGGAACAAGCTGGACAAGTCCCCGCTGCGGTGGAGGGGACCACTTTGTGGGTGGGTATGTGCCACAGTCAAAGGTTTGGAGACAGGTGGGAAAGTGAAGGAAATGCTTGGGGGAGACTCCAAAAGTAAGGGCTTAAATGGGGTGAGCAGTTTGGGGTCCTATTCTTGCACCCTCCACCCTTGCCCTTCCCCAGTGCACACCTGCCAGGAGATGAGGGGATCCAGCTTGAAGGAGGCAAGGCTGGCCAGGCCGAGGCCAAGACAGAGCCAGGGCTGGCCCAAAAGTGAGGCCACATAGAGGCTGACACAGTGGCCAAGCAGCAGCCCCAGGTACCAAGGGCCCATCGTGCCCAGCACAGCCAGGGCCCCATACACGGCATACATCCAGGAGCGGAGCTGTGGACAGGGAGAAGGAATGGTTTATCTATCCATACAAGTGGATGTGGGACCCCAACCCTTGTTGCTCAAGGGGAGCTGGCAGGGGAGGCTGGGGTGGCTCAGGTCCAGCTCACCTGGGGGGCAACCATCGTGCAGAGTTTAGCAAACAGCACATGTCCAGAGAGGGCGAAGACGATGATGTTTCGGAAGGAGGTGAACCACATCACCCACTCGAAGTCAGCCACGTCCTGGGGCAGGCCCGGGCAGGTTAAGGAGGGGCAGGAGGCAGGACGGGCTGGCGTTTCGGCTGAGAAGAGTCCCAGTACCTACCTCCCCAGCCCCCATATTCTTAGGTATTAGAGGACAGCCATGGCTGGAGGCCCTCACCTTCCCCTCTGGGGGAAGTACCAGCCAGGTAGGTAGAGAGAAACAAGAGGTACCATGTGTGCTGCCCTGCTCCCCAGAACTCCCCCTCTGTTCAGCATATTGCCTGACATTCCACCATTAATGGCATTGTTCCTGGGAAGGATGGTGCTGGAGGCCCCTGCTGAAGCATGTCTCAATTTAGTTCCTAAATGAGCAGTGTCTGGGGGCAGGCTTGATGTGGCCCCAGGAGGACACAGTGGGGAAATGGATGGGCCAGTGGGGAAATGGAAGGCTCTGAAGCTCAAGCCAGAGACCCTCCTCACTGTGAGCCCTCTGTTACATGGGAACATCTGGAACAGGGGAGAGTCAGAAAGGGTCCGGGATGGGAGACACATGCCAGGGATCGGGGACCTCAGTCAGGGACCCTGGGGTGTGTGGGACCTACCATCTTCCGGCCAATATACTCCCAGCCAGGTCTCACAGATTCCCGGAAAGCCTTCCTGTGGGCCCCATCTGAGAACAGAGTGTGGCCTCAGTGGGGGCTGCGGGGACTTCACACCCTCACCTGCCCCTACAGCAAGGCTGACCCCCACCCTAGAGGGATGGGAATGGGTCTAGGTCTCTCTCTCTCTGCCTCTGCTTCTCTCTGGGTCTCATTGTGTGTCTCGGGCCAGGTCCTGACTGTACCCCCGAGTGTCTCTTTCTCTCTCTCTCTCTCTCTGTGGCTCTGTGTGCAGGTCTCTGTCAGTGCCTCTGCATCTGTCTTCTCCCTGTGACTACACCTAGCTCAGCCCAAACCCCAGGGCTTAGGGAATATCCTGGGTCTGGAGCCTTGAAGTTTATGGCCTTGCTGAGTAGAACCCTGAGGCCCACAGGGGAAGAAGGGTCCCACCCCCTGCTCCAGAGCCCGGCCATTACCTTGTGAAGCTTCAAGGAGACCCCGACCAGCATAGGCCAGAGCCCCACTCAGCACCAGGGAGTATAAGCCCAGCTCCGCCGCGGGCAATGCTGTCTTGATGCTCATAGCCTGGATGGCGCTGGGGGAGACAGATCGGGTGAGGGCACTGCTGCCCCCCAGCCCTGTCTAGCCCCAGCTGATGGTCCCCCACAGAAGTGATAGGGATCCCATTTTGAAGAGAGATTGCCCCTCCTGCCCTCCAGGGATCTCATGCTATTATCCTATCCTATCCCTGTCCCCCACCCCTCCCCTCCCAGATGCCGTAACATCCGGTGCCCATTCCTAGCGGCTGTTCTTGCTCCCCCTCTTCCTTTTGAAGGCTTTTGAAAGCCTAATCTTCACTCTCAGCCTGCCTGCCTCACCTTCATTTACTCCTTCATACCTTTCAGGTGGACCGGTCTCCACCTTTTGCTCCAACTGCTCCTGCCAAGGCCTCAGATAACCTTCATGTGGAGGGATTCCATCTATGTCACCTCAATCATGTTTCTGGCCCCCAGGGTCCCCACCCCCCTCAGTAAGCCTCCTTCAGCTACTGACAATGCCCCCCCCCGTACCCCTTTCTCGGATTCCCACACCCCTCCAGAGCTGCCTTTACTTCTCTGAGATCTCCTGGCCTCCCAGGTCCTGTCCCCAGCATTAAGCTTCCTTACCTCTCATTCAGCCTCCAGCCTCTCACTGATTCCCATTGCCCCAACCAGCCCCTGAGCCCCAGCCTGCCACTTCCCTGGTCCCTGCCTTGTGTCCGTGGCCACACCGCCCACTCTCTCAGTGCTTGTGTATTCAGGCCCTAGATGCTGGCTAGAGGCAGAGCTATTTGAAGAGGTGCCCTGGGGTAGTGGGTGTGGGGCCAGGCAGGGCCAGACAGCCCCAGGGATGGTGCTGGCCTCTGTCCAAGGTGCTGACCTGTATCAGGCTCAGGGTTAGTCTAGCCACCCCCCTCTTCCAGGGCCTAGTTCATCCCCAGGAGTCCTGCTGGGCCACCCCCTCCTATGCTCCAGCCTGGCCTTGGGCTTTCCCAAGGGTGCCACGGTTAACAGACCCAGGGCCAAATTAAAGGGAGGAACATGCTAGGCACTTTCTTGGGCTGGGCTGGGCCAAGAGGTGGCTGGCATGGCCCTGTCTCCCACCCCTGATTCTCCCCCAAATCTCCTTTACCAGCAATGCAACCAGCTCTCCAGGGCCCCCACAGTCAGCATTCTCCCCACTACATAGACAGAGGGGTCATGGCCCAGAGAAGGGCAGGGATCTCTCAAGGTCACACAGTGAGCCTGGGACAGGATTGTGTGTTCCCAGTGAGCCCTCTGGAATCTCGGTTAAGAGCATTGCTGCCCCTGCCCATACCAGGGGGCTTCCCAGACTGACCTCTGCACTGTTGGCCTGAGGGCTGAGGCTCCTCCTCATCGGCCAGGTTGGGGGAGGGAGGCCTGGAGGATCGGGTTAATGGAGCAGGAGTTTGAAACCGGAGCACGGTGAAGAGCCCACAAAATAGCTTTGTCAGCTGCCTCCCACTTGCCACTTTCCAATTTTAGCTCCCCATGGCCGCTGGTGGGTGTCCCCAGTGAGGCCTCCGTGAGCAGGTCCGGGGCTGGCCCCTGGCCTGGGACCTCTTCCGATAGACCCCCGGACCTGGGCCCCCATTGGATACAGCGGTGCCCCCTGCCCCCTGGTCCTGCCTGCGTCAGGTACACCTGAGGTAAAGACTGCTTTAGGGCCTGAAGTCTGGGTTGAGGGGCTTGAGGTGGGCTCCGTAGGTCTCAAGGACCCCAGAGTGGCTGAATCCCCTGCTGGCACTGACCTTGAGGAGGCTGTGAGGGACCCTGGCACACTGCCCACCTCGGGGCTCCGGGTTCCTGCGTCCAACCGTGCGTCCGTCCGACCAGCTAGGCTCTGGAGCCACAGTGGGGTGTGTCCAGCCCTGGGGTCCCCACCCCCTCAAGGCTATGAGCGGTGAGTGGTGACAGCAGGAGGAGGGTGGAGGAGGGCAGGGAGGAGGTGGCCTTCCTGGAGCGGAGCGGAGCTGAGCAGAGTGGAGCAGAGCCGAGCGCTGCAGAGCTGCTGGCCACAGGGAGCCGCAGGGAGGACTGTGGGGGAGGGGGGGCAGGGGTGGGGGAAGGGGTGGCCAGTGGTATAGGCTCCAACAGGGACCACCTGGGCCTCACTTCAGCTTGCCTCTCTTGGTCTGTAGAGCCTGTGCCTCCCTCTCACTGCTGGCCAGGACTCCCCTCTTCCAGGAAGCCTTCCAGGCAGCCCTCACTGACCTCCTGTGAGCCCTGCCCCCACTGCATGCACACACATGCACACTTCATGCTCAGCTCCATACTCTAGCCCGCACCTTCACATGTGAACTCCCAAGGGCTGTCCCAGGGCAGATCCATCTAGTCCCCTGCCCGGGTTCATTTCATTATGCCAAGAGGCCTATAGCTGGCCAGGCATTAGTGCCTGGGGGAGGACTGGCTTGACTAGTAGGATTGACATGTGGCAGAGGGGGTCCCATACCCCAGCCCCGTCCCCTAGGCAGTTGCCCAGGTGGAGGGGTGCCAGCAGGGTCACTGGGCAAGGCTTAACTAGGCTCCTGAAGTGGCTGGCATCTCTTGAGTGTCCCTAACCAACCGGGAGCCCTCTGGGGACGGGGACACGGCCGTCACTCGTGCAAGGGGCAGCCAAGGCCTCAGCCCAGCCTTCCCAGTGGGGAAGGGTATCCTAAAGAACCTGCCAAGAGGACAGGAACATCTGACAGTCTCCCTTTAGGAGGAGGACCTCAGCATCTAGGGGAGCTGCCATCTCTGTCGGGGCCAGTTCATGCATAGGCAGTGAGCAGGATCCGGAGTCTGGGGGGGTTGAAGGAGCTCTGTGACTGTAACAAGTCACAGGACAGGTCCTGGAGCTCCTGCTGATCCCTTGACTCCAGCCACGGGCTCAGCGGAGGATGGGGAAGGAGGGGGCTGTGCCCTGTGTCCCTCCCCCATCCTCTAGCAGGGGAACATCCAGAGCCTGACCAAGGTCTGAGAAGGGGAGGGAGAGTCTCCTACCCTCCCACGATGCCCTTAGGCAATGAGCTGCCTCCCAAGCAGACACACTGGCCCAGAGGAAGAAGCAAGGAGACCCCAGCATACATGCCACACAGAACGACACGGAGACCTTCATCACTGGTGCCCGGCCCCGAGAAGTATACACGATCACTGCACACTATAGGGGCTGGGTGAGGGCTGCCGTTGGGATCGTGGGCACCAGAGTTGGCCAGCATCCGGGATGGATGCCTGAGCCAGACTGCAGGGGTTAGGGAGCGCTTGCTGGACAGGGGTGGGGGTGGGGGTACACCTGAGCAGAGTCCTAAGGTAGAGTCAATGGTTGTTAGAAGGGTAGTAAGCTAATGACAGTAGCCGGGCACAGTTTTAAGGCTTTACATGGACTCTTTAATGTCACCACAGCCCCTAGGGAAGGTGTTACCATTTTCCCCAGTTGATAGAAAAGGATACTGACGCACAGGAGGTCAGCCCCGTAAGCTTCTGGAGCTGATCACCCTGCAGGGGCAAGAACCCCACACATCCAATCCACCCTGGGTGCGGGCTGAGACCAGCCTGGGCCGGCCACTGAGTTGGTGCCCCCATGAGGCTCAAAGAGAATGGCTCAGAGAAGCAGATGGGGGGTGGATCCGCTTCTCGGAGCCTCAGATCCTCATTTGCAAATGGGCCTGCTCTGACCTTATTGGGCTTTTGGGGGGATTCCATGACTCACTCCATGAAGGGCGTGGCTCACTGAATTGCCCATAAAGAGAGCCACAGATGCCTCGCTCCAGAAGCCCAGAGAGGCAAGGCTCACATAGCAGGAGCTGTGCACCGGGTGACCCCACGCAGCGGGGTCTGCAGGGAGCCTGGCATTTGGGGATGGCAGGCTCGATAGAGGGCTAGGGAGGCCTCCTGGACCTGGCGCTGGACAGTCCAAAGCCAGCTCCACCCTGTATGAGGGTGGTGGCAAGGGAGGGTGCCTGGTATGACCAGCCCACAAAACAAGAGCAGGAAGCTGATGGAGCTTAGACCAGCACAAGGGCCTGGGGTCAGCTTCCCGAAGGCCGCCAGGGCTATTGGGAGAGATGCTATGGGCAGGGGGTCAATTCTCTCAAGTCTCAGCATCCTTTCTCATTTCTTGGTGTGTTGTTGCTCAAAGTAAAAACACATAGTATCCCGTGTGTCTGTAACTGTGTTTTGTGTCAGTTGTATGTAGGGTGTGTGTTTTGCGTTGTATGTTGTTTATGGCATGTGCTTGTTGTGTATGTGTATTGCTGCATGCACTGTGTGTGCACGTGTGTGTATATACGTGATGTGTGTACTGTGTTCGTGGGTATATGCAAGGCTCAGGGGCTGTAGGCAGTGCCTGTGGAGAGGGGCTGGGGTGGCCGTGGGCTCACTGGCGGTGGAGAGGGAGAGGCGAGGCCACTGCATATGGGGGCTCAGAGGAGGACCCCCGCTGCAGGCCATCCTGCCCTGAGCTCCTGAAAGCAGGGAGGGGCCCCGTGGCAACGGAACGTATTTGGGGCTCGAATCAGCCTGAACCAGGCTGTGACCTTGTCCAGCTCAGCGGTGGTGCCCGAGAGGCCTTCGTGGGGATGGTGTCCAAGCCACACCCACAGCTCTGTCAGGTCTCACCTGTCAGTGTGGGAACCTGAGCACCCAGGCCTGCGGCACCTGCCGGGGGTGCAGCCAGGGAGAGCCCTCACGTGAGGCCTCTCCCCGGCCCAGCCTTTTAACTTGTCCTTGCCCCTCCGCTCTCCAAGCACCTCTGTCCTCCTCCTACCGCTTTGGCTCTGGGCAGGGACCTCAGTGTTCTCATCTGTGAAAGGCAAGTCCAGCCCACCGGCCGCCCACCTGCCTGAGGGCTGGGGAGTTCCTCCTCAGGGTCCCAGGGACAGGTGGTGCTGCTCAGGAGGGGCCACGGGCACTAAGCTGGACAGACCAGGCTGCCCCCCTCCTCGCCTGGCCCACTTGCATTAGATCCTCAGGGCCCCAGTCCTTGGCCCCTTTGACAACCCCTTCCTTCCTTAAAAAGTTCTGCTCCCCGGCTCCACCAGCCATCCCCCACCCCTCAGGGAAATATGAACAGCTCCCTCCCATCCAGATCTGGGCGATGAGCCTGGAAGCCTCAGCACAGAAGCTGAGAGGCAAGGAGGGGCTGCATTCTGTCTCTGCATCCCATACCCTCCTGCTCCATCATGGCCCTACTGCCCAGGCCTCTCTGACCTGACCAGGAGCTCCCTGAAAAGAGCAAGTCAGATTCACGTCCCGGCCCCTCACAGGCCCAAAGAGCCTGGAATGCCGGTGACATTCCCTGCCCGACGGCTGGCCGGCTGAGCGGATGGTGGCCTGTATGGTGGCAGACTTATCTGTATGCCCAGCTGGCAGGGGCCTTCCTAGAACGCACCCGACCCCATTGTGCCTGGGGCCAGGGGGGCTGCTCCACAAGGTGCTCGCTGAGCTAACAGGGCTAATGCTGAGGGCTAACATTTATTGAGTGCTTCCTGTGGGCCAGCGCTGCTCTAGCACTTGATACTTTTTCACACAGTGACTCCCGCAGAGGGATGCTGATGGGGGATGGAGCAGCCTTGGTCTCACTAAGCTGGGGCGCTGATGGCAGGTGCCCGCAGACGTGACAGGGACCCCTGGCATGCAGCTCCACAGCAAAGCTCTCAAGGCTGCTCATAGAATCTGTAAGTTGAGACAGTTGTCTTTATGCCCACAGTTGGCCTAAGCAAGGATTGAGCGCCCAGTTGACCTCTGCAAGATGCCAGTTAATCAGCTGACCCCCAAATGAGCAAACAAGATTTACTATGCCTGACTGCCCACTCTCTCTCGTGTAAATCCTGTTTTATCTTTGTGGAATGAAACCAATCTATTGATACATGCCCCTTGTACAGAAGTAAAAGGCAACCTCATAATGAGCTAAATGTCTTTGAGCTATTCTCTGACACATATAACAGCCGCCCCTGAAGGAGGTTTCTATTCTTGTCCCCATGTTACAGATGAGGACATGGAGGCTCAGGGAGGTTAAGCAACTCGCCCAAGGCCACACAGCTGATGAATGGGGAAAGAGATGTGCCCCTGGCACCCCCACCTATTCAGACCTTGTGACTTGAGGCCCTTTCCTCTCTCAGACACAGCCCTGAGCCAGGAAGGCAGCCAAACCACCCTCGAGTGGTTGGGGTGTGGGTTATGCCACCCTGCACTTCCCTGAGGAGATCCCTGCCTCTCTGCCCATCCCTGAGGAAGGATAGCTGGTCCTCTGCCTGCTTATCCCTCCCAGGGACTCCATGAGGGCTGGAGCCTGTCCCCGCGCACACTCAGCTCCCCTGTGGGGCTCCCCCACGCCTACAGGGAAAGGTACGGACTACTCGGTCTGGTGCCACGACTCTGCGTGGGGCCCACTCCTCACCGTCACACGCTGTCCCCTCCCAGCACGGGGCCTCTCAGTCCCTCTGGCCAGCTCCTTTCACAAGGAATCAGAGAAAAACTCTTCCCTTCCCGGGACCCTTAGGACCCTCTCAGCATCGCTGCTTCGTCCTGATGGCCTTCACTACACCTCGCCAAGGGACCTCTAGACCTGTGTCACTCCAGGGAGGGTCAGGGGCGTCCTGGCTGCGGGGGGCCAGCGCAGAGTACCTCCACAGCCCCCACCCCTGAGGCAGGGCCCGAGCAGACAGGTCCCAGGAGCCCCAGGTGGCTTCCCTCCAGAAGGTCTCCACACGGCACGCGCGCCCGCACCTGCGAGTCACTCTGCTAGTGACCGGTCTGCGTGGGTGGGAGTGTGAGCACATGCCTGTGTGGAGGGCCTGTGAGTGCGCAGCCGGCCCTGTCTGGGGGTGCGTGTATGCCCCGTACAGCTGCGTGCTCCCGAGTCTAGGTATTTCTGTGCACCTGCGGCTTTGGGGGGGCCTGGGGGGTCTGGTCGGTATGTGTGGCTGTGGGTGACTTTCCTTAGGGCCCCCCTTTCCCAGAGCTGTGAGTGCGGGGAGGTGGGGGTGACGCTGTGACAGTTACAGAGGGACGTGGGGGGCTCACCCCTCTGCGGCCGTGAGGGAGAGCACCACGCCTCGGCCCGGACTCACTGCCTCAGACCCTCCTGCCCAAAGCTCCTGCCCAGCCCCCCACCCCAAACAGGCACCCACTAGCTGCAGCCTTGTGGAACCAAATGGAGGGGACTCCCGGAGCAGCTGGTTGGGGGTAGGCACCCCCACCCTGGCGAATCGCTCAACTGAGAGGACCCTGCTTTTGCAGTCAGGCGGCCCAGGGTTAAATGTTAGCCCAGCTTCTTTCCATAAGCCTCAGTTTCTTCATCTGCAAAAGAGGGTGCCAAATCCCTGGGTTACTAGAGGACTAGGCGGGGTCAGGTTTCCATGGTAGATGCTCACTCACTGGGACCTGTGGCGATCGTGAAAATAATATTATTACAAGTCCAAGCGTCTGCGGCTAAGGAAAAGCCCTGAAGAGAGGGCTTGACAAAGTGGCTGGGAGCACGTGCCCCCAAGTCTGCGAAAGTTGGGGTGTGGCCACAGAGGGAGCCGTGGAGGGGGGAGCTGGGGGAAGGTGGGGGTAATGCCCTGGTGAGGCAGGTGGGTGGGGCTGCGGGAGGCTCATCCTGGGTCGATGGAGGCCTGTGGGCCTGCAGGGCCTCCCAGCTAGGCCCGAGGCCAAGTGGGGCGAGAGCACCTGACCCAGGGGCTGCATCTGTCTGTCCACAGCCGGCTTATCGTCCCAGAGCTCTCGCTGGTGCTGAGCAGGTCGCCGGGCCTCCTCCCCTGCCATTGCCCGGCCTGTCCAGGGTTGCCTCCGGGGCTCCGCCAAGGCTCCTCCTTTGCCTTCCTGGTCTGAGGTGTTGGCTCTGCTCACCCTTGGGGAACCTCTTCCAGGAGAAGGGGCTGAGCTGGTTGCCCAGGGTGGCTTCTGGGAGCAGGAGCAGTCCTCTCCGGGCCTAAGGCTGCCCCGTCCCACCAGGCTGACACCGGGCCACCATCCTAGCAGTGTCTGCCTTCTGCTGCCGCAGGGCCTGCAGAAAGACCCCTTTCACCTGGCCCAGGGTCTCGTGGTACATTCGGAAATCCTCCTCCTTTCCACGCAGGGCACTGCCCAGGGCAGCCTTCAGCATCTCGTTTTCCTCCACCTGGATGGCCAGCCTGGGCCACATGAAGAAAGGGCTCAGTGCGGCCCACGCGAGCATGCGTGTGTACAGGGGTGCTGGGAACGGGGCTGCCAGCGAGGCTGCTCTTGAGGCTCGGGGTTCTCTCTGACCCGTCCCCTCCTCCCACGGACCCTGGGGGAATACCATGTGGGATTCCTCTCTGGGCCCACCCACAGCCCTGGGCCTGGCACCCAGTAGCACCCCCAAATGTTGGCTGCCTCAAGGATAAGTACTAATCTATAGGGGTCCCTCCATCCTTCCTTGAACATCACTGCCTTTGACCCTGAAAGTTGAACTGAGTGAGAAAAGTGGCTTCAGCAACCCAGGCTTAGTCCAACTCTCAGAACTCGGAGGCCATCGGAGATGCGGCTGGGTCTCTCTGCCCTCTGGCGCCAAGCTGCTGAATTGCAGGCCTAGACCCCAGGACCCAGCAGGCAGCCCTCTGAGCAAACAGAAGTCAAACTGGGAGGGACAAGGTGCTTCTGCCCATCAGAGTACCTCCGCGCAGACAATGCCACCCTCCGGAAGATGGGGCAGGAGAGCACCTGGTGGTCAGCTCCTCCATCTGTGATTCCATGGGCACATTGGAGAGCTGGGTGAGGGATGGGTCCTTCCTTTCACTCCTGTTCGGGTTGTGCCTGGTGCTGGAAGCGGGCAGACCTGTGGGGCGGTAGCAGCCACTTTCTGTGATGAGGCCGTGGCCCCGTGTCAGTGCTCTCCTTCTCCCCTCTCCACCCCACTGCCTAGTTCCTGCTTTTCCGCTTGCTGAAACATTATACTTCCTTCAAGATGGAAGACAAGGCATAGCATACCAAGTTGTCAAACCACTATGTTGTACCCCGGAAACTAACACTGTGTGTCAACTATACTTCAATCAAAAAAAAAATTTTTTTTTTAAGATGCAGGACAAGGGCTGCCTCCCTCCCGGATGCCGGCTCTGCATTCCCCTGGACTCACGCTTTAGTCTCTGCTACAGCCCTGATTGTGCTTGCTTTGTACCAAGGTGGTTCCTCTCTTTACTGTCTCCATCTTCGCAATTCACAATGAGTCTAGATCAGAACCGCCTCTGATGCCCTCATACCACTGAGTCCCCCTTGCCTCCAAAGCTTACCCTGACCAGCAGCTCCCTACATACATACAGGGAGTCCAGGGGGGCCAGGGCCAGGGGCCACAGAACACTCAGAAAAAGAAATCAAAGGCAACTGGTGGGAATTTGGGCGCAATCCAGCGTCAGAAAACCTGTGCTGAAAAGGCCCTCAGAGGTGGTGTGGTTCTCGGGAATGGTGTGGCCCAGGGAAAAATCACCTGGCATCAGTAGACTTGGCTTTCACCCCCTGCTGTGTGGCCTCAGGTAAACCATCAACCTCTCTGAGCTGGTTTTCTCATCTGTAAAATGAGGATAATAGTTCTTGCCTCTAGAGCTCTCTGAGGCCTGGGTGAATTCACATTTTTACCTCAAGGCTCTGTGTGATCGGACCACCTCCTTAGTATTCTGTCACTTCTCTGACCTTGCCTCATACTCCCCTCCCCTCACCATGGGCCAGCCTCACTTGCTATTCCTTGCTGTTCCTTCAAGCCTCCCACCAAGCTCTCACCGCAGTGCCTTTGCACTTGCTCCTCCCTCGAGTATCGGTATGCCTCACTCCCTGCCCCTCCCACTGTCCCTGTGCAGATGTCAACTCCTCAGGGGGCTCTTCCCTGGCCTCCTGGAAACCAGCTGCTCTCTCAGCACCTCCTATCTCCTCCTTGGCAGCGAGCCCCAGCACCTGCCTCCATCTGACTTAGCATGTCTTTTACTGGTTTTTTGGTAATTACCCATCTTCCCCACTGGAGTAGAACTGCCGTGGAGGGACCAAATTCCAGACTCAGGTCTCCTCATTCTACAGATGGGGGTGCTCCACTCCCTGAAGCAGTGGTGCTCTGCCCACATCATAGGCCAGCAGGTGGCAAAGGCCACATGGACACACTTTTTCTCAGGCCGCAGCTCTTTGCTGTCTAGGCGGAACCAAAATGGTTTTTCCCGCCATGGCCGAGCACCCCCTGGTTGGGTTACTCAGGTCATAAGCCCAAGGCCTAGAGACACCACATTCTTAGGGGACCTACTCTTGAGGGCCCAGCAGGGCTAAGTTATAGGGACCTTCCTCAGCCTGGATTCTCAGCAGCAACTGGAAGGGCCCTTGAGGTCTGGGCCCTGCTGGTGGGAGAAGAGAAAAGGGCACAACTCCTGCTTTGTGCCTCATTCCTGGCACATCCTTCTGAAATGTTCTGATCTCATCTGGGCTGGGGACAAAGGTCTGAGTGTCCTCACTAGGGGAGGGGGTGGGGGATATACTGGGATGTTGAGAGGCAGGGCAGTAGGGGGAACACCTCCACTCCAGAGCCTGTAGGGGGTTGGGATGGGGACGTCAGAGGGAGGCAGGTCCTAGCCCCTCCATACTAAAGATTCCTCCTTTCTTCGCTTCTGGCTCTGGCATCCCATGCCCCCAGCTGGCCCCAGCCACACAAGATGCTGATGCTGCTGGTCCAGGGACCACACCTGAAGAATCTCTGTGTTAGGGGACGCCTGGGTGGCTCATTCAGTTAAGCATCTGCCTTCAGCTCAGGTCATGATCCCGGAGTCCCGGGATCGAGTCCCACATTGAGCCCCGTATCGGGCTCCTGGCTCAGCGGGGAGTCTGCTTCTCCCTCTCCCTCTGTCCCTCATCCTGCTCTTGTGCTCTCCCTCACTCAAATAAATAAATAAAATCTTTTTTAAAAAAAGAATCACTGTGTTAGAGAATAGATCTTTTAGTTTAGGACAGCAAGATCTCCGTCTGCAGCTATGCGTGGTCATGTGACTAGGATCTGCTCAGGAGATGAAGGCAGAAGTGACAGAGCAACCTTAGGATCATGCTCTTAAAAGGTGAGGAGCAGGTTGTCGCCTCCCCTCCTACCCTTCCTGCTGCTGGTGAGGAAGCTAAAGCAGCCATCTTAGACCATGGCGGCCGCATGTTGAGCACGGTGGAACACAAGACAGAGAAGCCCGGTCCCCAAGACTACAGAGAACCCACTTCATCCCCGCTCAACTGCTGCCAGAAGCAGAGAGGGATTCTTCTCCTGGTCAGCCACTGCCATCCTGGCCTCCTCAGCAGGCCAACTTTACCCCTGGACCAACTCTACACAAAGTCAGCTCGGGACAGAGGGTTAAGGGTGGGGTGGGGGTGGTGACTGAGGCTATTTAGCAGAGGCACTGCCACCTCATATAAGGGTTTGCAGGTGTCTGGGTCAGGGCCACGTGCAAGCCCTTTGGGGCTCCTGGTTCTGACTAGGAGGCCCAGGAAAGAGGACCCCCCAGCAGCATGGGCAGGCAGAGCTCCACCCCGATGGAGGCCTCTGCTTCCCACATTCTTCTCGAAGGGACTGAAGTGGTGCTGCTGACAGGCTCCTCCAGTAGCAGCAAGTCCACCCCCCTGCCACTGGGGCCCCTGGTCCAGCCCCTACCTGTTTTGCTCCTGGGGGCTGCTCTCTGACTGACTGACGTCCTCCCAGGCTCCAGGCGCATCTTCTCCAGATGCTGCTCCAGCACCACGCTGCGTTGCCGCTCCTCCTGCAGCTTCTTCTCTGATTCCAGAAGCTTGCTGTTGCTCTCCTCCACCCTGATGATTAGACAGGAGGGGCTGCCATACCCCAGGGCAGGCAGGGGCAGCCCCCACCCCAGCGGCTCTGGCTCTCAGAGAGGCAGGCGCATCTTACACTGGTGGTGGTGTGACTTGTTCTTTGTTTTTACTGCGGGGACATAGGAACATGTGTTTGAAAGTCATATAGTTCTCTCCAAGGCTTAAAATGGAAAGTTTGCCAGCCACTCACACGCCTCCCCAGTCCCATTTCCGGCTCTCCAGAAGCAATCATTTAGAACACTTTTAGCTGTTTCTTTGAATATTTACTGCCGTATTTCTACAGATGTCCATACTGCTATTTTTTAAGGCTTAAATATAATCTTTCGACTTCCTGTCATGCAACACGAGAATGTAGCTTTAGTTTAACCCTCTTCCCTTACCAAACAGAATCACCCCTCCACCTCCTAATGTAGTTACATATCATTTTTCAGCTGAATTAATAGTAGGGGGTGTATTAGTTTTCTATTGCTGCTGTAACAAATTAGCACAAACTTAGCAGCTTAAAACAACACATATTTATTATCTCACAGTTCTGGAAGTCAGAAGCCCAGCAGGCTCCGTTGGTTTGTCTGCTCCAGGTTCCAAAAGCCAAAATCAAGGTGTTGGCTGACCTGGGCTCTTACCTGGAGGTTCTGGGAGAGAATCCACTTCCAGGCTCACTCAGGTTATTGAAAGAATTCAGTCCCAATGGAAGGACTGAGGTCCCTGTTTCCCGCTGGCCTCTGGCTGGGTGATTTTCATCTTTTAGAGGCCACTTGGCCCGCTCCATCTTCAAGGCCAACCAGACACCCTTAGCATGCTTTGAATCTATCTGACTTCCTTCGAAGCATTTCTCTGGCTGACCCCAGCTGGAGAAATTTCTCTGCTTTTAAGAGCTCAAGTGATTAAATTGGGCCCACCTGGTAATCCAGGATAATCTTCCTATTTTAGGGCCCATAACTATAATTACATCTGCAAAGCCCCTTTTGCCATATATCATAAAGTATTCACAGGCACAACAGCAGGGAGCAAAGGGCATGGGGGACAAAATCCTGTCTACCACAGGGAGTTACATTAGAACAATTATCCAGACATGGAGCATGGTAATGATCAAATTTTCTTTCTTATTTATTTATTTTTTTTGCTTTTCTCGGATTTAGTGATTGCTTTCTGTTTATTATTATTTATTGTTATTACTTATTATTATTTTCTATATGCCCATCATGAATTCATGGGACTTGAAGACATTGCCATTCGGCCATTTCACAGGAAGGATTTGTTTAATCTCACTAGAGCTGGGGAAGTATGGCCTTCCAGACTTCTGTGATACAAAAGGCTCAGCTAGAAGGCCAGGACTCCCCGAAATTTAACCTAAGCAAAGGGTTGCATACACACAGGCAAATCAGAGTGGAGGTCTGGAAATTTATAGTGTTGGAGGAAGTGGTCTTCCACTTGGGTGCAAAGTCAAAACGGAGCAGAATGGTGACAATTTTGAACAGCATACAATTACTAACACAAAGCTGTATACTAACACAGTTATACAGCTACTAACATGACTTGTTCAAGCATGTTCCTTGAAACTTTATTTGCAAAAGCAAAAAAAAAAAAAAATCTACAGGTCCATCAATAGAAGAAATACAGAGTAAGTGGTAAATATAATACCATGGAATGTGATAGAACATGACAGGGTTCAACACAGTGGCTGCCGGCCTCATGTCCACAGGTAGCTATTTCAGTTGAAATTAATGAAAATGAAATAAAATTAAAAATCAGTTCTTCAGTCACACCAGCCACATTTCAAGTGATCCAAGCCACATGTGGCTAATGGCCACTGCATTGGACAGCAGAGCTCTAGAACACCTCCTTCATCACAGAAAGTTCTGCTGGACAGCACTGCTCTGGCAATGAGAAAGAATGAGGTAGGGCTACATGTATAAACACAGATCTCCAAATCATGGGATTGGAGAAGAAAAACAAATGTCACAAGAATGCATACAATATGATGCCATTTATGTAGATAAAGGACAAATACATCATAGTGGATTAACACAATAAAAACACTCCTTAACCATAAAAAGAATTTGGACTGACCTGAAGAGGATGTCTGAGATATATTATTGAGTGAACTAAATAGCAGAAGATTATGCATAATATATGACCTAATTAAAAATTTTATAACAGATTAAAAATTTAAAAACAAATAGATACCAGTGCTAATGAAACTCAGCCAATGAGCTGACAACAGGGATGTGCAGCAGCTACTGACTAGTCAGCTGGGGTGAGGGGCTTTCATTTTTCTGTCGTGTATTTCAGCAATGTTTGCATTTTGTTGAGGTGTGTATTCTGTTTGTGCTAGGGGAAATAAGAAACTAACGGCAAACACCATATCAATGCTAAAGCACTTTATGAATTCTGACAAAATTTAGGAACAACCAAACTTTTGGTTTCTCCTCCCAAATGTGCCTTCCTCATCTTGATAAATGTCACCACCACCCATGTAGACGCCTGGTCTAAATACCCAGGCGGCATTCTTGCCTTCTCTCTCTTCCCTGCTGCTTTCAGCTTCCAATTTATCAGCAGGCCCTATGGCTTTTCCTCGACTCCTTCTCACTCCTTCACCTGGAGTGTGGCCTGGTCTGGAGCTGCTCCTCCGCGCCTCCACAGCTTCACTTTCTACTCAAGACTTCCCATTGGGATTCTGATTATTCTCTTTTGACCAGTCTTCATTCTCACAGATTTTTTTCTTCTTCGATCATTAACTGGGCTAATTCGGCTCAATGCTTGTTTGTCATGGTTTTGGGGGTGACTCTAACAGCTCTCTCAGACCATGTGCCTCAACCTCCTGACAGACCAGATTTTTTTTGACTTTGCCTTTTCACTTTGTAATTGATTTTTATCATATTTCAAGAGTCTGACCAAACTGACCCAATGGCAGTGTAAAGTGAATAATATTAAGTAAGGCAAGTCATTAGTGAATATTTTCATGTAAAAATTTTGCTTTTGTAAGGACTCTAAGTGTGGGGAAACTGATAAAGAATACTCATATAAGGAGGTCCCCCTACCCAGGTATTAATTTAATATAAATGATACAAGACCTTTATGAAAGACAAACAGACATGATATTATACTACATATATAATACTCTATACATAATTCATAAAGAGCTCTTTATGGATGTAAAGAAAAAATATAAATGACTCCCTAAAAAATGTGCAACACTTTGAATAGGTATTTAACAGAAAAGAACATGTAAAAGGCTATAAACATGTGAAAAATATACTCATCCCCACTTTTGGTTATAGCAAAGTAGATAAAAACAACTGAGATAATAGTGTTCCTTTATTAGTTTGGCAAACATGTTATGCATTGATAAAACTTTGTGGAGGTGAGGGCATGGGGAAATGGTAGGTAGTTCACATTATTAATGGGAATGCAAATGGATTCATGTTAAAAGGGAAGTTTACCATTATTTGTGAACATTTAAATGTACACATTCTTTGATCCAGTGATTCCACATTTAGAAACTTACAGTGATATACTCTCATAAAAATGTAAAGATGTGTTTAGTGTGAGTCCATCTTGTAATAAAAATGTAGGTGCATATATGTGCACATATGTATATGCACGTATACACATATATTTGCAGATGCATTTTTGGATGTGCAAGGAAAACATTTTAGAAGTTCTGACAGTTCTTTTCTATGAGGAATGGGGAACTGCAGGTTGGAAAAGGAGGCTTTTCACAATAAGTAAGTATACGTTTGTAATAGAAAAACTAATAAAACAGAAAAACTAATAAAACCTTCAATCGCATAGAGCAGGAGTTTCGATGCCAATGTGAGGGCAGAAGCTGTAAACCTGGACTCCTATTAAGCAGCAAGCTGCAAGGAAGCTCTCTGCATGATTCTGGAAGCCTCAAGAGTGCCCTGTTTGCAATAAAAGACTGAGACATCTGTAAGCCAGGGAAGTGGTAAGGAAACCTGTAGTCAACCAAGGCCTTAAGTGTGGGAGGGGGGGAAGCACTGATCATGAGAAAATTGAAACACAAGCCCAGCACTCATGTGCTCAGGAAACCCTAAACCAATAAATTAGCATAAAGTACCAATGAGAGACCACTGAAACCCCCAAAGCTCCACAGAGACAAAAGCAGAACCATTCCATAGGAACACTTTCATAACCTGAGAACTCCCACAGAAAAAAGACAAAAAGTCAACAACACTGAAGACAAGCTCACAGAAATAACACAGAAGTACAAACCACATAGAGAAATTATTCACCGTGAGGGGGAGTCAACAGACATTACTTAGGATCCTAACTAATGAAGATGATAGAGCAACTCTAAAGGGATGAAGTAAGTTTAAAATTATTACAAGGAGAAAAGCAAGAAGTCTTCATGAAGAACACTTCTTTTTTACACAAAAAAGAACTGCTAGAAATGAAAAAAATACAGTTATTAAAATAGGTTTCGTGGCAGATGAAGTGCAACTGAAGAGATTTAGGGAGCAGATTTGAAGATTTGAAGAAACCACACAGTTATCAGCCCAAAATATCACGAAGGTTTGAGAGCTGCGGAGGAAAGAAGAAGGTCTAACAGGGGCTGACTAGGCATTTCAGATGGAAGAACAGAAACAATGGGGAGAGGCAACATATGGAGAGATGTCCTTGGCAATATATAAATTGAAGTCCTCGGAATGAAAAAGCACATCAATTACTAAGTAGGAGAAATACAATGAAATAAAGTACCTAGACCCATCACAGTGAGACTTCAAAATACCAAAGACAAAAGGAATATCTGAAAAAACATCTAGAGAGAAAGGACATAACTATGAAGGAACAACAACCAAACTGATAGCAGGTTTCTTTTTGGCGACAATGGATGCTCAAAGACAATGAGCTATCATAGCATCCCGGTGCTTAGAGAAAGTACCTGACCATCTAGAATTCTACACCAAATGAAATTCTCCTTCAAGAGAAAGGCAAAATAAAGATTCCAGAGTAAACACCATCCACACGGTCTCGCTGAACTAAAGGATGCACTTCACTAAGAAGGAAGCTGAACCCAGAAGGGAGATTGAAATGCAAGAAGCAAGAGTGAGGGAAGACATTTTTAAGTATGTTGGCCAAAGTAAATGAACACTGACTAATTTTTTAAAAGATGAATTTGGAGGGTTAATTTCAGAGGGTTTAGAAAGAAGAATGCAATATTAGAGAAATATTAGAAACCAGTAACATGAAAGACACAAGTAGGGGAATCAGAGTTAAACATTGTAAATATATTGGGGCACCTGGCTGGAGAAGCATGTGACTCTTGATCTCGGGGTCATGAGATTTTTATTATCAAAGGGATAATAAAGAAATCTACAGACTTTAGACTTGCTGAATTCTATGTTAAAAGTTACAGGTAACCACTAAAAGGATAGAGATAGAATATATAACTTCCAAGCTTGCATGTAAGAGAGGGAGATAAAACCTGACCTAGCCAATAGAAAAGATAAAACCTGACCTAGCCAACAGAGAAAAAGGAGCAGAAAAATCATGGCAAATAGAAAATATTAATTGAGATGATCAAAATATTTCCAAATATTACAAAAAATGGATTAAACTCTCCTCCTCAAACACCAAGTCTCAGACTGAATTTCAAAACAAAGCCAAGGGGTGCCTGGGTGGCTCGGTCGGTTAAGGCTTGGTCAGTTAAGTGTCTGACTTGGTTTCAGCTCAGGTCATGACCTCAGGGTTGTGGGATCGAGCCCTGCATCCAGCCCAGGTCGGGCTCCAAGCTCAGGGGGAGTCTGCTTGGGATTCTCTCTCTCCTTCCCCCTCTGCCCCTCCCCCTTCTCTCATGCATGAGTTCTCTCTCTCTCTCAAATAAATGAATGAAATCTTTAAAAAAAATAAAAAATAAAAATAAAGCCAATTATATGCTTTTCAAAAAGAGACATGTTTAGTGACCTCTGTCATGGAAGACTAAGTGAACTAGCCCCTCCTATTGTAAACAACTAGAAAAGTGGATAAAATATAAGAAATAAGAAACAGCAATGTTCTCAGACACTGGATAACAGGACGAGAGGCACAGATCCTTGGACACAGGCCTTGAGAGAAGGGAAACAAGGACGAGCTCTACTGTTGTTTTTAGTCTGACTGCACCAGGTGAGGGGGTGAGGGGACCCCATGCAGAGCACAGTGGTCTCACTGGGATAAGGACACAGGACCAGGGACTTGCAGGGCCCTGAGGCCGCTGGAAGGGGTAGGGCAGAGTATGAGAGGGGCAAGCTCTGCCTCCCTGATGCGAGACTGGAACAGACCCCCCAGAAAAAGAAGGGAGTAGATACTGGGGACCTCTGAGAAGGGCAGGTCTCTACTTTGGGGTGAGAAATCCCAACAGGTTTGGGGGCATCCGAATGCTTTCCTTGTGTGAGCACTGTGGGACAGCAATGCCCCAGAGCAGAAAAGGCTGTGTGTCTTAGCTAATGGGCCTGGGACAGCCTCCGAGAGCTAGCTCCCCTGCACCCTAAAATGACACAGAACAGCAGAGTGAACCCAAAAATGTCAAGCTAAGAGAAAAGCACACACGCATGACTCATAGTGAGTGCCTTGCTTGCCTCACACGAATTCCAGCTCTGCATGGGGAGGCCCTGGAAGAGGAAATAGCACGTGCAGAGAGAGGCCAGTAAAGGAGAACCCAGGCACCTCTGCCGAGCTTCCAGAGGAACCAGGCCATGTGAGTGATGCAGGCGTTCTGTGGAATCGAATCCCTGAGGTAACCCACGGAACCTCAAGAAAGAATAAACCATTGTGTTTGAAGCCACGAAGAGTGGAATGGTCTGTTACACGGCAATGCATAACGGAGTCACCTTGGTTCACTCAGGGCCAAAACTCAGGGCCACTCGAGGGAAATGGGAGTATGTTTCTTCCATTTGGTAGACTAGAGGCTTGTACTATCCACTACATTTTAGTTGCAGAAAAAGAATTAATGTTACTTTTCTCTTATCTCCGAGTATGTCTGAAATTCATATCCTCTTCATGGATTACATGAAAAGGGAAAAAACACTGAAAGCTGGTCACTTCTCACTGCTTAGGTGCTGACCACTTCCCAGCACCCCTCACTCCTTCTTTGGTAACGGTACTCTTGTTTTTCCCTTTGGCAAGCTGCCCCTCCTCCATTCTATGAGCACCTGCAGGTACTTCCAGTCAAGGTGCCTGGCCTATGTCCAGGGATGGACCTGTGAGCAACCCAGGTCAGCTAGACCTTCTCTCCCAGAACGTGCTGGCACAGGAAGCGGAAGCCATTGGGCCAGCGCCCCAGGAGAGACCGCCAAGGGTTCCTGCTACCGCGTCCAGCCCCCAAGATGCCCAGACTTCCTTGGGCTCCTCTCCTGCCCCACCCCTTGAAGTCGGCCAGCACCTACCAAAATCTGCTTTTCCCTTAACTTAGCCAGGATTGGTTTCTACTGCCTGTCACCAAAGAGCCCTGGCTGCATGCCCCGGTAGGGCAGGAACTCAGTGGTGTCCTTTATATTTTTCAGTGTGGAGGTCACATGGTTGGGCCATGCGTTGGCCTGAGTACCTGCAATTCTTGCCAAAAGGGCCACTTGAGGGAGGAGCACTGATTTATCTGAATGGAAGTCTGTCAACAGCCCCTTGGAGAAAACTATGCCTCCTGGCCCACTGCCTTGGGCCACATGCTTCCCTCCCCCTCCCCAAAGAAGTCTCAGCTGCCATCTCTGAGCAACTCTCTTGCCTTTTGTAATTCTGATGTCCTTCTAGCCTTTGTCTTCCCACCAACTCCCCCAGTGCCCTGAGGAAGGTGCCGTGTTCATCAGAGATTTTAATTATTTGTGGACTGATGTGACTGCTTTAACTACTCCAGAGAGCCTCTCCCCGAGACTCCCACCTCATGTCCGCAGGGATGCAACAGTCCCATTGAATATCTGTAGGACAGGGCAAACCACAAGTGTGACAATAGGGCCCCAAGGCTGTGGGACACCTAGGTGAGCACCTGAGTGGTGACCGGAAATACCCTAGACCGACACGGTGGAAGCCGAACTCTCCAGGAAGGTGGACCCAGTCATGGACGAGACCGGGTCCCTGCCCAAGAACAATGCCCTTGAGCCAGGCTCTCATACCCCCAGCCCACACAGGCCCATGAGAGCATGTCCCTGGGTGCCATGTGTTACCGTTTCTGCAGGACTGTGACAAACTCGGTAAGCCGGTCACGCTCCACTTCAGCGGCCTGCCAGAGGGCCTTGAACTCTGCCACCTGTGCCTGCCAGCCTTTCTGTTCAGGGGAGTCTGAGAACCTGCGGACCAGGGTGGGGCAGAGGTCAGGGGTCAGAGGTCATTGAGGGGTTATCAGGAGACATACACTTACTTGTGATGGTGGGAAGGATTAGGAGAACATTCAGGGTGCCTCAGAGGCAGCCTCAGAGCAGGAAGCCAACCCAGTCCTTCCTAGCCCTGCTGGTCCTCCTCCTCTGTCTTCTTCTCAGCTCACCATTCCTGTGCCTGCTGAAGTCTCCAGACCTCACTCAGCTGGCTGCACAGCCAGACCCCACCCAGGCTAGAGCTGCGTCAGTACCTCTGTCCATCCAGTCCCTGTAGGGGCCTGGAATTGGGCTGGCTGCTCTGGAATTTGGCCCTTGAGGGCCTAGGGTGCCCCGGGTACCTGGGGGGCCAAGGGCCTGGCCACCTTGCCCATTTTTACGTGGGCCCAGCCTCTGTCTCCCTGTCAGCCTACCCCAGCCTCCTTCATCTCCTGGCTTGGCCCCACACCCAGCCCACCTTCCTGGACACTTGGCTTTGTGACTTGGTCAGTTTTCTTCAGTGCCGATCTAGCCGGGCCCCGCTTTCCTCCTTATCACTGGGCCTGCCTACTAGCCCCTTAGCTGCTGGCTGGAGCCCAGACAGAAGGGGAACTCTGCCCCCCAACCAAACCCCCCAGAGCCCATGTGTGAGTCCCAAGCTGCTCTCTGCTTTGCCCCCACCTTTCCCCCTGAGACCCTGGGGGCCCTGGGTTTGCTTTCCTAGCATCACAGGACACACGGAGAGCTGGGCTGGGGCGTGTGAGACCAGAGGCTAACTTGGTCTGGAGTCTGGGCCTGGGTCCTCCCTCTGAACATGGAGGGGGTTGGCTGAGATGGGTGTGAGGACTGCAGACCCCTCTCTGTTCTGACACCTAAATACACTTTAAGGCCTTGCTGCTCAAAGTATAGTCTCTGAGTCAGTGGCTGCGGATCCAGACCTGCTGAATCAGAGCCTGCGTGCTCTGGCAAAGCTCTGGTCAACTCACCTCCACGATTTGCTCATTGGGTGGGGGGAGGGAGAAGAGGGGGAGCCGCAGAAGAAAGGGGCTCTCCCCTCCCAGACACCCCGCCAGCCCCACAGAGCCCGTCTCTGGGGTGGCTCCCGCCGGTGCTATCACTGAGGGAAGAGGCTGGTATGCTCTGTGGGGGCAGGGCCCACGGGTGGTTGGCTTCAGTAAGTACTTGTATAGTGTGCGGGACAGAAGCTTGGGAACCAGCAGTCTGGACAGCTGAGGAGTACATCTGGTCCTGCTTCCCTGTGGAGTGCACAGGTCACAGACCCACGGGCCTGGAAGGGATCTTGAGGACCATCGTGGCCCTCTTCCTGCTCCCACTACTGTGACTCAAACCTCAGAGAGACAGAGCCTGTCCATTCTCTCTGGGGCGCCAGGAGGCCTCCCACTTTTGGAAGTGTGGCATGCTCCCTTGTGGCTCGGAGCAGCCCACTCTCCCCCAAACGCCCTTGTGACCCCAGGCTGATGGGTGAGGCAGCTGCAGGGCTGGCCTTGGCCCACAGTCCCTGTGCTGCCAAATGTCAGGCCAGAAGTGTCTTAGGCCCTCCTCAGGAAGCAGCATCCCAGAGAGGATCAATGCCTGGAGCCATACAGCAAGTCAAACACGGACTCGGGCCACTCAGAGGCCTGGCCTGGAACCTGAGCTGACCTGCCTGAGGGGTGGGGATGGGGGCTGACAGCAGGAGCATGGCTCCAGTGGACAGTGGGCAGGGCTCCGGACAGGGCTCAGAGACAGGACAAAGCCACCATTTGTCTGTGAGCTGGCAGGAAGAACAAAAGGCCCATTTAAGCCCTAGGCTTGATTCTAACAACAAAGAGGGGGCCAGAGAGCTGAGGGGATATCAGTGACTTAAAGTGGGAACCCATACGACATGAAATTCTCCCCCTAGAGACTGATTCTCAATGGGGAAGAGAAGACAAGGAAAGGAGCTGGGCTCTAGGCCCTGGAAGGTTCCTTGTGTTAACTCTGTGGTAGCAGGAAGGGACATTAGACTGCAAGCCAGAGGCCAAGACTCTGGTTCAGTAGCCACTTCCTCTATTAACTTGGATAAGGCACTGGGCCTCCCTGATCCTCTATGTCCTTATGCAAACTTGGAAGAGTCCCTGGATTTGGCCTGGCCTCAGTTTCCTCTCCTTTTAATGGGATGGCAGTACTGGCTGAGCATTCAGGGTGGGAAGGACTGTGAGGGCCCTGAGGTCCTGGGTTCATACCTGGGTGAGGCCCCATGAGGACTGGGCAGAGAAGGCCACGTGAGAGCAGATTCCACCAGCGTGTGGCCCAGGCTGGTCACGGAGCTGTGTGAAGGCAGAAGGGGCACATCACCACAGGAAGGCAGGCTGGGCCAGGCCTGGGAGGAGAGCAGGGGCCAGCAGGGATCTGGGGAGCCCGAGGAGGTGGCCAGTGCTGGCCCTCGTAGCAAACCTGGCCAGGCGGTCCTGCAGATTTTCTGCCCTTCTTTCTAGAACTCTTGCTGGCTCAAAACGAGACAGAACCAGGAGACATAAGAGCCTTGAGCAATCCAAGACAGGGCTGTTTGAGAATCCTAGAAACAGGTGCGTTTCAAGGCCAGCTCAGAGAGGATATTACAGGGAGCTCCAACCAGATGTCTTGCAGAAATAATATCTGGGCCTAACTGGCTCCTCCATGCAGATGCAAGGCTAATGGAATACGAGACGCCCACATTTGGGAAGGACAACGCCACGGTCATCTTAAAATTGCACCCGTGGCTTCTGAGCAGAGGCAGCCTTTCTTCTGAATAATTAATATTCACTTTCCAACCACTCTATCCCCTTTTTTTTCTTACCGAGAAGATCCAAGCCTGCCAACGTGATCGCCTGCTGAGGCTGGGGGCTTGGGCTGGCCAGGGTCCTCCAGGAACTTGGTGTAGGCGGGGTTGACCTCAGTCCCACTGGACCCCTTGCCCACTTCTTTATTCTGAAGATACTGCAGGGAACAGACGTGGGTTCACTTCTCAGCACTTTGGCTCAGAGGCCTGGGGAAGGCAGGAGGGGGCCTTGGCTGGAGTTCGGGGCTTTTAGGGGACATGAAAGAGGCTTCTTTTCAGGAGTGAAAAGCGAGGCCTGCTTGGTGAAGGCACTCCTTGCATGATAATGACATCTAATAATGCCTCTCTTCAGAAAGGGAGCTACATGCACGAGGTGGTGACTGGGCCAGGAAGCTGTTCTACATTCAGGTCCCGAAGGGAAGTGCATGGCCTTTGATTCGGGCCAGATCAGAGACTGATGTCTTTGAGTGGACCCACCTCTCGGGGCAGCCACCCCCACGCAGGGTGAATGCCAGGTGTGACTTGAGGCCAGCTGCCTTTGTCAGCTGGAGACACGTGGACTTAGTAGACACCTGGAGCCATAGAGGTTGCCAGGGCCTCAGCAAGGGCCAGCGGTCTAGCGGGGAGGCTGGGCTTACCGGGCCCCCTTCCCTCCTCACACCTCCTTCTTCCGGATAGCTGGAGAGGCCGGATTGAAGAAAGAGCCCCGGAGGACCCCCACCAGGGGGTCAGGCCACCAGGGGTGGACAGTTGGTGTGAGCCCCAGACAACCTGGCATGTCCCCCATCCTGAGACGCATGCCTCAACTGTCTGCTGGGTAATGCTTGACCCCCAGTCGGCTGATGATCTCCGAGGTAAGAAGCGCTTCCCTTTTGTGTGCCTGGAGCCAGGACAGTGGTGAGGTGAAAATACTGGAATGTTCCCGTGTGCTCCTTCAGATTTCACTTCCCAGTGGCAAGCAGGACAAGGACTGCAAGGCAATGTCCCCACTCACAGCCACACACACCCTGTCCCCAGGCCTTTGTCATAACCCTGCGCTCCCCCTCAGCCTTGGGGACTTCAGCATTTTCC
Source organism: Neomonachus schauinslandi (assembly GCF_002201575.2). Taxonomy (NCBI): domain Eukaryota; kingdom Metazoa; phylum Chordata; class Mammalia; order Carnivora; family Phocidae; genus Neomonachus; species Neomonachus schauinslandi. The sequence goes on along the minus strand of NC_058403.1, from coordinate 144,571,308 downwards.
ACCACAGCCACTGGGGTCCCAGGGGATGGACGGCTCGGAGACACACCACCAACCCCAGCCAACACCAGCCTGAGGCTGGAGCTGAGGGGCTCCTGGGCTCCCATGCTTCTGACGGGACCCCGGATCCCTGGGAATAAAGGGCAGGGCTGCTCTGTGACATGCCTTAGGCGATACCAGTCACCCTGGCTATGAGGCTTCTCTGTCACTGGGACAGAGTCCCAGTTCCAAGTCCCCTCCCCTCTGAGCACCCGCACCACAGGAAGGAGCCACAGAGAGCCCACGGGGCCTGACTCCCGGCAGCCCGGGCTGTGCTGGTTAAGGCATCTGTCAAGGTCCAGCTCTTCAGGGGCTCCCTCATTAGGTGAGCATTTATGAGCATCTATACTGGCCTCTCAGTCCTGTGCCAGGACGTGAGGCACCAAGGTACACGCCGCCTCAAGAGGAGAGGAGGACTTGGGGGGGGCAGGAAAACGATCACCCAGGGTGACAAAAGTTTGTCTTGGGGATGCACAGGGAGTTAGGAGAGTGCCCAGGAGGGGCAAGGAACATAGCTGGGGCCCCTGGCCAGGCAGTGGCGGTGGGGGAGGAAAGGGAAGGCACATGCTTCAGGCATGTGCACAGCTGCAGTGGGGAGAAAGCAGGGCTGTGAGGAGCTTAATGGTGGCCATGTGGCCAGAGTGTGGGGGAAAGGGAGGGGTGAAGAGGAGATACAGGCGGGGTGGCAGCAAGAGCTCGTCACGTGGGGCCCTGCAAGCTGGCTGGAGAGCAGCTTCCTTTGGGCCATCCCACTGCCTGGAATGTGAACGTGGAGCCTGGCACTGTAGCCGCCATCTTGGATCGTTAGGATGAGGGCCACGGCTGGGGACAGTGAGGCAGAGCTGGAAGGAGCCTGGACCCTTGAGGATTGAGTGAGGCCAAGGGTGACCGGGAGCCACAGACAGGTTTTGTGCAGAGACGGGAGATAATCAGGAAAGAGAGGAAAGGTATGTGAGAATTCGTGGGAAGCCAGATGGAAGCAGGGGAGCAGAATGGAGCCAGGGAGGACGTGGTGTGGCCTGAGTGAAGGTAGGTGGAAAGCAATGGAAGTTGCTGAGCTTTGTCTGGACAGTAGATGGACTTGCCAGGGCTTGGAAATGGATGTCAGGCCAGGCCAGCGCCCTACTCACCTGCACACTGAGTTGGCCAATCTCCAACTCCAGCTGCTGTACCTTGGCCTCCCGCTCAGCCACCATGGCCCGCAGCTGGGTGATGAGGCTGATGCTCTGCTGAGCCTCACTGTTGACCTGCTGGTCCAGATGGTGCTGCGACGCCCGGGTCTTCTCCTCCTGCAGACTCAGGCTGCCCAGAATCTCCTGGAGCTGCTTCAGCTGGTCCTGTGGGGCCAAGCAGGAGGGCAGACGACAGACAAGTTTAGCCATGAACCCTGGGCAAGGCAGGACAGGGAAGACTGCCTCCCTCACACACTCCTTGCTGCTGCAGGAAACTAACAGTGGGACCCTACCTGTTTCTTTGAGAAGCAGGAGGATAACTTTCCTTGCCTGCCCTTGCGGGGCTCACCAGGCAGGTGGGGACCCTGCCATTTTCCTGTCCTCAACTTCCTTCTCTGAGACTGGGCCAAGAAGGACATTGAGGGGGCTCTTGGGACGACAGCAGCTCAGATGGTGGGCCCTCTGCCAGTGGAGTGGGGGAGATATTCGGGGAAAAAGAAACCCTATCCCTCTGCTGGGAGATAGCCTTGAAGGCAGTCCCTGGACCCCCTGCCAGGGATTCCCTCAGCACCTGACTGAGGCCCCCTCCCCTGCAGATGCCCCCAGGAGACTAGTGGGCTGGAGGCTTCACCTGAGGACCAACAGGAAGGACAGGTCAGTGATTGAGAATGCAGAGGGAACTGAGGCCCGGAGAGCCCAAGGGCACAGTGCTGGTGGATGGCCGGGCTGGGGCTTGTCTGCAGCTTTCATCATGCCATCTGCGACGACTGAGGACATGCAGCTCCACACCTTATTTAAAAACTAGGAGCTGGAACGCCTGGGTGGCTCAGTTGGTTAAACGTCTGCCTTTGGCTCAGATCATGATCCCGGGGTCCTGGGATCGAGCCCCGCATCGGGCTCCCTGCTCAGCAGGAAGCCTGCTTCTCCCACTCCCACTCCCCCTGCTTGTGTTCCTGCTCTCGTTATCTCTCTCTCTCTGTCAAATAAATAAATAAAATCTTTAAAAAATAGTTAAAAAAAATAAAAACTGGGAGCTGAGGCTCAGCGAGGGGGTGCCAAAGGCCTAGGGTCACCCAGGGAGGTGTGAGCAGAGGCGGGTCTTCTGTGTTCCGCTTACCACCCCGTGCCCCCCAGCCAAGCCAGGCAGGGCCACCCCAGGGGCCTGGGGCACAATTTGGGATTCAAAACCCTGGGGCACTGCAGGTCCTAGAGAGAAAAGGCCAGGCTAGGTTCAGGAAAGCATTGTGGCCTTGATAATCAAGGCAGGCCTTACGGTCAGAGCAACCTGGTTTGAACTCAGTTGTACGGTCTTGGACGACTTAGCTAACTAACTGGACTCTTAGTTTCCCCATGTGTGAAATGGGATTAGAACAGATGACCCTAGGGGTTGTCTTGGCGACTAACCATTATGAACCACATGCACCCCAAGTGCCCGGGAGGGGCTGTATACTGTCACATGGACAAGAATTTGTACTGGCCCCTCAGTTTTTCCATCAAGGAAAAATGACCCAGGGTGTACTCCCATCTCCTTCCCCTGCACCCACTTCCTCCTCCTCTGGGGTCCACAGGCCCAGCGGCTGGTGCCAGGCTCTAACACGTCACAGCCAGCAGCAACACCCCACAACACGACGTGTATGCGTGCTCGGGCAGCCTCCGAGCTGCTCCTGTCCCTGGGGCATGGCTTTGCAGCTGACACCCGGGTGAGGCCATGAGCTTCTGGATGATGCTGGTGGCCTCTGGGGTAAGTGAGGGCTCACTCTGGCTGGGGCTGGGTCATGGGCTTCCGGGCAGGGTGGGGGGCCCGTGTTGGAGGAACCGGGCCCTGGCTCTCGCCAGGCCTGAGCGGCTGGGCCCTACCATGAGGGCGTCGATGAGCTCATCGTCATGTCGGCCTTTCTCCACCAGGGTCCCCATCTGACTCCTGAGGGTCTTCACTTCGCTTGACAGCACCTTATTCCGGGACTTCACGCCCTCCAACTTCTTTTTCAGTTCTTCAAGCTCTTTCTGGAGGGCATCCCGCTCACCCATGAGTTTCTGTAATCAGGAAATACAGCCTTGGGCAGTGGAGCTGAATGGGTCCCGGGCTCCCACTCACAGGTGAGGCCCGGTGACAGGAGGGGACTTCTGAAGGCCGGAGAGCAAGGCAGCTCCCAGCCCCCGCCTCTCAGGGGTGTCAGGTGGGGCCCTGCCCTTGCACGTGACAGATGTCACTAAGAGATGATAGCACTCCTCCATCAGCCCGAGAACACAGGCGTCCAGGCAGCTGCCCTTCCTCTGCCAGGGTCAGAGACGAGAGGAGCCACACTTGCCAACTGTAAGTGTGTCCTCCAGAGAGCATGGCTGTCCCCACCTCTCAATCTCAGCCTGAGCTGGGGAAAGAGCAAAGCCATGCTCTCATGAGCAGCACTAGGTCTAGGGTTCAAACAGAAGTGGCTCACCCCACCAGGAGCCAGAATGAGAGGGAGGTGCCACCCCGCTGCGTCACCTCACTTCCTCCATGCATGTCCAGCACATCAGCCCAGACTGCGCCACACTCGGGTCAGCTACTAACCGGCAACTCAAGTGCTGGGCATGCCTTCAGAGTCTCCCTCCTTCCTTCCTTCCTTCCTTCCTTCCTCCCTCCCTGCCTCCCTCCCTCCCTCCCTTCCTTCTCAAATATTTCCTGAGGGCCTACTGTGTGCTTAGAACTGTTATAGGTGCTGGGGATAGAGCAGAGAACAAAACAGTGTTTGTCCCCAAGGAGCTAACATCCTAGCTGGGGAGATAGATGTTCAATGGTTTACCTGTTACCACTGTTTACCTGTTGCTCTGCGTATTGAACACTGGGCAAGGGAATGGGGTGGGAGGGACAATGGCATGGTCAGGGAAGGCCTCTCTGAAAGGTGACATCTGAGAAGAGACTAAAGGAGGTGAGGGGATGAGCAAAGGTCCTGGGGTAGAACATGTGTGGCTAGAGCACAGTGAGAGAGGGGACAGGTCAGGGGCAAGGTTGGAGGGGGCAGAGTCCAGATTAGGTAAACCATCAGGAGCCAAGATTGAGACCCCGAGGAGGGTTTTGGGCAACGGGTGACATAATCTGCTTTGGTCTGGGGGTTAGTTATCATTGGAAAAGTGTTTTTAGATCCCTGTGAAAGTGAATTATAGAATGAAAAATAGTAGATACGAATCCAGAAGACCACTGATCTTTGCCATAGGCAGCCATTGTTTGCCTGTAGCTCTGCTGGCTACATACTCTAAGCTCTGCAGACGTCCAGCAGAGGAAGGACACACAGGGGACAGCCTCCTTCCACCGCAATGTGGCTTACAATCGGTTCAATGACTGCAACATGTTCTGTTCGGTGTGAATGTGTAAGTCTGAGCCAGGGGCACTGCAAACTCAACAGTTTCAAATCTCAGCTCCCCATCTCCCTTGAGTCCCCTCCCCGTGTCCCCTCCCCACTGCTACACTCACTGGAAGTCCTTCACGGTCCTTCCGCTTATCTCCCTTCCATCCCATCACTGAGCCCCGTAAAGTCGACCCTCAAACGTTGCAGGTGTCTGGCCTTTGGCTATAGTCCTACTGCCTTGGCTCTGGTCCCCGGATATGTCTCAAGTGGATTATCACCTCTGCCTCCCAAGCCTCCTCTGACCTAGCCCCACCGACCCCACCTGGCCATGTGACCTTTCCAACATGCACAGGGGTCCACGTCCCTCCATGACTTAAAACCCTTTGGTGGTTCTCCACTTCCTTCTAGATAAAAGCCCAAAGCCCTGGCTGGCATACAAGGTCCAGGAGGACCTGGCCTGGCCCGCCGCTCCAGTCCCTCTGTTCCCTCCTCACACCTGATGATCTAGGATGCTGGGGGTGCAATGCAGCGATGGTCACAATGTTCCTAGCACAGGGTCTAGTCCTGAATTGGCACTCGTAAATGGAAGTCTCCTGATGAAAAGGTAAGGCCTCATTGTTAGGAAGCCCACTGCCAGGGCCACTGAAGTGGGCCTTCTCAGCCTGCCAGCACCCCGTCCTGCTTCTTCCTCTATTTTCCTTGAGAAAGCCACACTCCCCACTCTCACGCCAACTTCTGAGAGGCTGACTCATCTCCCAGACCTGGGGAGAAGCCTGGCTGGTCAGAGCAGCCTGGACCCTCAGCTGCAGTGACTGGCTCAGGGACGGGCTTATGGCCTAAGCTAGCCGGGTGACACTTCATTCTGGGACTTTGTTGGAACTACTGGGAAAGAGAAGCCCTTTGTTTGTGGGGCTGGGCTGGACGATAGAAGCTGGGACTTGCAGGAATTCCCACGGGAGAGGGTGAAGCTGGTCCGGAAAAAGTGGCACTGAGACCAAGTCCCCAGATCCCTGGGTCCATCTGCGCCTGACGCTAGGCCACCTCTAGACCGTTCATCTACATGGGCCAATCAATTCTGTTTGTCACATAAGCCTGGTAGAGTTTGGCTTCCACCACCCTGGGCGCAGATCTGTGAGATGCAGCCAGTGAGACACAGCGCCCACCTTTCAGCAGCCTGGAGCTCTCCTCCACTGAGCCCCACCTAACCCTGTCCCTGGGCCATCCCTCTGGGCCCTGGCCGCCTCCTCTCCTTCTACAGTGACAATTTCAGGTCCAGCCTCTCCAGAACAGCCAGGATGGGGCCACCCGAAGCTCATGAAATGGGCTGACGACCCAGTCAGGCAGTTCCAGCTGGACTGACAGGACGTGAGGAAGAGGCACTGAGGTAACCCCAAGCCCCAGGGGTCTCCTGCCTCTAAGGGGTGGCTCAGAGCTCGTCCTCACGGCCCTGCAGAGGTGGTCACGATCTCCCGGTCCCCCGTGCTCAACTGACCCCTTCCCTGGACATGCATTACCTCCCAGCCCTCCTGTTTTTCCCTTTCCAGGCTGCGGATCCTCAGCAGGTTTTTCTCCTGTGCCGACAGCTTCCTTGGGTCTGGACCGACAGGCGGCTTGTCATGGGATGTTCCTGCAGACTGGCTTCGGGTCTGTCCCAGCTGCTTCTCAAGCTCGCGAACCTGAGGGTGGTAAAACTCGTCATTCCGCAGTGGGCCTGCCCTCACAGACTCAACCACTCAGGGGCTGCCCTGAGGTGCGACAGGAAGCCCCACTAGACTGAGGCCACTGCTGTTCTAGATGGAGGCAGGAGCCCCATGTGAGGGGCACGGAGGTGGGGGAGGAGTCTGAGGTGGCATCTTGGGCAAAACAGGGGAGGACAGGAGGGAAGTTTAGCTTGAGAATGAGAAAAATCACCCCCTCACTTAGGGGCTATGTGAGACCAAGAAGCAGAGGTGTGACTCCAGGAACCTGGGAGGGAAAGGATGGAGGAGCTCAGTACAAGGACGAACTCTCTAACCCAAGACTGGGTGCACTTCTTGGGAGACCATGGGTTCCTCGCCGCTTGCAGGAGATGCTGCAGAGGGAGGGTGGGGTTTAAAAGCTCAGAGAGCAGCTCAAAGCCTCACCAGCTGTGTGCCTGTGCACAGCTTACTTAACCTCTCTGAATCTCAGGTCCCTCATCTGTGAAATGGGCCTAAGGGTACCCCCCGCATAATGGTATAAGGATTCAGTATCCTGAACTTGTCTGAGTCTGGGAACCCCCAAGATGCTTCTTGGAATGACAAATCTTGGGGCCCACTCCAGACCAACAAGTCAGAGCTTCAGGGGAAGGACTGGGAATCTGCATTTTAAACAAGTCCTATGGGTGCTTTTTAGGATTAGGCAACTTTGAGAAACCCCAAGATGGCCCAGGTGAAGCCCTTGTCACACCGTCCAGCACTCATAGGCTCTCGGCAAGTGGCAGTTAGATGTCAGCCCACAGAACGATGGCTTTACTGCACTGGGTTTGAAGTGAGTAACTCCTAGGGTCCTTCTAACCCTGGTTTCCATGTTGATACAACATAAATGATGGAACACAGTTGCCGGGGCCAAATTCACTAGGATCCCCAGTAAAGGGTAGCCGCATGGTTTTGCAAGCACGTATCAGCGCCCTCGTGTGGCACTGCGTGGTAATTCCATTTAAGCATTAGAGAACACAGTATGAAACTTTCAATCGTTTATTTACGCAGCTTAACGACAATAACAACTAATGTGTGGAGTGCTTATTACGGGCCGGGCACTGTGCTGGGTGCTTTACAGATGTTATTTCACTTAACCCACAACACTCTCCGTTTTGCAGGTGAGGAGACAGGTGCAGAGGGACGAAGTGACTTGCCTAAGGTCACCGAAACTACAGACCAGCGACTAAGGCCAGACTCAAACTGGGGTCTCTTAAACCCCAAGGCCACACATCGGTCATTAATCACAGTGTTTTGGACACCGTCCCCTCCTTCATGTTGGCTTCAAGGATGCCACAGGAGGCCCCGAGGATAAAAGCTACCCAGGAACTGTGAACTTGAAATCCTTGGGGATGAAGGCCATGTGCTTGGCCAGTAGGGGAAGTTACACACCTACTCTTGTGCTTCTTGGTTTGAAGGCGAAAGAGGAAAATAACCAGAGCAACCTTTGTACAGTGTTCGCTCCACGCCAGGCACTGTGTTGGCCATTTGACGCGTATTGACTCATTCAGTCCTCCCGTCAGCCCTGTGGGGTAGCTCCTATCGTTATCCATGGTATAGGGAGAAGAAAACCGAGGCCCAGAGGGGTGAAGGAACTTGCCCAAGGTCGTATGGCTGCTGAGTCGAGAGCTGAGATTTGAATCCAAGCAGCCTGGCTCCAGAGCCCCAGCTTTTAGCCTCTAGAGATGCTCCAAAATATTTAGAGCATGAAGAGGGGGACAAGGCTACATCTTTATTGGGTAATTCAAACTTTCAAAAGTCTACAAGCATCTGGACAAAACTGGAAAAAGCCGGCAAGTACAACAGTCACGCGAATTTACATGAACTAGGGGAAAAAATATGCCTAGAGTACAGTAAATCAAAGGTTTTGGCATTTGTTAAGCACCAGTGCCTGGCACGTGGTATGTGTTATATAAATGCTTGTTCATCAAATAACAAATTAAAATCAGGCCGGTGGGGGAGAATATCAAACAACAGCCCTGCAAGTACGCTCTGCCAGGCCTGAGGGCCTTTTTAGGGTTCTGTGTCTCTCATGTGGGGTGGTGCCACCTCACCGGGGCATTTCAAGCCCTGTGTTCAGGGCCAGAAGAAGTTCACTTACCTTGCTTTGCAACACGAGAATTTGTTGAGCCCGGCCCCTCCAGGTCCCCGGGGAGGACAGGAGCTGCTGGACATTCACATCTTCCCCGACCTCGCTGGTCAAAACCTGAAAAAGGGAGGGCCTTCAGCGAGGCCAGGAGAGAGGGCCCCCACCAGAACCCTAAAACCAGTGCATCCTCAGAGGCGGTGCTGGGTGTGTGGGGCTCCCAGAGGGCCTGGCCCCCGCCTGTACCCCTTCCTCCTGCCCCAAGGCCAGCTGACCGTGCTCTCAGAGCAGCGGCCCCTGGGAAAGTAGCGATCCCCTCGTCCCCCGCATTTCTTAGTGTTGCTTCCAGCAGGTGAGGAACTGCCAACAGTGTTCAGATGGGGCCTTCTGCCCTTGACATATTCTGGGATGAGTGAACCACAAAGTTGACCAAAATCTGCTTCCTCAGTTTGTTCACCTGCCACTGAGAACTGAGATCCTTCTGGATGGCTATAGGAAGTACACTGCCCCAGGGCCTTGCCCTCTGTGAAAAGCCACTGACTAGGGGCCATGTCTGAATGCAGCAAGGGGGGGGGGACCACCAAACATCAACTGGGGAGGTTTGATTCCAGAAGGGTCCAACATTGTGGCTGTTGAAGGGTGGGGTGCAGGCCCTACCTCAAGGCTTTGAGGTGGAAACAAAACACACCAGCTGGTGCCCTGGGCCCCTCTGAAGCCTGCCACGGGAACCAATCTAGCGTCCCGTCCCGAGTCTCTGGTGCTTGTTTCCACAATAGAACACTGTTTTGGAAATCTTGGCTAGTCTGAGTGGTTTCAGCAGGGAAGACAAATGCCAGAGAATTCACTATGTAAATAAAAATAAATAATGAACCAGCTGGGCCTGCATCCCAAGTCTGAGTATTTTCTTTTGAAAAGGGCCTTTAATACACAAACAACCTATTCATTTTCTAATATTACAGACAGCAAAGGGCAGGAGGCAAGTCTTGGCAGGCTTCCAAGTCCAAGGTGGCTTATTAAGGAGAGATCTACTAGGATCTACTAGGGTGCATGGAGCACAAGCAGTCTACAGGACTCTCCCTGAGTAGAGGGCACTGCCCTCCTCTGTCCGGGGGGAGGGGGGAAGGCACCACAAGGGCCCCGCAGGCAGCCAGCAACCCCACTCACCAATGGTCTGTAGGAAGGGCTGACAGAAGGAAGTTACCGGATCTGGAGCCTGCCCCAGAGCATGATGCTCACGGGGCCAAGCACTTGCTGCTCCTGAATGGAACCCATTGTCCTGGCCATGCTCTTCCCAATCCCAGCCAGACAAGAACTCCTGACCCCTGGCTCTGGAATACCTTCTGGGCCATCCGGAGCTCCTGCTTCACAGACTGGATCTGATTGCGGAGGTCACTCATCTTCAGGTTTGTGGCCGTCAGTCTGTCCTGCAAGACCTTCACCTCTGGGGTCTCTGGCTAGTTGGGCAGGAGAGAGGAGAGAGCAGTCACTTGTTGCTGAAATCATAACGATAATCGTGACTCCGTTCAGCCAGGGCTGTGCCAGGCACCGGGCTATGTGCTCCACGTGCAGCAACTCACTGATTCGTCACGAACTTCTGGTGGGGGAGGGGGGGTTCTGTTGTCAGCCCCTTCCAGATGCAAAGCAGAGGCTGGTGGAGGGGGACTTCCCTTGGCTTGAGGCAGGGGGACCTGGCTGGGAAAGGTGGAGCAGGGACATGAATCCTGGCAACCCACCTCGGGGGCCTAAGCCCTTCGCTCAGAGCACTGCACATCCAGGGATGCAGGCGGTGGCCACAGAGGGGGAGCCCCGGGAGGAGGCCTGCAGGCTCCACACCATCCAGACACTTCCTAGGCGTGGGCACTCTCTGCTGAGCTCTGGAGGCTGCCACCGCAGCTAAACCATCTCCACTCAGAATAAAGAGGGGCTAGGGACACCTGGGTGGCTCAGTTGGTTGAGCGGCTGCCTTCGGCTCAGGTCATGATCCCAGGGTCCTGGGATCGAGCTCTGCATTGGGCTCCCTGCTCAGTGGGAAGCCTGCTTCTCCCTCTCCCACACCCCCTGCTTGTGTTCCCTCTCTCGCTGTGTCTCTGTCAAATAAATAAATAAAATCTTAAAAAAAAAAAAAGAATAAAGAGGGGGCTAGTTCCATCACAGAAGGCAACCCCCAACGACCCTCCTAACTCAGGGCCTCCTTCTGAAACCATCAGCTTATTCCTTGAGCTCCCTTTCTTGGCAATGAGCAAACTCAACAGAAACAAGGACCCAGTTTCATCGCCAAATGCTCCATTTCCGTGGCTTGAAGAACTGCAGCAACCACAAAAACTCTGCCTGCTGGAACTCTTAGCAGTGTCTTTTTTTCTTGTTGTTTAATAATGTTTGATTTAAACTACTTGGATGTAAATTTTTCTCAAATGTGCCGTCTATTTCTCAGTCTTTAGGAGAAGTTTCTGAGGCTCACAGAAGGTTGGCATTAAAGGGATGCCTTCTGTCAGAATCTGCCCCAGACAGCATCCCTCATACGCACCTCCTCTCAACACTCACAGGCCCCTGGGCACTGGTGTTAATATACCCCTATTTTTACAGATGAGGAAGCCAGGTTTGGAGAGGGGAGTCATTGCCTGCATTAAGGCAATGTAAGTGATGAAAATAAGGCCCAGAGAGGGGGGGTAAGTTGCCATAGGGCACACAGCATGTTGGGGGTGACACAAGTCAGATTAGAAGAAGCCCGGTCCTTCCCTTGCCCTAGCTGATTCTCCCACTGGAAGCTGTTTCCGGCACCCAGGCATCACGGGTGGGCTGAGCATCCCATCAGGCCATGATGCCAAGACCGTCTGCTCCTGCCCGACAGACCAGGTGGGCTGCACTTCTGGGAAGCCGGGCAGGTGCTGCAGTGGCTTTCTGAGCTGTCTTCAGCAGGCACACACAGAATCTCCTGGGGACACTGGCGCGGAAGGCAGGTCCACGGAGACTGGGTCTGGGAAGTCCCCCGGTCCCCAGAGGTTGTGGACAGCCCAGGTGAAAACCACTGGGGAAGGAAACGGGAACCGGACACACCGTCCAAGAAGTCTGACCCCATCTGGTTTCCTCATTTATGGAATGGGTAAAGAATCCTTCTCTGTCCTGCTTCTTCACAGCACCACCATGAGGCTAAACAGAATACCCAATGTGAACAGAGTATAAACTGGGAACTTATATAAAACACAAATGTATCTTTAAAAAAAAGTGTGTGTGTGCATGTGTGTGTGCGTGTCCTTCCCCCTGTCTGGCGTCTTGCCATTCCTTCTCCCTGCTGTTGGATGCCTGTCCTCCCCCAGCTAAGGGGCTAACTCTGCACGTGTCCGGGCTGAGAAGCAACACCCCCTGCCTGTTGGGTCTTGGGTGCATGAGGCCCGCAGGCCCTGACAGGTGGTGGTGCAGGGGCTGTGTTTATGAGCGTCCCACGTGACGGCCGTGACCCTGCTCAAAGCCTGGGAAGAGCACGCATCCGGGACCGGATCTATAACGCAGGCAATGACTCCCCTCTCCACGCCTGGCTTCCTCATCTGTAAAAATAGGGGTATATTAACACCAGTGCCCAGGGGCCTGTGAGTGTTGAGAGGAGGTGCGTATGAAGGATGCTGTTTGGGGCAGATTCTGACAGGGCAATGCCGGAGGGGGGCGCCTAGCCTGGCCTGGGGTAGCTGGCAAAGGGGGCTGAGGGCTAGCCACTGCCGTCCACTTCTCGGTCTTCTGCTCTGCCAAGCCCCCAGTCCTCTCCTCCTGGACATGGGGCCAACCCCACGTCACTGCCATCTCAGAGCTGCTTCTGCCCAGAGCGAAATTCCACGGGCTTTGTGGGGGACTTGAGGAGGGGCCTAACCCTCCCCTTCCCTGGGCCATTTTCTTTGAGGGACTAAATGAAACGCAGTCCAAGGGAAACAGACGATGCCAATGCTCTCGCAGCACAGCCTCTGGGAGCCCCACGCCGACCGTGCCGAGTGGAGACAGGGCATTCAGCTCCACTCCGGAATGCGCTTTGGCGCCCGGGGCCAGAGCGTGCCGTGAGCGCAGGCCTCTGAAGTGTGGTTCAGGCTTGGGCTACCCTGAATGGTGTAGTGAGGGGGAAGGCTGCTTTTGTTCTCTCTCCGATCCCAAGTGCCCTGGAAAACGTACGGTACTGCTGAACGGAGGCTTACTGCCCATTACCCACTCTTCTGGCAGAAGCCTACCAGCAAAGCTGAGTGCCCCAGCTCCAGCCGCCAGTCAAGGCCGCCCTCCATGGGTCACCCCACCCTAGCCTTGTTTGGCTTATATTCCCCTTCCCCCCTCTCCCCCCTGCAGGCCCTGGGCTGCGGGCAAACACTGTCCAGCCCACACGCAGCTAGCAAACAGAGTAGGAATACTTAGTGCTGCCCGGCCTCTCAGCCTCGGCTTGTACTTTCTGCTGGAGGGCCCTCCCCCATCCCCCTTTCTCCAGCAAGGCCCACCTCAGGACGCCCTCCTCCAGCCCACCTCCTAGCTGCCTCACAGGGAGGGTGTGCTCTCTCTGTGAACTCTGAGGCCCTGGGGTTCTTTCTGAAGGCCCTGTCCCCCTCTTTCCTTCGGTGTGGCTACTCATCTCCCCTCCTGGGCTCCCCTGTGGACAGAGGCCCTGTCTTTGATTCCCTGTTTCACAGGGCTCAGAAAATCCTATCACGCTCAACAAGTGACTGAACAAGCAGCCTCCCATTAATGGCAGCCTAGTCAGGGACATGGCAATGCTCAGTGTTCTGGATAAACCGGGAGCAGCTTATCAGTGTCCCCTGGAGCCAGGAAAGGTCCTACAGAACAGCCCCTGCCAAGGGCAGAGCCCCTCTATCACCTCCCCAGCAATGAGACAGGGTTACACAAGACTAGCCTTCACCCCACTAGGTTCGCCCCCCCTGGAGCCCTAGGAAACTATCACTATAGACTGAGGGCTGAATTCTCCCCAAGTCAGGCATGAGGTGGCTTGACCCTGAGTTGTAGGCAAAGGGAGGTGGAGCTAGAAAAGGAGCACTGAACAGGGAGTCCTAAGGCTTGACTCCCTCTATTTCCAAGAACACCCCTGGGGAGGCCTCCTGGGTTGTTTTTAAGACTCTGAGGCTACTTATCATCTGGCATGGGCCCCATGCCCCTCCCTGGTAGCCCACAGGGTCAGACTGCCTTCCTTTCGTGAAGCCACAATCCTCATTTCCTGGGTTCCAGGCCCTACTCACTGGCCGAGTAGAATGGAATCTGGGGAACAAGCTGCATTCCCAATAGTCACTTTGACTTTGTAGATTTGGAGTTCCACAAAGGGAAGACTTCTCACAATATGAAATGTACCCCCACCCCCAACAGGGCTCTCTTGGGCAGGAGTGAGCTCCTTGTCCCTGGGGAAAGTAAGGGGCTGGATGTCTCCCCAGTGAGGATGCTGTAAAGGATGCAGCTGGGCTGACAGTTGGAGGCCAGTTGGACCAGGCCTTCCCCGCTGGTCCTGAAATTCTAGGGTTCCAGGGTCATCCAGCCCTTCCTGTTCTCCCTCTCTGGGGACTGAATCAGAGTTAGACTTTCACTGGCCTCCACTGGGGCATTCCTGGCTTCAGGCCACAGACTTGGTTATTGTTCCCTGATGACCACGCTGAGGATGCTGCACTGGTGGGCTTGGCATAGCAATGGGGTGGACCCTGGACGGAGGCGCCTACACTCCCATAGAGGACAGGAGGCCCAGGCCCACAGACTCCCCAGCACAGATGAGAATTCATACCAAGGCTCTGTCTCCCATCTGAGCCCTCGACGCTTTGGCTCCCGCATCGGTGGCTGCCTTGGCTGGTAGCCTGGCCAGGGCCGCCTGCAGCTGAAAAGCAAACCTTGCATTTAATATTGGATTCTGCTTGGCAACTGTGGTACCTGAGTGTGGTGCTCATGCCGCCGCAGGGTGTGGTTACTGATCTCACTGGTTCACCTTCCAGCTCACTTTAGGACCATTAACGGAAGAAGACTCCCCTACAAACTGCTCTGCGGTGGGAGAGGGTTTGATCGATGGTCTGCCCCACTCCCCAGTCACATACTAGGATTCACTAACAGCTTCATACATAATACTGTAGCCGTGGTCTGTATCTTGGAGCTCTGTCCACAATCTGGGAGGAGTAGCGTAAAGGGATAATGGACTTCATGTGGTAGATAAGAAGACAGGGTCAGAGATGCTAAGAAACCTGCCACATGGGCTCATGGCCTGGAGCCAAGCCTAGTGTTTCACACAGACAGCCAACTGCCCCTTTAAAGCTTTCCTGATTGTTCACACAAAGACCAGACCATGTCTGATAAGGCCGGGGTGGCCTGCCCTCCCACCTCTCTGACCTCATCTTCCTCTACTCTTGGCCACCTGGGTTTCCTCTAAGACCTTCTTCCCCACTCAGGACCTTGGCGCCTGCTGGGCCCTCTGCATGGGGGCCTGTCCCCCACCTTTCCCAGTGTGGCCCCTTCCCACCCTCCAGGGACCCACTGTGAGCGCCCCCTCCTCTAAGAGGTGCTGGGTTTGCCCCTGAGGAGGGCAAGGCCCATGCCTATTTCGCTCCCCCCACAGGGCCTGGCACAGAGCCTGAGGTGCTTCTCAAACCATTTGTTATAGAATAAAGAAGTTCTAATTCAATGGCCAGCATAACATCTGGGGAGGCCTGCAGACGGCAACAGAATTGAAATAGCAATGCAGCCCCACCACGGGCTGCGTGACCCGAGAAAGCCCCCTACCGTCTTCATGCTCTAGCTTCTTCAGCCATATAAGGGAGCTACATAGGTCCTCTCTAGCCTGTGGATTCCATCCCAGCCCCAAAGGGACCATGAAGTGCTCGGGCTGTGTCCTTGCAAGACTGGGGGTCTGTGACTAGCTGTAGGAGGGCAGGGGGGCAGCAGAAAGAGGAAGGTGGGCAAGAGTGAGACCAGCTGCTGGAGTGCTCCTGGCTCTAGCTTCACACTAGCAAGGATCCCTGTTAATGTAGGTAACGAACGTTTATCTAGTGCTTGCTACATGCCAGGCACAGGTCGTAACATTTTACACTGTTACGTCTCTTGATGGTCAGAAAAACCTTAGGGTGAGTACTGTTATTACTGCTATGTGTCAGATGGAGGAAACTGAGGCACAGCGCATTTATAACCTACTCGAAGTCACAAAGCAGGTCAGTGACGGAGCTGAGATTCACACCCAGGTCAGGCTCCGGATCTGTGTCCTAACCACTGTGACGGCTGCCTCCCCGTGCGCTGTGTCCCCCTTGCTTCCTGACACACTTTCCCCCCTCTCAGGACATGACAAAGACTGAGGAACTCTTTGCAAACACTGACCCACAAGCCCTTCAGAAGGACCCAAAGCATCTAAGTGTGACTCCCTCTCTGGAGGAGTGGCCCAGGGTCCTGGGAGTCCCTTCTAGAGGCAGGAATGACCAAGGCCCCTCACTTCCTGCTCCAGCTCCTGGACACGATTGCTCAGCTGCTTCACTCTGCTTTTCGCGCCCTCTGACTCTGCCGTCAGCACCCGGTTCTTTTTGGACAGCTCGACGATTTTGGTGGCAATCACATCCCCGGCCACACCGGCTGTGCCTACGATGAAGGAAAACAGCGAGGTCAGGGAAACACACAGGCCCACACATCAAACTCATGCCACACTACCAATGGCCCCGGGGTTTTAAAAGCTAGAACCCTCCTGAAAGGGCAGAGGCTCAGGAGAGTGACTGCATACCTGGGAACCCTGAAACCCAACTCCAGTGAGTAGAAATGCAGCCACTCTGCAAAGTGTAAATTTTATTTCTATGGGATGCAAGTTTATTGCCCCAATTCTTCATGCCCTCCTCAGTGACAGGGTTACACATCCACACCCTAGGCTCTATGACTCTGCCGTGCCCTCCAGCCAATGGGTATCCTCTCAACCCTTCTATGCCTGCCTGACTCTGGCTCAGCCAATGACTTGTTTGGTCAATGGGTTGTTAGCAGATAAGGCACAGGTAGAGGCTTGCAAAGCACTTGGGTAGTTAACCCCCCCTCTTTTCACTCGTGCCAACTCCACAAGAACACAGCCAGGCCAGCTGGCTGGTCCCAGGAAGAGGAAGAGACACGTGGAAGAAGGCTGAACTGCCCTAGCCGGGCCTGGTCTAGATCTGCTGAGCCCCAATTAACCCCAGATGTTTGATGCTTCCTGCTGAATGCTGCTGACATTATGTGCTGGTTTCTTACACAGAGTTTTGTGGTGACATCTAGTCAGTACAAACGCACGCATCCATCTGTAAATATTTACTGGGCTTCACCAAATATTGGGCACTCTCCGTACTAGGGATTTAACGGTGAATAAAAAAGACTTCTGGAGTTTACATTGTAGCTGGGGAGACAGATAATAAAAAACAAATAAATATGGGGCGCCTGGGTGGCTCAGATGGTTAAGCGTCTGCCTTCGGCTCAGGTCATGATCCCAGCGTCCTGGGATTGAGTCCCGCGTCGGGCTCCCTGCTCAGAAGGGAGCCTGCTTCTCCCTCTGCCTCTCTCTCTCTGTCTCTTATGAATAAATAAAATCTTTAAAAAACAACAACAACAACAAAAAAACCAAATAAATATGTATTCCAATGATCGGGGGGACTACATGCTATGAAATAAAGCGAAGTTGAGCAAGAGGGTAAGAGGGATGGGTGATGCTATTTTAAATGGAGTGGTCAGGAAAGGTCAGGAAAGGTCAGGTCATGGACCTGAGGAGGTCCATGTGAACAGAGACCTGGATGAATGAAGTGAGGGGTCAAGCCATCAAGAAGAGTGTTCTCAACTAGGAAGAGTATTCTAAGAAGAGGACACAGCAAGTGCAAAGGTCCAGAGGCAGGCATATGTTTGGAGTATCTGAGGACCATCTGGCAGGCAGAGTAGCTGGAACACAGTGGGCAAGGGCAGGAGGCTGGGGAAGAGGTAGCTGGAAGGGTGTGAATGTGGGAGGTTGAATGGTATGGGGCTGTACAGATGGCTGGCAATGGGAGCTAGCCCGCTTGGCTACTGACTGACTGGGTGGCGTTAGAACCCCCGGCCCAGCTGTGCAACAGCAGATCTGGTCAGAGGGTCTGGAGGTTCTCTGAATGCTTCTGACGCTCCAGCAATGGGTAACTGGCAGAGACACCTCCCTAGGCCTGCTTTTTAATATGACCATCATGAGCCTCAGAACAGCCTGAGAGTGACAACTGGTGGAAGGTAAACAAGGATGCCTGATGGTTTTCAGAGCGACTCAGCCTGGGCTTGCTGCTGCTGGCCTGGCCGGGCACTGAGTACGGCAACTAGGGCAGCTGCCCTTGGCCACCTCCTGGCTGCTGAAGAGGCCAGGGATGCTTCAAGAGAAAGGGCTCAGAACATGGGGAGGGAAACCCGACCTAGAAGTACATGGGGCCCAGCAGTGAGTTTTCTGGGTTATGTTTTCCTTCCAGGACTCAAAAATCCCAGAACTAGACATCATGAAGAGGTCCAAGAGAGGCCCTCTCTAGTCTATTTTTTCTTAAAAGATTTTTATTTATTTATTTCAGAGAGTAAGAGAGAGAGAGAGCACAAGCTGGGGAGACAGGCAGAGGGAGAGGAAGAAGCAGACTCCCCACTGAGCAGAGAGCCAGACGTGGGGCTCGAATCCAGGACCCTGAGATCACGACCTGAGCCGAAGGCAGATGCTTAACTGACTAAGCCACCCAGGCGCCCCTAGGCCCTCTCTAGTCTAAAGGGCAGGAAGGGGGACTCAGACAAAACAAAAAAAATCTTCTTCCTCTTTTTTTTTTTTTTTTTTTTGCTTTCCCAAGCCCTACTCTTGAAGCTGCAACCCCATGGTAAGGGGGCAGCAGTGAATGGACAAGCACAAAAATGCTAAATATGTGGGTAAATAAAATAGACTATTTTTGTCTCCTTAGGCTCTTTATGTGCCATGACTGAGAGCAAATATTATAACATTGTCTGTTGGGATTTTCAATATACAGAGATCTAACACACATAAAAGCTGCACTGTATGAGGGAGGGCAAAGGGACCGATAGCGTGGTAGTTCCTTCATTCCGCTTGAAGTGGGAAAATGCTGATTCTAAGTAGACTGTGAAAAGTTATGTATTTTGTGATCACCTGAGCAATCACTAAAAACTCATACAAAGAAATAGTTTTTTTTTTTTTTTTTAAAACAACAGAATTAAAGCAATCACTAAAAATCCAGCCAAAGGAAAACCAGTCCATCAGCTGTCAGCAGCCCATCACTTGTGGCCTGGTCTAAAAACATGCACCAGGCCCGTCAGACTTTTCTCTTCCAAACTTGATGCTGGAAATCAGAAATGGGGACTGCACAGCGAGGACTGGACTCAAGAGGTCTTGAGGAGGAGTTAGGCAATCAGATGAGGCCATGAGCAGGCTGGCAGAGATGACAAGAGAGAGCATGGGACAGGCTGGGCAAGAGGGAGGGGCCCCCGGGTCCCCAGTCTCGGGGGTGAGGAAGCATCTCCTGCTTCCCCCTGTAGCTCATTGGCTTCTCTACAGCCCTGCCGAAGGGCAAGCTGCCCCTCCACATCTGAACCCGAGCCAGGCTGGGTGTGTTTCTATGTCTCCCAAGTCCTTTTCCTCAGTGCAGTTTTCGTTTTAGACAGAAAAGGCCCAAAGAATGGAGGGAGACACAATAGGCTACCAAGGGCCTTTAGGATACCAAGTTCCCTTTGCTTTTTCATTCAGTTCTAGTGCTTTGCATGCACCGAACCTTAAAGAGACTGGCTCTCAAAGGCAGGGAGGGACGCTCCGGCAGATGCCGGCTGTGGCCCGCTGTTACCTGTGATGAGTTACACCAATTTTCTGGTTTAGTCAGCTACCTGGGAATTGCTCAATGGGTTTATGTGGAACAGAGGACAGTCAGGGCCAACGTCCCCACCAGATCTTCAGGGCCAAGGTCTAGCTCATAACCGCAGAGCCAATGTCCAGCCCACACCCACAGAGCTAAGGTCATCTCCAGGCCCATAGGCCAATGTCCCTACGAACAGAGCCAAAGTCCAGCCCAGACCTCAAGGGCCAAGCCCCATTCTAGACCCTACTGGGTCCTAGGAAATCCCCTTAGAACAGCTACCTTCCCTGTCCCATCCACTTTTCTGGAGTGCTGTGGAGTAAATGCCAGTAAAGTCCACTGGGGCTTTTTCACATCCATAATATAATGTCTGAGCCTGAGCAGCAAGATCAAATGGACCCTGCTGGCCCACGACATGCAGCTAGCATCCATGAGAACCCCCGTCGTGAGTCCTAGCTGGGCCATCAACACTGCCTCAAGGCCTGCAGACTGTCCCTGCTGTTCATGTGCTCCCATTTCCTGGTACGCTGGCCTCCTTGGCCAGCTCTCTTCCTCCACCCGCTCCTTCATTTCCAGGACTCATCTGGACAAGACTGACCACAGCTGACCCTTGGCACTCTCTCTTGAGCACCTGCCCTCTGGAACCTGCTGTTTGCCCTGCCCAGGGGGCTCCACAGCGGCTGGGCCAGCTACCAGGACTTCCAGGCAGGGACTGTGGCGGCCACGCTGGAGCTACCTGTGAAGGCAAATCTGTCCTCTTCTATTTTCTTTTTGAGATGTTTGATTTCAAAGTCCCTTTCCTTCAGCAGCTTGTACAATCGCCCATTTTCATCCACCGTCTCCCTGAGCTGTTCTCGAAGGTGTGCAATCTCATCTTCAAGCATCCTGTAAGGGCGAAGGCAGAGTTACAGGGACCGATGATGGGCGGGAGTCAGGTCTCCCCCGCCCAGGTGTGTTGTATCTGGTTGGACACTAGGTGGTGGTAAGGACTGGTCTGTACGAAATAGAAAAATGTCAATGAGCAGATTTTAACACGCTGTTCTCAAAACTGAGTGCGCGCACACACACACACGCACACACGCACGAAAGGAGAGAAAATGTTTGAATAACATTGTTTACTGTGGATTTAAGAGAGGGCTATATAACCGACTGCCCCTCTCCAAGAATTCATACTCCGTCAAGCATCCATGGAATATGGATAAAAATGTATTATATTATAGGCCACAAAGGCAATCTTGGCAAATTGGAAATCATTCAGGCCATTTTCTTTAATGGCAATTGACTAAAATTAGAAATCAATAGTAAAAAAATGTGGCAAAAATTAAAATAAAAAACAAACCCTAAAACCCATTGTCTGAGACTAAAAATAACAAAAACAAAAACAAAAACCACTCTCCTAAATTATATATGGGTTGAGAAGAAATTGTAATGTGTATTATGAAGCATTTAGAACAGAATGACTGCAGCAGCAATATACATCAAAGCTTGTGACATACACCTAAAATGATACTCAGAAGGACATTGATAGTCAGAACTGCATATATGTATATATACACACATATTAGAAGACCAAATAGGAATTGCCTAAGTCTTAAGGCTAGGCCTCTAGGTTTCAGGTAACCCTGACAGAAGATCAGGGCAGGTTGTTGGTTTTGTTTATTATAAGTCGTCTTGCCAGGCTCTCTTCAGCACTTTAAAACATGAGAAACGTGTGACTGATGGGCCTGTGATCACTTCTACTGTGAGGCACGGAATGGGCTCCCTAGGGACAGGTGTGCAGGGAAGCAAGAAAATTACAGAAGTTAGAGGGAACAGTAATTATTATGCAACAGCTGATATTGTCATTATCATTGTTATTATTATTATTATCATTAAGTAGGCTCCATACTCAGCATGGAGCCCAACGAAGCGCTTGAACTCACAACCCCGAAATCAAGACCTGAGCTGAAGTCAAGAGTTGGACACTTAACCAACTGAGCTACCCAGGGGCCCCTGATATTATCATTAGTGTTGTTATTCTACCAATGGCGCAAGTCTCCACCAATTCCAGTTTCTCTGATTTGGGGAAAGATCACTGGGAAATAGGTCTGGGATTAACTTAGAGCTAATATTTAGGAGCCATAGGAACTTTTTCAATTATTGAGCAACCTGTATGTTTTTCCCAGTTAGCATTTTTTAGTAGAATATTTTGAAAATTGAGAAACCATAAAAAGTAGAACCTGAAAATGGAGAAGATAGATTCTGGGCCAAACCAGAAGCAAAGAGACAACTCAATAACTATTGTGGTTTCTTTCTTTTTTCTTTCTTTTCTTTTTTTTATTAGCAGAGAATTTTGTATCAACATAGCCTTCTGCTTCTAACAGCAAGTATAAATCAACATGCATCTGTGATATTGTTGAATTTAGAGCAAAATGAGAAGATTCTGGACTCCTTTCAACCTTTTCACCATGGAAGAACCAAGGAACCCATCAAGAGCTTCTTTACACAGGTATGTTTATGGGTTGTTATGTGTCAGGAAAGGGAAATTGGCATAAGAGAATGATCCCAGATGAGAATTTGGAGCAATGATCATTTATGAACCATCAGAGTTAGCCAACCAGCTCCTCAGAAACCCAAACACAATTTTCATGAAAGAGAGACTGAATAAGAAAATTCAAGTGAATAAACTACACCCTGATAAGCTTCAAATTTTCCATTTGACTTTAAATTATTTTTAAATACAGTTTATACCAATATATCCATAGGAGCACAGATCTATCAGACCCAAGTGTGACAACCTGTGTCAAAACTTCTGTGGCTCAACTTGTAAACACACATCTGGTCAACCTGATTGCCCACTGGTCTGTGATCAGTTCGCCCCCCTCCCTCCTTACCTCCCTCCAGTGCTCCTGGGAGAGTTCAAACTTGCATTTACCTCTGCTCAAAGCTGTTTTTCGAGTTTTGATCCCCAGGTTGGAGAAGGCTGAGGCCATCAGAAATCTCCAAGAGCTCTTTTTGGTCATCGACTTTGATTTTGAGGCTCAGTTCCTTTTCCTTCTGTTTCTCCATCTGCTTCCGTAACCTTTTGTGCTGCATCTCCTGCATGGCCTTGAACTGGAGACGTAAGGTGTCCTGTGCACCTTCATCTGCTGCCATCTTGCCCTAGGAGTAGGAAAAGAAGCAAACCCCACCAAGTACACGTTTCCCGAGAGTACTCAGCACAAAATCAGCTCTGTCTACAGCCTCCAAGTCTGGAGGACCCAGCTTAGCCTTGTGGTGTCCATATAGAAGCTCAGAAGACCCACCCTCCCCTCAAATCCCCTAAAAGCCAAATCTGAGCTGAGCATCCTCCTCAGCCCTGAATGTGCCACCAGACTGCAAAGGCGTCAGAATACTCCCCAGCGCTGAGACTCAACACTGCCCTCCTTTCTGTCTCTAAAAACAGTGGCTCTCAACTCTGGTTGGATATTAGACTCTCCTAGGAGCCCCTAAAATATAACAAAGCTTGGGCACAACATCCTTGGACCAATTAAATCTCAATTTCTGGGAGTGGGGTCCAGACATCATTACTTTTTAAAAATTAAGTATAATTTATACATGGTAAAGTACATAAATCCTGAGTGTACAGCTCAATGAATCTTAACATAAGTATACATCCCTGTGGTGACCACCCAGATCAAGGTATAGGGTACTTCCTGTCCCCCAGCAGGGCTATCTTGTGCCCTTTCCAGGCAGGTGTCCCCCCTCCCCCAAGTAACCACTATTCTGACCTCTGCCATTAAAGATGAGTTTTGCTTTCTTTTTAATCAGCTCTATTGAAGTATAATTCATTGACACTAAAATATGCCATTTTATGTGTGAAAACTAGTCTTGACAAATACATATACTTGTGTAAACCACCACCACCATCGCTGTAGAACATTTCTTTCACACCAAAAAAGTTCCTCTGTGCCCCTCTGCAGTCAGTCTCCCTGCCAGTCCCAATCCCAGGCAAACTTCAGTCTGCTTTTGGTCACTTATGGTTTTGCCTTTTCTAGAATTTCATATAACTGGAATCATATGGTAGGTAGTCTGTGGTTTGTTTTTGTTTTGTGCTGTGTTTTGTTTTGCTGTTTGTGTGTGTGTGTGCTTAGTACTACCTTCTAGAGATTCATCCGTGTTGTTGCATGCATCATTAGTTCATTCCTATTTATGGCTGGGTAGTACCCCACTGGATAGATATATCACAGTTTGCTCACACACTCACCTGTTATTGGACACCTGAACTCTTTCCATTGTCAGCTATTATGAATAAAGCTGCTATGAACATTCATATACAAGAAAGTCTTTGTGTGAACATACGTTCTTTTTTATTTCCCTTGGGTAATACATAGAAGTGGAAATGCCAGGTTAGGTGGTAAACTTATGTTAGCTTTATAAGAAACTGCTAACTTGTTTCCTAGAGTGACTGTAACATTTTCCATTCCCACCAGCAGTGTATGAGAGTTCCAGTTGCTCCACATCCTTGCCAGCATTTAGTATGGTCAGTCTCAATTTTAGTCTTTCTAGTGGGTATGTAGTAGTATCTCAGTGTGCTTTCAATATGCATTTCCCTGATGTCAAATTATATTGAGCATCTTTTCATGGGCTTACTGGCCATTTGCATATCTTCTTTTGTGATGTGTCTATTTATATTTTTTTGCCCAGTTTTAAATTGTGTTATGTGCTTACATTCTGGGTGGTTTTGTTCACTTTTGAACTCCAGATAAACAGAGTATAATAGAGCATGAACACTGGAATTTTTAAATGGTCCCCACATGATTTTAAAGCGTAGCAAGTGCTAAGCACCCCTGCCTTAAACCAAACCGAAGTCACATCATCCACCCACCATCCAACTAGTCATAAATCTTGTTGATTCTCCATAAATGTCTTCACATCTGCCCCCATATTTCTGGCACCACTGATACCGCTCTCACTATCATGCTCATGGCAACCTCAGGGCCTTTGCACTTGTGGTTCTCTCTCCCTGGAATGTTCTCCCACCCCTCCACCAGCCAACGTCCACTTTACTCACTTCTCTCAAATGTCACCTTATCAGAGAGGCCTCTGCACTCTTCTCTTGTAGAAAGTTTTCTTACTCTCACTCCCCACACTCCTTATTCTGTGGTACCTTCCTCCACAGCACTTGGCTTTACCTGACACACTGTATGTTTGTTGATTGCTTCTCTCCCTGTCTGCCAGCCCAACAATGGCAGGCACTGTGTGATGTTCACTGTTGGGCCCTCAGTGCCTAGAATGGGGCCTGGTGTGTAGCAGGCATGAAATGAGTATTTGGTGAACTAATGATGGATGGTTCTGTTCCCAGGACTGCTCAGCAGGTTCCTACTGCCCTGGCTGTCCTCTCCCTCTTCCCACCTTACTTATAGTCCAGCCTGCATTGGCCAAGGGACTACTTTCTTTAAAACACAACTCTGAGGGGCGCCTGGGTGGCTCAGTTGGTTAAGCAACTGCCTTCGGCTCAGGTCATGATCCTGGAGTCCCGGGATCGAGTCCCACATCGGGCTCCCTGCTCGGCAGGGAGTCTGCTTCTCCCTCTGACCCTCCCCCCTCTCGTGTGCTCTCTCTCTCTCATTCTCTCTCTCAAATAAATAAATAAAATCTTTAAAAAAAAAAACACAACTCTGAGCCTGACACGCCCAGCACCAAAGAGCCTCACTAGATGCCCTTTAGCCACAAAACCAAGTCCAGTGGCATTAAAGGCTTTGGGGGATTAAGGTTCTGGGGGATTAAGCCTCTGTTTCTCCTTCCAGCCTATTGTCCTCTCTAGTGTCCCCTTGCTCCTCTATCTCTCCATCTCCCCCTCCTCTGACTTAAACCTTGCTGGTTCCTCCAGGCCCGGCCTAAGTAGCACATCCTTTCCTGACCCTCTAGGAAGAACATCCTCCCTGCATCTACACCTCTCCGCTGTACTTATCCCCACCTTGTCCACAGGGGTGGTCCCAGAGCCCATACCGAGGGCTTCTTAAACCTGTCTCAGTATTGAATCTCTAGGGATACAATCTACAAGTACTGATGTCTAGGCCCCAGTCCTGGAGGATTCAATCTAATAAGTCTGGGTGGAGACCAGGCATGGGGCTGTGTTAGCACTGCCCAGGTGGCTGGGGTGTGCTGAGGCCTGAGCCTGCAGTCCGACCTTGAGCCTGTTGCAGTAAAAGAGGCGCTGGTGTTACCTTGGAATTCCTTACCAGGTAGCTCGGCCCATAAGAGGAACTATGCAGTAAAGAATTAACTCATCATGTCTGGGTTGTCCACACCCTGCCTATTCCAAAGAAAGGTTTGACCCTTGACCTGCTCCTAGGAGGTAACCTCTAAGTCTTTGGTATATCCTGCCTGACAACAATGCCCTTCTTTACCTGGCGGACTTGGGCCACTCCAGATGGTCTATGCTAACTAACAATGTGATTTTATGATGGGGGCCTTGGGCCACGCCATGTATCAGCTTGACCTCTAAAGAGGTGGGAGATTGAATGACTAAGGTCAGCCATGCAGGCAGTCAGCCATGCCTGTGTGACTGACCCACAGTAAACACCCTGGTCCCCAAGGCTTGGGTGAGCTTCCCTGGCTGCCAATGTTCATGCATATTGCTGAAGCAAGCACTGTTCCTGAGGCTCCACTGGGAGAGGACAACTGGAACCTTGTGCCTCATGTCTCCTGGACTCTGCCCAATGTGCCGTTCTCCTTTGTTGATTTTAATCTGTACCCTTTTGTCATAACTATATAACAGCTTTTCTGAGTCCTGCGAGTGCTTCTATCAAATCGTGGAAACAGGATAGTCTTGGGGACCCTCAAACTACAGGAACCCCTGGACACCTCTGCTGAATGTGTGGCAGCCGTAGATAAGTCTCCACTCAGACTTCATTGAACAAGCAGACAAACAAACAAAAGGGTTTTTATTGGGGGTCAGTCACAGAGGCATGGCTGACTGCCGGCGTGGTTGACCTTAGTCATTACATTTCCCAACCCATCTTTTGGGACACCCAGGGATATAATGTAACTTAACAACTGGACTCAATGTTATAAACAGGCAAATCAGACTTTTTCTGTAAAGGGCCAGATAGTAAACATTTTAGGCTTTGTGGGCCGTATGGTTTCTGTTGTAAGTACTGTGCTCTGCTGTTGTAGTAGAAAGTAGCACTAGATAAGCCGGAAATGAGTGGGTGTGGCTGTGTTCCAATAAAACTTTATTGCAAAAACGGGCAGTGAGCTGGATTTGGGCTTTGGGGCCTTAGCTTGCCAACCCAATTTAGGGGAATTTCACCTGAAAAAGTGTCTAGAGATTGAAGAAAACCCTATTGAGCCTATTATTTGAAAATGTAACTAAAGAGTTTAAAAATCAGTTTATCCTGTGATTCCCTATTTCTGTAGATTGTAAGCAGCGACAATCATATACTTCATTTTCCAAACTGGGTCACCTTGGAGAGTGAAAGGGAGCGCTATTAATAATCATTCTGGGTCAACAGCAACTTGGAGGCTGTGCCTAGGATATACAGCAGCAGTGCCCACCCCTGCTGCGTTCTGGAACCACCTGCGGAGCTTTAAAGATACTGGTGCCTGGGTCCCACACTCAGGGATTCTGAGGTCACTGGTCAGGGAGCAGCCTGGGTGTTGGACATGCTGGTCTGGGCTACTGTACAAGTAGCCTGGCCCAAGCTAAGATAGCACCAAGGGTTCAGGGTGAACTTGGCTCTGTGTGAGTCTAGAGTGTTTCTAGACCTCTTTGAGTCTCAATCCCTCTTCAGTGAGCAGGAGATGATGACAGGGAGGCCACAGATATTCTGTGAGGGACAAATGCAAAGCAGGGGGGGTATGTGTGTGTGTGTCAAGATACTTTGTCAGCTATGCATTGGTAGGAACAAAATACTATTTTTCCCCCTTCCTGGTGGTCTCTCCTGGGAACTCCCTCCCTCCTCATCTTGCCCCACACCCAGATGCTTCCTGTCCTTCACAGTGATGCTTATGACCCATCAGCAGAAAGCCTTCCTTGGCTGCTGGGCCTGCAGTGACCCAGCCCCATGACATGGCAGCCTCTAGCCTCCACAGCCACTCCTTCACATCATAAGGTCACCTCTTCTGCACCTTATCTCCTGCCTACTCACCCCAGTATCCTCCTAGTGCCTCCCCATCTCTCTGGCTGCCTGCTTCCCATCTTAGCTCCCAGGTCTTGTCTTGGTACCTCTAATCTATACCATATATGACCATCTGGGACATTTCTAAAACCAGATCTAAGTGGCTCCTACCTCTCCAAGACCGTCAGGACTCATGGAGGCCACTCTGGCTGGCCCGAAGGTGGTGTCCATCCCACATTTTTAGTTAACTTTCACAGAATGCTCTATGAGGATTTGAATTTGTTGCCAACATTCAAAGATCTGTAGATTTCAATTAAATCCAGATTTTTTTCAAAAGTTCTTTTTCAAAAGTTTACAGGTCTGGCCATGCTGGGTCCATAGCCCCGCATGAATAGCAGTTGCTGGGCAGAAGGAGTTCCCTCTGGGCAGGCTATGCTCTTCCCACTCAACACCACCCCTACCACTCCCAGATGCTGCAGCCAGCACATCAGCTTCCTGGTATCACTGCTCATAAATGCTGTTCTTTCTCTTACACCTGCTGGATTCACCCACTTTCGTTTCCCATCAGCCCCAGCAGATGTTTGGGTTTGTGACTCCTTGAGCATTAGGCTCAAGCCTGGAGGCATCTCAGAGGCTTGCTTCAGCTGCTCTACCTTCCTAGGATGCCTTCCTCCCAGGCTTTTCCCCCCGACCCTTTCTCCTTCCCATAAACTCCTGTTTAGCCTTTAGGATTCCCCTGGGGGTACTCTGTGGACTCCTAGAATCCCCTGGGCATCCCTTAACTTACTCAATGTATTATAATTATCTATGACTTTGTTTCTATTCCTTCCTTTTACTAAGAGGACTCTTAAGGGCAGAGGTCTTTTTTTTTTTTTTTTAAAGATTTTATTTATTTATTCGAGAGAGAGAGTGAGAGAGAGAAAGAGCACAAGAGGGGGGAGCGGGAGAGGGAGAAGCAGACTCCCTGCCGAGCAGGGAGCCCGATGCGGGACTCGATCCCGGGACTCCAGGATCATGACCCGAGCCGAAGGCAGTCGCTTAACCAACTGAGCCACCCAGGCACCCAAGGGCAGAGGTCTTATGCCTTATTTTTTAATTCTCAGCATCTTGCCCAGAATGGGCCTTCAATTATTTGTAGAACTGTCATTGAATGAGTGTAGCAGGTGCTCAAGGATGTAGGGGAAAAAAATGAATGAAAGATACAGAGGACAAACTGATGGTTGCCAGAGAGAAGGGGGGTGGGGGATGGGCAAAATGGGTGAAGGGGAGTGGGAGGTACAGACTTCTAGTTATGGAATGAATAAGTCACGGGATGAAAGGTACAGCACAGGGAATGTAGTCAATGATACTGTAATAGCATTGTATGGTGACAGATGGGGGCTACACTTACTGTGGTGAGCACAGCATAACGTATAGATTTGTCCAATCACTATATTGTACACCTGAAACTAACATAACATTGTGTCAACTACAATTAAAAAAAAACTTAAAAAATGAATGACTGAGTAAATAAATAAACAGGGAGTAACATGTAAAGCCTTTTGCTATTTCTGATGTGCACTTGAAGTCACTGGGGAACAGGTACTTCTCGGATGCACACTGTTTCCTGGGCAAATTAATATCTGTGCTTCAGTTTCCCCATCTGTAAAATGGGATGATAATCATTATATACTCCACAGGGGGGCCATCAGGAGTAAATGAGGGAATGCATGGCAAGTGTGTGCTACAGCTCCTGGCACAGAAGCTCTCCTGACAGTTTAGCTCTTATTCTCTTTCTCCTCATACGAAATGGGGTGTCCTCCACCCAGCCCAGCCTGTGGGAGACAGACAGCATGTCTGCACTGACAGGGCACCTTTGGTCTGCATCAGCCCCCAGGCCATTAGCATCCACTCTGTGCTAAGCCGGCAACTAGTGGAGATTTGGATGTCGTTGGTCTGGGCTGTGGCCTGGGCATCTATTTTCATTTATTTTTTAGTTTATTTATTTATGTTTTGCATCTGTCTATTTTTAAAGTTTCCCAGGTGAGTCTAAAGATGAGCTAGGCCTGAGAATGAGGGGAGGTAAGTGGTCTGAGAAGCTGGGGAGACCTGCAGGAGAGGCAGCACCCCAGTCAGCTTGAAGCTGAGTGCTGAAGAAACTGACTTAGGGTGGGGAAAAGGGGTGCCAGGAGTGGTGGGGCAGAGGGCTGTCCTGCCAGAAGAAGAGCATTTGCAGAGAGAATGTGATGAGTGTGCGGAACTGAGAAAGGCTCAGGATGGCCAGAGGGCAGGGCAAAGGTTTGGGGAGGGACTGGAAAGAAGGCCTTATCTGGCCCAAGTAAGGAGCCTAAACTTCATCCTGAGGATGCTGGGGATGTTCAGAGGGCACAGACAGGATCAAACTTGCATTTTGTGAAGCTGGAGGCAAAGGAGCCTACCTGGGAGGATGTTTCCTGAAAGGAACATGGTCCCGAATCAAGGCTGTGGCAGTGGGGATGGAGAATGGGGAATAGGAATGGTGCCATATGGAAGAGATGGGGGGAAAGGGTGCAGCCTAGAAGGAGAGGAGGAGTCTAGCGGGTTTGGGTTTGAGCGGCTGGGGAGATGGTGGGTCCAGGCAGAAGAGTTTTCCAAGCTGCAGGCAAGCCTGGTGCTGGGCACTGCTGAGTTTGAGACTCCCTAGGCTTTCCACATGGAGACGCTGGGTGGGTCTGCAGCTCAGAAGAGCAACCTGAACTGGAGCCTCAGGAGTCCAAGACTGGGGTATAGACAAAATACAGTGGAGAGAAGGTGAGCAGGAGGCTGGGAAGGAGGTGGGAGAGAAGGAAGGGGACAACGGAGGAAGAAGAGATGGCCAGGAGCAGATAGAGGTGAGCAGACATTACCAGGTAGGGATGGGGACAGACTGGTGAGTCTGAGCAAAGAAGAGGCAGGGTGGGCTGATCAGGGCAGAGGCTGTGGGGGCTGGAAGCTGTAGTTAGGGGCAGCTGAAGGGGGGATGCCAGGGACCTCCTGAGATGGGCCCCAGGCCACATTCTTCCTCCTCTTCCTAAACAACTTAATTACAAATCAAGGTAGACGCTTGACCAAAGACAACATGGATCTCAGTTGGGGATGCTGATTCCCATGAAGCAGAAAGGAAAACTTGTACTTTATAAAAGCAAATAACAATAATGCCAAAGCTAAATTTTTCAAAAACACCTCTTGGCCCTCCCTGATTCCTGACTAGTTCATGACAATGTGGTTGGTATACATTAAAAACAGGAGCAAAGATATGCCTGTTCTTTATATTTTGGGGAGTCCAGATGAAAGAATGGAAGACTTTCTGTCACCTTCTACCTACCCTCAAGGTAGAAACTGTTACATTAATCTCTGAATCTTGTCTCTGCAGTATAAGCCAGCATGGGTATGCAGTGGGTGCTAAATTAACATGTGTGCCATGAATGAATAAAGGAAGCACACAGCAATTTTGGCCTTAGAGCAAACAGCACTCAGGACACTCAACTTGATTTCATTTGGTCCTGTAGAACATGGATTAAAGATCACTCAGCAAATACGTATTAGCATTGCACAGAGAGCTATCGATGGATCTCTTCTTATGGAACTTATAGTCTGGTGGAGGAGCCAGACATTGATCAAATGATCACATTAAAAAGCATAAAATGATCACTGGGATGCTCTGAAGGAGATACATAGGGTTGAGAGTCTCTATCAGGGAGTTTGACATAGTCTGGGGAATCCAGGACAGCAATCCCGAGGAAGTGAGCTGAGACTTGAGGTATGTGTAAGAGTTAAGTAGAAGAGGAGCATTTGGGCTAAAAGGACAGCATGTGTGAAGGTTCTGTGGCAAAATGAAAAATGGCAGGGCCTCTAATGATCAGTGCCTTCGACTCCCCCTGCCCCAGCACATCTAATCGATCAGCAAATTCTCTTGGTCTACATTCAAAATATACCCAGAACCTGAGCACTTCCCACCTCCTGATCCTTATTGTAGCCTCCTAATTCCTGTCCCTACATCTGCCGTTGCCCCCAAACCCATGGTCTCTTTTCAACACATTGGCCAGAGTAACCCTGTTAATACATAGGTCAGACCATGCCCACCTCAGCATAAAAATAGGGCCCGGTGTAATCTGGTCCCTCTGCCAACCCATCTTTCATTATCAAGGATGCATCAAACTCACAGACTTTTCTGCTGGCTGTTCCTCTGCTGGAATATTCTTCCCAAGATACTTATATTTAGTTCCAGGATTTTTGTTGTTGTTGTTGATTCTTTGGGATTTTCTACACAGACAATCAGGTTATCTGAGAACAAGACAGTTTTATTTCTTCCTTTCCAACCTGTAATGGTTACTCTTCCTCTCCCACTCCAGACAGGTAGACAGGTAGACAGGTGTCTATTCAAAGGGCATTTTCTCAGGGATACCTTCCCTGCCCACCCTACCTAATACTACATTCCCTTCCCCTGCTTCCATCCCCTGAACTCCCTCTCCCTTGCCCACATTTATTTTTCTCCATCACGCTTTTCACCGTCTGATATACAGAACATTTTACTTATTTATCATCTATGTTCTCCAACTAGTATGTAAGCTACCTGAGAGAGCACATTTTAATCTATTTTGTTCATTGTTGTATTGTAAACCTGCAACAGTATTTGGCACACAGTAGGTGCTCAGTAAATATTTCTGGAAAAGTGAATGAATTTGGCCTTTCTTAGTCCAACCATCTTTGGTAACCAGCTGTATCTGTGAACATGCTATTTATAAGTAATTGTAACAAGTGCTTAGACAAGCATTCTTTTAAAATCCATCTTAATAACATTTGTGTCTTCTACATGTGGTGCTCTGGGACATGACCAGGGTCTTGTTACTTGCTCTGGACTTTAGTAGAAGTGGAGGTGCAGAGAGTTTCAAAAGTTAAAGCCGAGCAGAACTTCTGACATGTAAAGAGTTTAGAAGCTGTCATTCCTATCCTCACAATAAGAAAAAAAAATCTAAACTAAAAATCAAAAACTGGAAATTAGTGGAACTCAGAATCATTAGACAATGGAAGTCACAGGGCAAAGTGCTCCCTGAAAACTGGAGAGTCAGGTGAATACAGAGAATCACAGTTTACTGGGAGCAGAAGCCTACAACTAGAGTCAATATCAGTAGACACACTAACCTGTAATTGAATTGTTGAGGGCTCGGTGTGGACTAGCTTGCAGTTTTAAAACTCCAAAGAGTCTAGTCCTTTGGGGGCCCTCATACTTTTATGATTTTTACCCCCAGGAACCCTACCAGATTCTCACTGTGAAAATCAGAGGAAAATCTGCTCCTGCTTCTGGCAGTGGGAGAGGAAAAGCAACCATTATAGACTGGAAAGAAAAAAAATAAAACTGTCTTGTTCTCAGATGACATGATTGTTTATGTAGAAGATCCAAGATATCCTTCAATATGTGAGAAGATAAAAGAAAAATCCTGGAACTAAAAAACAACTATAGCAAGGTTGTAGGACACAAGGTTAATAAACAACAGTCAATTGTTTTCCTACATATCAGCAAAGAGCAACTAGAAATTGAAATTTAAATATAACACCATTTACATTCACATAAAAAATGGAAATACTTTAGTATACATCTAACAAGATATGTAAAAGATCTGTATGAGGAAAACTATAAAACTCTGATGAAATAAATCAAAGAAGAACTTAATAAATATTCCATGTTCATGGATAGGAAGATTTCACTACTGTTAAGATGTCAGTTCTTCCAAACAAAACAAAACAAACAAAGATGTCCATTCTTCCCAACTTGATCTATAGTTTCAACACAATCCCAATCAAAATCCCAGCAAGTTACTTTGTGAATACTAACAAATTGATTCTAAAGTTTATATGAAAAGGCACAAGACCTAGAATAGCCAACACAATTTTTTTTTTTTTAGATTTTATTTATTTGCGAGAGAGAGAATGAGAGACAGAGAGCATGAGAGGGAGGAGGGTCAGAGGGAGAAGCAGACTCCCTGCTCCGCGGGGGGCCTGCTTCTCCCTCCCCCACTCCCCCTGCTTGTGTTCCCTCTCTCACTGTCTCTCTATCTGTGTCAAATAAATAAATAAAATCTTAAAAAAAGATTAACAACTTCTGTCTTCAAAAGCCACTGTTAAGAGAATGAAAAGACCAGCCACAGTCTGGAAGAAAACTTTGACTGCAGAACACATATCCGATAAAGGACTGCATGCAAGATATACAAAAGAACTCTTAAAACTTAACAGTATGAAAACAACCCAATTAAAAAGTGAGCAAAAGATCTGAATACACATCTCACCAAAGAAGATATATTGATGGCAAATAAGCATATGACAAGACGTTCAACATTATATGTCGTTAGGAATTGCAAATTAAAACAACAATGAGATACCACTACACACCTACTAGAATGGCTAAAATCCAAAATACTGACAACACCAAATGTTGGCAAGGGTTAGAAGCAACAGGAGATTTTATTCATTGCTGGTGGGAATGCAAAATGGTACAGCCACTTTGGAAGACAGTCTGGCAGTTTCTTGCAAAGCTAACCATAGTCTTACCAAATGATTCAACAATCACATTTACCCAAATGTGTTGAAAAGTTATGTCTACACAAAAACCGGTAAGCGAATATTTATAGCAGCTTTATGCATAATTACCTAAAATGAGAAGCAACCAAGATATCCTTCAATATGTGAGAAGATAAACAAACTGGTACAACTATACAAGGGAATACTGTTTAGTGATGAAAAGAAATGAGCTATCAAGCCATGAAAAAAATGTTAGCCATGAAGGAAAGTTAAATGCATATTGCTAAGTGAAGAAGCCAGTCTGAAAAGGCTACATTCTGTATGATTCCAACTATATGACATTCTGGAAAAGGCAAAACTATAGAGAAGTAAAAAGATCAGTGGTTGCCAGGGTTTGGGGAGAGGGGAGGAGGGATGAACAGTGGAACACAGGGGGTTTTTAGGGCAGTGAAACTCTTCTGTAAGATACTTTAATGGTGGATACTTGACATTTTGCATTTGGCAAAACCCACAGAACTGTACAACACACACATTCACACAACCCCGAATGTAAACTATGGACTTTTGAAGTTTATAACAACATATAGCTTTATCGGTAGTAACAATGTATCGCACCAATGTAAGATGTTCATAATGGGGAAAAGGGAGGAGTATATAGGGACTCTGTATTTTCTGTTCAATGTTTCTGTAAATCTAAAACTGCTCTAAGAAATAAAGCCTATTAAAAAAAAATTTTTTTTTTTAAAGTTAAGGCTAAGTCTTCATGGAAGGAACTCTCGGCTCAGGAAAGACTTGGAGCTAACTCATGGGGAGAGGGGCACCCACCCACTAGGCTACTTCCTGTAGCAAAGCAAAGGTCCCAGAGGCAGTTGAGCACTGGGGACAGAGACCAGGGAGGAAGGGCTGAGGCCCCTTCCAGGCATGAGCCTCCTCTGCCCCCACCAGCCTCTCTCTTCTTTCTCCCTCTCTCTTTTTTATTATGTTTTCCTAGAGTATTCCCAGCAACAGATTGGGGTCCTGGGGGTGGAGAGAAGCCCAAGAGATTCCTAGTTGGGAGCCCTGTGCACCGACTGCCTGTCAGGCCCGCATCAACGTAGGGACGGGTTTGAGGTGGGGGTGGGGCGCACATGTCTGGTTCGCCGGGTGGGAGTCCCGCTCTGAGGGGACTCGCTCGTCCGGGTCTAGGTCCCGTGGGGGCTGGCCCTGAATCGGGAATATGCGGGAAGTGGTTACCAACAAGCCCCTTAGTTTCCGCTCCGCCTCTCCGTACTGTGCAGCAGGGCTCTGTAGCGGATAACCAGAAGAGGGTGCTGGTCCGACGGACCTAGGTCGGAGTTCTGACCATGCCACCTACTGTGTGACTTCGGGCAGGTGACCCACCCTCTGCACCTCACTAACTCCTGTACCACACGGAAACTAAGTGTCTGTTTGGAGAGGCGAGGAGGCTGTACGTGGAGATTCACAGAATGACGTGGGGAGAGACCTCGCTCGCCAGGCCGGCAGTGAGCATCGGGCCAGCGGCAGGGCAAGGCGCCCGGGCGAGCTTGTGAGCTCCGACTCAGGTCCAGGCCCCCCCAGCAGCTGCGGCTCCCCGGGCTTCAGCCTGGGACCTTCCGCCCTTCCCGGCACTTACAGCGGTCACTCCGCTCCTCACTTCTAAGGCCAGAGCAGCTCTGTCTCCTCTTCCGGACGCCTGCACGCGCTGCCCCAGCAACCGTCACCAGGGAAACCAGAAACGCTCTATGCGTGACGTCACCACGTGTCTACGGAGGCCGACGGGGCTCCGGGAGTTGGAAAAGTGACGGCGGCGTTTGTGGCCCAGGTTGAGGAGGTGTGGGAATAGGGGCGGTGCGCTGGGTGGAAAAAGGCGTCGTGTGCCTGAGACTTTAAAGTTGGCCCAGCTATCCGATTCTGGAACGTATGTTTTAAAAGTTTCGTCGGCCAAACATTTTGGGCAGAGATGCACATTCAGTGGTCCTGTAAGGGAGTTGAAAAGTGAATGATCCCACCACGAAATGTGACGCATTCAGAATGTGT
This sequence comes from Neomonachus schauinslandi, assembly GCF_002201575.2. Taxonomy (NCBI): domain Eukaryota; kingdom Metazoa; phylum Chordata; class Mammalia; order Carnivora; family Phocidae; genus Neomonachus; species Neomonachus schauinslandi. The sequence continues at coordinate 144,535,549 of NC_058403.1, read as the reverse complement.
TTGAAAAATATGGGGGGAAATTGTGTTGTGACAGTGAGTGAAAAAAGCAGGACGCAAAATAGTAATTGCTAAATAAAGTTGTGTTTTTTAAAACGGAAACAAGACTGTGAGGAATACATAGAAATATTAAAAGAAAATGGTTATATTTGGAGGGTGGAATTACAGTGCTGTTTTTTTTTTTTTTTTTGGCACCAGACCACATTTTGCAACATCAATCAGAATATTGACACTGATACACCTATCTTATTCATGTTTGTGTTCATGTTTGTGATGTATTTTGTCCTGCTCAATTTTACAACGTGTAGGTTTTCGTACCCACCACCACAGTCAGGACACCGAATACTTCATTCACCACAAGGATCCCTCTCTTGGGAGTTTATAACCACATCCACATCCCTCCCCCACCTCCCAGGCCCTAAACCCTGGTAACCACCCATTTGTCTTTTCTAAAATGTTGTCATTTCAAAATTTTTATATAAATATACAATATCTAACTTTTGGGGATTGATTTTTCTTTTTTCTTAACGCAAGAGTAATTCTCTGGAAATTGATCCAAATTGTTGTGTATCAATAATTTGCTCCTTTTTATTGCTGGGTAGTTTTCCATGGTATGGATATGCCAGTTTATTTAACCACTTACCCATTGGAAGACTTCTGGGTTGTTTCCAGTTTGGGGATATTATGAATAAAGCTGATATGAACATTTATTTATTTACCGGGTTCCTCTGAGGCGACCAAGTGGACACTGAACTCCAACCTAGAATCATTTATCACTGCTGAATTTGGAAAAAATTTTCTAACATTTACCTTGCTAAAAGCTAATTCTTTACTTCAAACAGAATCAGGTATATAAATAATAATTGGCAGTTCTATCATTTGACACAGGAGAACTTTAAAATACTTTATATTCATTCAGCTTTGTTCTGGCCTAGTAAGTATGTTACAACGGGCTTTAGATTTACATGGAGATAGAGCCTAAATTACAAGTTCCTGAAAACTCTCCAAGTAGCATTTCCTCAACTGCGAGGCAAGAGGCTTGCCGGGACTGATCCTCTACTCCAAAATCCTGACGGGGAAGCAGCGTACTTTGAAGATTTCAGTTCCAACTCTTACCACCAGATGTCACTGTTGCTCATCAGAAATAGGGAACCTCCAGCGACAGACTCATGAATGTAAAAAAAACAAAACCTACTTATTCCAATTAAACAAATATTTATTGAATATTTATATGAGCCAGGCACTAGTGCCAGGTGCTTTGGATGAAAAAGATCATCATAGCCTCAGATACTAGAGGAGACATGGAAGCAATCACACACCAATGCCCCAGTAACATAGAACATTAAGCCAAGGAATCAAACTCTCAGTGAAAATCAACATACCATCTCTTTAAGGTACAACATTGCTTCCTGAGGGATACTTTCTCTGACTCCAACCCTGGGTTAAGTCCCCCCGCTGGATGTTACTGCTGCTACCTATACCTAGCATTCAACATGCTTTTTTATAATCACTTCATGATGGCCTTCCCTGCTGGACTGTCAGTTGTGAGGACAGGGCCCTCGCACCGGCCCTGCTGCTTTCCCAAGCTTACCACAGTACTGACGGAAGTAGCGGTCATTTGCTCAGTTTACTTATGCATCAGGTGCTATGACAGGCTCCTTACAGTCACCACTACATTTTATCTTCCCAGTGACCCTTAGCCACTGATACTGTCCCTATCTTACAGATGAGGAAGCCATGGCTACTGGACTAGTAGGTGGCAGAACTGTGAACCCAGGACTGACTTAATAACATGTAATATCACATCCACCTGAGCCACTATTAAGAATTTCCATTATCTGATGCCAATCTATTCATCCAGCTAATTTACCACTCTCTTCCTTGAATAAGCAACCCCACCCTTAATAACATAATGCTCAGTACCCTTTCAACACTTCACTTTTGTGTGGCCTATCCTCTGGCATTGGTCTAGATCAACTTCTCTCAAATGAGTAATTTAGTTTAACAAATCAATAATGTACTCATCTATTAGAACAACAATTTTCTGAAAATTGTTCCCAAATTTGTTCTACAGAAGGCTTATCCTTCATGAAACAATTGTTGGGACTGCCTACCAGGATCTCCTATCAGGTCTACTGGCACCTGAAAAAATAGTTCCTAGTAATAGCTTTATTTTTAAAGCACTTTTCAAACTCATATAATAACCTATAAGCTATATAGGACTTCTCATTTTATAGCTAAGATTGAGAAAACTTGGATTTGATCCAAGTTGTAAAGTCAGTGGTGAGTCAAGACCATGCTGTAACCTCCTGCCTAATTTTATTAATATATGGTAACTGCTGCCACTCCAGTATTAATTTCACAAAGGCCAACACTGCTAGTACCTGTTAGCATCTACAACTTGACTGCCCAGGTTCCAGTCCCAAACCTACACCCCTCTCTAGCTATGTGATCCTGGGTTAGATATTTACACTGTTCATGCCTCAGCCTCCTCCTCTGTTAAATAAGGATCATAGTTCCTACCTCTTAGGGTTGTTAGGAAATCCAAATGACATTATACATGAAAAGCACTTAGAATAGTGTGTGGCACATAGTAAATACTCAATAGATACTATTATTCCTATTTGATAAATATTCTTTAACCATAGTTCCTACCAAAGGTACAAAACATTCTCTCTCTTCTTGGAACTTAATCCTTGTGTTACTTTGAGGAATGATTGATTTTTTCCAAACGGAAATAAATACAAAGCAATTGATGTGTTCACTGACTTTACTAACACTACATTTACCATGTTATCACCATGGAATGTAAATTCAGGTTAGACAAGAAAATTTCACAAGTGTAATAAAGCATTCTGGAATATACCAAAGTTTGTGTATAATGTCTGACCAAACCACCTTGCTGATGAATCATTAATCACTTCAATTATAGGTAATTTGTTAACATTTATGATTCTTACAGAGAAAATAAACAAACTGCATACATTTAAAAAGTGTTTTTCATCTAACCTTTGCATTAGTACTTAAAATACACATTTCTATTTTAAGATAACATTTAAAAATTATTCTAATACAACAGCAGCATAAACATAACTCTGCAATTACAAAAAAAGCTAAACTGGGATCCACAGTTAAGTTATTCTCACGTTTACAAGTATGATTCTGAAATAAATACTACTTCTAAGCAGCTGTTATCGGCTTTTTTAGGTTTGGCTTAAATACATGTATTTTCGGTTTGGGGAAGCTTATTATATTATATTCCATGCACTGTTCTGAAAGGGTTAAGAGCCAACCAGCCCTAAAAACTGAAGTACTCAGTCTGCAAAACAGGCAGAAAAAAGTTAAATGGGATTCCTACATAACATCAAAAGCATGTGATATTCTGCAGCAACTGGGAGTACTCAGGATTGGCAAATTGTCCTCTTTTTAACTGATTTTATCAGAAGAGTTTAAGAAGGAGCATATTTTACCACTATCAAGTACATTTAAAAGTGACATGTTTCTTTTGTTCTAATTTGAATCCGCTGAATGACCTAGCTAGTTAACTGGTCACTAGTAATTTGGTTACCAGGCAAATCAAGCCTGCAAGAAAGGAAGCCAATATTTAAATTACTGTGTTATTGTGTGACCCATTCAAATGATTTATTTTCAACATAAACATATAAACTCAGTATGAGATGCCTAGCTAAAGCAAGCACCACCAACAAAACCAAGACAGTTTCTCTTCTTCTAAGGTTTAGGCTTTGCCCAGAATTCCTTATACATGGAATAGCCCATACCTAAAGAAAAAAAAAATGTATTAGTTAAACATTTAATATTTTCCATGATATTAAGAAAATTGAAAACAGTTCATAAAATAGCTATAAGCATAAAATAGCTAAAAGCCTCCTAGCATGCAATATTTACAAGAGGAACAAGACCCTAGGCTGCTTATACTCTTGCCTTCTTAAACTATTTAAATTTCTGAAATTCTTTTTATATAGGTTCCTAAGCAGCTCAAGGCTAGTATGACTAGTTCAGACTACTGAAATATTTGTTTTAAAGATCAATATTTACCTTACAACTTTAAAAGGAGTCACTCTTGCTATGTAACAATAAGTAAAGTCAACGAATTACAAAGCCAATAAAAGAGTGTAATACCTACATCAAAAAAATCTTTTCCAGGGCACCTGGGTGGCTCAGTCGGTTAAGCATCCGACTCTTGATTTCAGCTCAGGTCATGATCTCAGGGTCCTGAGATCAAGCCCCGTGTTGGGCTCTGCGCTGAGCATGGAGGCTGCTTAAGATTCTCTCTCTCCCTCTCCCTCAGCCTGTCCCACCCCTCTCAGGCTCTCTCTAAAAAAAAAACAACAAACTTTTCCACTTCCAAAAATTCAATAAAATAGTAGTCCTATGTCTCTCCCAGATAATGGATCTTACTACCAACCCTATTTACATATCTAGACTCCAGTGAAATTATAAACTCTGTGATGGACAGAATTGCTTTTTCTTTCTTTAAAACACTGGTAAGATGTATCACAGACAGTAAAACTTTGTCACTACTTGAACTATTAATCCAATTTTTATGTGAAAATAGATGTAAGTGACATTTCAAACTACTTCAAAGTCAGCAAAAAGTATCTCCCTTGATTTATAAAGTCTATTAATGGGAATTACAAACTTGAAAATTTCCTTTAAGAACCTACCGAGAGTCATTGCTCCCACAACAAAGCCTTGGGCTGCCACACGCATGTGGATCAGGTGAACAGACATTTTAGTATTTCCCCTGCTCTTCATTTTATATAATCCATATGCAACGATTGCTGCAAACCCCGCCATTCCTGTAAAACAAATAGTCACAAGTATGTCATATGCATGGGGTCAGGGAACCAAGATGACTTTACTATCAATCAGTGTACTTTCTACTATTTTTACAAAGATGTTTCATTGAGACCATTAATTAACTAACATACAAATTGAGTTTTTAATTTTCCCCCTCAAAACCCAAAATCCATAATCGGTAGCAAACAGCAGATTCAGAAAGTTAAGATCATCTTCAAAATGTGGGCTGTGGAGCCAGTAGGTGCTTAAAGAGTGCCAAGGGAACTCTTCCTCTCAGTCCTACTTCCTTCCCTGAAGGGAATCAGGTAACATAGCAGACACTGTAATAAACCATAACTGTGAGTGTAAGCTTTTTTTTTTTTTTTTTTTGAGTCTTGTGAGTCCTTCTAGCAAATCACTGAGACTGAGGGTGGTCGTGGGGTCCCCCAACACATTCACTGAAATAAGAGTCAATAAACAAAGGCTTCTGAAGACACACAGAAGAATTTTTATAGAGAGAGTTGTATCAAGCCAATCTTACATATTTCAACATATGAACAAAATGTATGAAAACAAATGCTTTCAGATGTGCTTGATGAATGAGTTGACCACACTTCTACTGAGTTAAAGCTTACAACAGACAGATTATTAGAACATCAATGTCAAACTTACCAATGGGAACAAACGGTGCTTCTCTAGCTTTTCGGATAAGTTTAGATCCCTGATCTTCATCGTATGAAGAAAGAGAAACATCTGTGCCGGTTGACATAGTGGCTGAAGAATCCTCCTGAAAGAGAATTTCCAGGAGGTTCTATAATTAAAAGCAACTACTACACTGAATGGCTGGATGTATTTAAAATACTCCTAGTTTCCACATAAATACGTGGTGTGTTATCCATGAAATTTAAAAAGTATATTTTAGAAACTAACTGTATTTTTAACCCACAGCTACTTTTAGGAAGAGTTGTATTTATTCCCCCCCCCTTTGTTTTGATGTTTATCCCATACAACCAATCCCTTTTTATTTTTATTTATTATGTTTAAATAGGCTCCACACTCAGCATAGAGCCCAACATGTGGCTTGAACTCACAACCCTGAGATCAAGAGTCGGAAGCTTAACCGACTGAGCTACTGGAGCACCCCAACCAATTCCTCTTTAGCACCACATCGCCGATAACAGTGAAAGTTTTTTTTTTTAATCGAAATAACTTTTGTCAATTAAAATAGTAGCCATTGATTTTCTGCTATTTTCACACTTAGTTAATTTAACTTAACGACCTCACTCAAACCAAACCAATACTCCTTACTGCCTCTTCAAAACATGTTGAATATCCTACTAAACACTTTTGAGTGTAGTTTTTATTGGTTACAACTGAGACTGACTTACCGACTCCAACATGCTACATGGCTTCAGTTCTCACCTTTGAATAGCTTCCCCTAGTACATTAATAGTGGCTGTTTTGGGGGGGAAAAGATTACAGCTGTTCTGAATAACCAAAATTTCTACTTAGCTCATTATTTACTTCTTTATAAGAATAAGCTTTTATTGGGGCACCTGGGTGGCTCAGTCAGTTAAGTGGCTGCCTTCGGCTCAGGTCATGATCTCAGGGTCCTGGGATTGAGCCCCACCATTGGGCTCTCCGCTCAGTCAGCAGCGAGTCTGCTTCTCCCTCTCCCTCTGTAATCTCTCTCGCTCAAACAAATAAAATCTTAAAAAAAAAAAAAGGACAAAGCTTTTATTTTAAACACTATTGCTAGAAATGCCTCTTTTTAAGCATAATTTACGTTCAACTGAACATAATACAGCGTTTTAGTTTAGTTTTTTTTTTTTACTTAGGGTTACCATTTTTAACATCACTGCAGCAAAAAAACTGAACAACCCTCAGGGTCTTCTTAATGAATGAGTATCTCCTAAGCTTCAGCTCTACTTTCCCTTACAGAATTTACATTCCCTGGACCTCCCTCTTAAAATTCTCTACCTCCATTCTCCCTTTTTCGGTCATCTCTCTTTACACAGGAAGCTATTTAATAGGTGTTTCATCATAATGAGAACATAAATTCAGCTTCACCTTAGTCACAATAAATATGTATATACTTCCTTCTTCACTGAGCTGATTTAAACCGCCCGTAAATGTGATCCATAGATAAAAGAAGGGAGTCAAACACAGTATATTAAGTGTACAAGTCTGATTAGTGTCAGTTACAATAACTTCAAAAGTCAATTGCCCATCCCACTACCTATATAACATCTTACCTCCACCTCTGGGTTTTTCATGTGCATCATGCATCATACTCCCTTCAATAATAACTCTCATTCAACACTTTGCTATTCCAGGAGTGTTAGTAGTAGGTAACACCCTCAAAGAAAATCCAACTCTAGAGGGAGGCGTAGTGCTTAGTTTGAAAGTGAAATCATCCTTCTCAGCCCCCATCCCCACTGGGAAGAATCCAATTCTGTTATCTGACAAAGAAAACCTTAATCCAGAGAGTTGTGCAGCATCACACAGCTAAATAAGAGGAAACTCAGATTCGAACTAGTCTTTCTCTTCTTTTTTTGTACTCCGATACAGGCTAACTGAATAAACCCCTACTTACTGAGCTTTTATTATATACAAGGTTCGACAAGCTCTAGGTTCAGGACGCTCACTATACATGTGAAGAGTTAAAACAAACACTAAAATAATTAATGGTTAAAAATTAGATTTTTTTTTTTTTTTTAAAGGGACAGAATAGAGTATGATTACTTCCAAGAGCATAACAGAGAATGAGAACTGAATTTAGAGTGTGGTATCTTTTAGCTAAAGTAGGTTTGGGAAATATTTGAGACTGGCCTTCAAGAAACTACATAAGTGGACTAGATGGAGATATTAAACATTATATTTTAGGCGAATATATGCTTATTTGTTGCTTTCAAAACGAACCTTAAGCTTCTCAAAGTCATGAGGGTTTATCACAGATCCTCCTTCCACCTTTCTGGCCATGAACCCCATAATCTAATCACATTAAATTTCTTAAAGATGTTCTCTGTACTTCAGTGCCTATGTACAAGCTGATTTCTCTAACACTTTTCCTCCCTTTTCATCTCCTTCAGACACTTTTTCCTAGCTAACTCCTCTCATTTTTCAGGTTCTTAATTAACTTTCATTGGAAGTCTCCTTTGACTTTCTAAGTATGATCATTGCTTTGATTATGCAGTCTCTAAAATATGCTTTCTCTAAAATAATTCTTTCTTCTAAAACTAATGATGTAATGTATGGGGATTAACATAAGAATAAAAATAAAATAAAAATAAATAAATAAATAAATAAATAATTCTTTCTTATAAATGCCTGTTCAATTGTCTCTCTTGCTAGAATCCTTGAAGTTAGCAGGCCATACATGTCCTGCCTGTATCTATAGCTCCACTGCCTGGCATGATGCTTTGCATGCAGTAAGCATAGCACAAAATATTTGTTGAATAAATTTAAAAATAATCTATTTCAACAATTAAAATTATTGTTAATTTAGGAAAATTTGGTGAAAACAATAACAAGTAAACACATTTGTAGAGTTTAACTGGCCAGTAAGAAAAATGCCAAACTGTAGGTACCTAAGTGCTTATTTAATTTTTGTATTTTATTTATGAAAGAAGAAATGATAACTTGAGTAGGTCTTAGTTCCTTGCAACCACAAGAGACAAAACTATTATATAACACAATCCACTTTTTAAAACTAGCACCTTCTTGGGGCGCCTGGGTGGCTCAGTCGGTTAAGCATCTGCCTTCAGCTCAGGTCATAATCCCAGGGTTCTGGGATCGAGCCCCACATCGGGCTCCCTGCTCAGCAGAGAGCCTGCTTCTCCCTCTCCCTCTGCCTGCCTCTCGGCCTACCTGTACTCTCTATCTCTCTGTCAAATAAATAAATATTTTAAATAAAGAAAATAAAAATAAAACTAGCACCTTCTTTTGCAGATATATGCATGTTTTCTTCCTTTGCCTTAATTATTCCTAAACTAAGAAGTCATTTGGGAATTATCTTTAAAAACAAGAAAGTCAGTGGTCTTTCCTCTAATCTCTCACCTCTGGATCAGTGTAAATTGTTCAACTGGCCAATGGAGCAGAAGTTTTTTCTCCCTCCTTCAGGAAGGAAGGGGATGGCAATCTCTCTCCTGTATATAAAAGAAAAAATCCACTCATCTCCATTCCTCACCTATGATAGAGACTCTGAAGTTTGTATGGGTAGGACATTTGATCTGGTTTTCAGAAAGTAATACTTAGGGTAATAAGGGTGTGGGGGAAACCATGTGGTCATTATTTGCTTTCAGTGACTAATGATAACCTGTTTCTGATCGAGAACACCTTGTGGCGCATTTAAAGATAAAATTAATAAAGAGGAATATAAAAAGTCCAACACATCACAGATTTATTATACTATACTTCAAATTATATTTTTATACCTAATATACTATATATTCATAACACTCCTTGCATATAAAATTTTGATAATTCTCTTCCTAATTACCATCTGAAAGTTTCCCAAGTATTCATGATTTACAGCCACACAAATTGAAAATGGCTAACTTTTAATGTATCAGGATCAATAACTATGAATCATATAATTTGAGAAAAACAACCCAGACAATCCATGCCAGTAGCCCAATTTTACAGATGGAAAAAGGTTATATGAATTGTTCAACATCAAGAATGTATCTCTGGCAGGGGAGGATTAGAACCCAGATCTCCTGATACAGTCCAGAGTTCTTCTGATTGACAACATATTGCCAAAGCATCAATCTTTTGCTGGTAATATATTTAATCTGAAAAATATTAAAATCCATTCCTTAACAGAAGCCTGCCTTTCTTTCTTTGAATTGTAAAAAATATGCAAGTCATGCCTAAAATTAAATGGAACTTTATTCCCCAGTGACTTAACCCATCCACCAATTTCAACTGTGCTTTGAACAGATCTTTTTCACTAGCAGGACTTCTAGATTTCCCTTTAATTTTCTCATCTGCCCATAGCAATTGACCCAGATCTCTGCCAAAAAGTTGAACAGGTAGAAAAAGAGGCACCAATGACCAGATGATATTCAAAGCCAATCTGAAAACACTAATTATTCTCTAAACTTAGTAAGATACTACTGCAGACCTTTCCAAATGCATGGGAACCTAGAAAAGATGTCAGGGAAGATGAGCTGCCCAGCATGAGGTGATGTAACAGACTGAAGGATCTTCACAGCCTGTCATTTTGGTCACAGAACTACTAACAGCAAGGACTTCAAATTTTGATTTTCCATCAGTCACCTGTCAGCTTGTTTAAAATGGCTGCAAAGGCCCCACCCTGGAGATTCTGGTTCAGAGGGTCTGGGGCAGGGCCCAAGGAATCTGTATTTTAAGAAGTCCCCTTCAACTGCTTCTGGGGCACAAGGAACTAAGAGATGCCCTGGTATTCAGGACTCAAACTTGTGTGTCACGCTGGGACCTGGTGCCTCTTCAATCTGTCTGAACTTTTCCATCCAAACCGGTCAAACTCGAAAGTGCCTGGGTACTTCTGGAAGTATAAATCCTGTGGTGGGGATTACCCGACAGAAGGAACTAGGTGCTGCCCACACCCGTATATAAGAGAGAAAGGCGAGAAACACTGCCGAATCATTTCAGCTGCTCCCAATTCTAAACCCGCGCTGTTTTCTAATCCCTAACTGGCGGGCTTAGCTTTCTTGGAAGAAATTTAAATTCCGTTACAGATGCTTTATACAGGGCCTGGGGCCTTCTTACCTTCCCAGGGTAGGAGGAAACCCGGGGTCGTGGAGAAGAGTAAGGTCGTGTGGTTTTACGCCCTCAACCTTTCGAACCGCCCCCCCTCCCGTGACCTTGTCGGGACTCCAAGGCCGGAGCGCTTGCCCTCCCAACCCTTCCCTCCTCACCCACCGCGCGGGCCCGCTCTCCGGAAGGCTCCCGGCTCCGGGTACTATCCGCGCTACCGGCTCCCTGAGGTCGGCCCCAGCCCCCTCCAAGGCTCTCTCGTTACTGCCCCCTCCGCGAGTCTTCCCTCTCGGCCACGATTCACTCCACAAGCTTCTACTTCATCCCCTCACCCAAAGGCCATCAGACCCCCCAACTTTCCCTGAACCACGAGGTCGGGCCCGAAACCCGCCAATTCCACCTCGCCCCCTTCAACCCGGGCATCTCCCCCCTCCTCCCAGCCCCGCGGACGCCACCACTCCCAAAGCGCTCTCGGCCCAGCCAAGCGCTGCCCGGCTTCTTGCCGCTCCGCGGTCGGGTGTCGTCCACTCCATGACTCCCTCAATCTTCACTTACCTACAAAGCTAAGACTTCGGCTCCAGCTGGTTTCTGGCTCTCTCCCATGCTCGTCGTCCAGCCGGCTTCTTCTAGTCCCGCCCACACCTGGCCCTAGCCAATCAGAAGCCAGCGGCCCGCAGGCGAGGGTCCCGGTGGGTGCGTGCGTGTGCGCGATGGGTAAGGCGGGTCCCGGATTGGCTGGGGCGACGAGCGCGGGCGGTGGCTCCGCGTCTCCGGCTCCCGCGTAGGGATCTCGTCATGGGTGAGAGTTCACGGGCAGGGCTTCGGGCGAGCCCTCTTCAGCGCCCCTGGCTCCGACCAGGCCGAACTTCGGATTCCCCTTGGCTCTTTCTCCTCGTGCAGCGGCGGCGAGCACCGCGAACGTTGCGTGCTCCGAGCGCGGGTGGGGCGGGGCCGGCCATGAGGGGTTTCGGCCGCAGCCGGGCCTTGGGAGAATCGAGGGAGGACGTTCCGGCCTGTTGGGGCGCCGGCGGCGGTAGGGCGACGGAGCCCTCGTTCCGTTCCGTTCCGTTCCGTTCCCCTGGTGGTTATGTGCTGCCACGAACGTGCGCTGTCGGGCCTCTCGTGGAGCCTTTCTTGGAGTTTACATTGTGGTGAGGGGCAGCCATTGGTCGCAAGCATGGGTTCGCTAGAGGAGACCTCACCCAGAATGGGGCCGGGGGTGGTTCTCTGAGGAAAGAAGTGTCAGCGGCCCCTGGTGACAGTGAACTTCCGGAGACAGAGGCCCCAGGCTCGTTGGTATGACAGATAATCATTCAGTATGGCGAACTGATGCAAAGCATCAACGACAGTGCCATAGGGAATATGTCTGCGACTAAATTACAATCCCTTAGTAGAATCGCGAATTGAGGCATATTGCCAACGCTGTATCACACAGGTTGGAACTAAGTGCCATGAGCTCCGGATTTTGAAAATCTTTTGTCTCATAATTAAGACACATGTAGAAAACATTCATGCTACACTCGATCTTAGCCAAAAGGCCGAGAAGCGATGAAAACATTCATGCTATGGATGATGAATTAAAAACCCCATACCTTGATTATATGGTATGCTTTCACCTACTTGAAGGCACATATTTTTTTCTGGTTCATGCCCATCTCTCCCAGAACACTGTCTTTGAGCTCAGTAGGAGCCCGGTGATGTTAAATGAAGAAAAGACATAACCGATGCAGTAATTGGAGGGCTGCAAAAATAAGTAGGGATGATCAGGGACTTATTTAGGATAATTAAAATGACAAAAGAGCCTAAGAGACTTGAATATGAAAGCAAGTCATTAATAAGTCCTGTGATTCTGGAAATACAAAGGCTAACAGCAGTAGTGAGCATATTCATTCCTGAAGGGGATTTCTATAAATCAAAATAATGTTAGCTAATTTGCTCATTTCCAGAGAATGAGATTTGGGATGAGGGAAACTTGGGTGTTAGCCCCAGGCTGAACACGTAGTAGTCATGACGGAGGGTTTTACTTCTCAAAACTTCACTTTCTTCATTTGTAAAACGGAGATAACAGTGATGCTGGTTAATGAGGAAATACACGTGGTGTTAGCACAGTGTCTGGCATGAAAAGTGCTTTAGAAGTGCTATTGCTTTAAAAAATTACTGTGCTGTGAATTGTATGGAAAGAGGCAGACCCTGCCCTATTTGTGTGAGAAATTATCTCTTTCTGATTGGTATATAGAAACCAAAATCTTGGTAAATTATAATGATAAATATCTGAAACAATCAGATAATGTAGAAGATTTTTTTATTTTTATTTTTTTTAGATTTTATTTATTTATCTGACAGCACACAAGCAGGGGAAGGGAGAGGGAGAAGCAGGCTCTCCACTGAGCAGGGAGCCTGACATGGGGCTCTATCCCAGGACCCTGTGGATCACCGACAGCCACCCACGTGCTCCTGTAGATTTTTTTTAATAGAAATTATTCTGCTGCACTTTATTCCATATTGTGTTACAAGAAAAGGACAGTGACAACTGACAAACCACTACATCTTTCATAATGTAGACATAATTGGTAACAAATGTACATCATGTATTATTTCATTCTCCTTACTCTGTCATTTAGAAGTATAATTGATGCAGAAGACATTAAAAAATTATTTGGTTTCTCGTGTATTAAACTAACCCACTTGTAGTTTATGGAAGGGAAGACAGCACAGAAGTATCTGCCTATTTTGTTAATTTCTCCTCTTTAAAGAGCCTTTGTAACTTCTCATGTTCCAAGTAGCAGTCTACACATGATCATATCTACTACAAGAGAAATGGGATTCTAAACTCAGATGTCTTTTTAGGCTGAGGCCCAGCTTAAAGGTACATTACCTTGTACCTTTATCCTTGTATCCTTCTTAAAACTGCTTTGTGATCTTTGTGGAATTTTGTCTAAACCAAATGTTAAACCTTTTGAGCAAATTGGTAATATCCGCAGATATTTTTAAAACCAGAGTTAAAAGTCCCCTTCAGCAATCACTGGACATGTATATTGTGTTGGGTACTATACTGGATTCGGAAGTTAAAGACTTAGTCCCTTCTCTGAGATGATTTATAATCTTTTTAGGTAGAAGGAACAGGTATAGAAAAACATCAAAGACAGTTTGTGGTAAGTGCTTTGAACGCAGCTTCAGGTAGATATCCTAGTGAGTACGCAGTTTCAGAGAAGGCTTCTTGGGACTGGGGCTTGGGTGAGTGAACTTTGAAGAATGATTAGCATGTAAATAAGTTGGGAGACTATTCCAGAAAGAGGAAACAGTGGGCAGAGGAATAGCAGTAGACTATAGGATTGTAGCTCTAGCATGGACAATGAGTGGGGAAAAGGCAAAAAAAAAATTGTGACTAAAGCAGAGTCAGAATAATGGGAAGTAGGTTTAAGCTACATGGGAGAGGACTTTAAGCGCTAATTAACTTGCACAGTATTCTATTAGGTGGCCCTTGAAGGTTTTGGAGCAGGATGTTGACAGGAATACATTTGAGGTCATTTGTAGTGAAGTAGAATGGATTAGAAAGGGAATATCAGTATTACTCAGCCAGAAAAAAACTATTCAGTATATAGTTCATTGTATTATTCATACTGAGTCCACATCCTTTGTCTCAAGGATATGGAAGGAAGGCTGCTACATGCAGGGGCGTCATCCCTCTGTCCTGGACAAGGACCACTGCTTTGAAAAAGCAATAATTCTTACAAAGCAATTCCCAGGGAGAACTGTCAAGGCCCAGACCATCATAAAATTACATGTTAGAGGACCGCCCTGCTGCGCTACTCATAATATACAGTTTTGTACCTTTACACTTTGCAGAGTCATGGAATAGTACTTAAGCTATTTGTTTTAAATAAAAACTTACCAGGCACATTAATAGCATGTTTTAAAGTTTTATTTATTGATTTTTTTTTTAAGATTCTATTTATTTATTTTGACAGAGAGAGAGAGAGCACAAGCAGGGGGAGCAGCGGAGGCAGAGGGAGAAGCAGACTCCCTGCTGAGCCGGGAGCCTGAAGACCCTGGAATCATGACCGGAGCTGAAAGCAGACACTTAACGGACTTAGCCACCCAAGTGCCCCTAAAGTTTTATTTAAAACTAGCCCACAAGGTAGGAGCTAACAAACAAAAGAATCTCCTGTGGCAAACAAACAAAAAAAGAATCTCCTGTGGCAAAAAGTGATTGGGTCCCTCCCTGGACTGCTTATGCAAGTCTTTCAAGAGTTTTGTAAGAAATACTATTTTTTTTTTCCCCAGAAGGAGCAGCTGCTGATCATGTCAGACCACCATGTTCTGCTCGGGTATGACAGTTTCTCTTGTTTACAACTTACACATTTCAGAACGTTAAGTCTGAGGTACCTAGTCCATCGCTCTGCCCTTTAGGAAGTATAGTTCTAAAATGCAATCTCAGAACTCTCCAGAGGGAGGAAAGTCACAACCACCTTTTAAATTTTATGAGAGGCAGTATAATAGTGTTTAAGACCACAGACTCTCGAGCTTGCTTTGCTGCTTACAAGCTATGTGATACTGAGCAAGTTACTTAATCATTCTATGCCTCAGTGTCTTCATTTGTACAATAATAGGACCTACATAATAGGACTCTTGGGAGGCTCAAATGATATGTAAAACTGCAACATTGCCTGGCACATATAATAAGTGCTATATATGTTAATTATTATGACATTTCTGGTTTTGTTTTTGTGTGTGAATTCCTGTCAGTTCAGCTTATCTAAGCTGTAAACACAACTAATAGTTTCACTTGTGTGTATGTGTTTGCGTGGTTTCCATTTTTTTTTTTTTTTAAAGATTTTATTTATTTATTTGACAGAGAGAGAGAGAGCACAGGTAGGCAGAGCGGCAGGCAGAGGGAGAGGAAGAAGCAGACCCCCACTGAGCAAGGAGCCCGATGTGGGGCTCGATCCCAGGACCCTGGGATCATGACCTGAGCCGAAGGCAGACGCTTAACAACTGAGCCACCCAGGTGCCCCGCGTGGTTTCCATTTTTAAAAGTCTTTTGGTTACAGAGGATTTGCATAAAAATCATAACTGGATGCACACAACCAGACTTTAGGAGAGCAGAAGCAAGGAACTATCAGACGCCTTTCATCTCTTCAGTTGACACTGTCTCCTACTTTTATATCATTGGTTTCATTCAACCATGTAAAATATTTTTCCTATTAGTAAGCAATATGGCAGTAGGATTTGTGTGTTTAGATAGTGATATTTTCTGTAGTGAACAAACATATATTATACTTTAAACATTTTAGTCTTGAATTGATTTTTCCACTAATGCACTTAGTATTATTTGTTATTGTTGTTCCAGGCAGGAACATTCTTCTTAACAAGTACCAAGGGGAAAAAAATGTGGTGGAGTGGAAGGGGGACTGGCCTGTCCCCCCAGGATTGCTACATGCATGTAGTCAAAAGACATGGATTTGAATGCTGACTTGAATGCTTCTTAACATTATGACCTTAAACAAGTTACTTAGCCTGTTGGAACCTCAACTTTTCATCAACAAAATGGAGATATTGATAGGTACCTGATAGGATTACACTGTGTGATCTAAATAACCCTATATAAGATACCAAGAACAGTGCATGAAATATAATAGACACTCATGAGTTCCCCTCTCTAAACTAGCCCCCTTCCTCTTGCTGCCATATTCCTCAGCAGTAACCAGCAAAGCATCTTAAATTACTTCTCTAGACCTCTAAGTTTCCTGAACCATGCTACTAAGTCATCCTTTTATTTATCTTTGCTCAGCCTCACCTTTCATTCCCCTACTAACCATTTCCACATAGAGCACTGAGAACTTCTCTCACCTGTCCCTTTGCCCCCACCTCTGGACTTACCTGCATCCACCTCAGTCATTTCTCCTGGTCTTGGGCGCCTTTCTCCCACTGAACACCAATCACCCCGGTACTGGATTCCATAATTTCTTGCCACCTCAGCTGTCAACTGTTTGCTCTCTCATCTGTAATTTTGCTTGTTCTCTCTTGTTACAGGCTTCTCATACCCAAGATTCTTCTACTTATAAAAAGCCTCTTCGTAGCTTCTTAATCTTTTCTGTAGTTATTGCTCTATTTTCTCTCACCCTGGCTTGGGAGAAAAAAATATATACATATTATTTCCACATCACTCTTCGCTTGACCCACTGGTTTCTATTCCTGTCACACTACTAAGACTACAATAGTGAAGGACATCATTCAGTGGATATAATTCAGTTTCTCCACGCATATATGACTTGACTACCATACTTGATACCATGAATCTTCTCTTGAACCTTTCTTTTGGTTCTTGCAATCTGGCCATTCTTTCTTAGTTCCTATCACTGAATTCACTTCCTCTGTCCCTTAAATGTTGGTGTTTTCCAGGATTCTGTTCTCACACTTTCCTTCTTACTCTCTTTTCTCCTCTTGGGATGATCTCATGTACCCTCATTGTTTTTCATTCTCATCTATATACTGATGCTCTCTTGTCCTCTCTCTGCCTGAGCTCTAGAACTCTAGATTCAATTGTGTGTTGGACGTCTCTACCTCAGTAGTCCACAGATTCCACAACATGCCCATAAATGAATTAATCATGTCTTTCCTCTCCTTCCCCCTACTCTGGACACTCCCCTCCTGATAAGCCTATACTTTCTCCTAAATTTCCTGACTTGGTTTGTGGAACAGCTATCCATCCCATTAACCAAATATGAAACCTGGATAAATCCTTTGTTGACACAACTTCCTCCTTTCTCCACATCCAGCCAGTGACATCTGAGCAGAGAACTGAATGACGAGGGGCCAGCCCTATGAAGCTCTGGGGGGGGAATATTTAAGGCAGAGATGAGACTCTGCCTTTACTGTCATAGTAATGTGCTCTGACCAAACTGGCCCAGGTTTGCCTGACTCCTGTATGCAGTGATGTTAAGAGGATTATTTATACAGGAAAGCTCTTAAACAGATCAAATAAGGAAATGCATTTACATCATCTTAGGGTAGAACACAAGACTGTTTTCACTGACAATATTTTCAAACAAAAAGCTGCGAGGTTGTCACTAAAAAATGGATCTTAGATTCATTGCAGCTCCTCAAATTCCTTTTTTGTTCTTTGGGGGAGGGAGCAGGGGAGATGGGCAGGTGGGGTGGGCAGGCACAGACCCTAACTTAGCTATATCTCTCCTGCCTGTTGGCTTTGTTTTGAAGACACTTGGATTTGGGATTAACAACACAATCATTCCTTCTTAAAAATTTATATAATTTTATATTCCATATATTTTGTTATTAAATATGCCCTTTAATAGAAAATATTCAGTTTTGTGTTTTATATCCTGATTTTTTAAATTAGAAAACTTATAATCTTATATAATCTATATAACTAAAAAGATTGCCTTATTTTTATGATCTGTATTTTGCACAGATATGGAACTAGGTTATACGAAAACACAATTGATTACTGGAAGGAAAAGCTTTCTGTTTATCATAAGCAAATAGCTCTTTCCATCAGAAAGGATAAACGTGATCTTCTCCCTGGGCTCCCTCCCTAGCTGCTTGCTGGCACTTGATACGATGTTGAGTACTGTGGTTATATGTGAACGTTGGGTTGCCAGCACCATGGCAGCAGAGCCTCTGTTACAGAGCGATCTTTGTATCGCCCATGGCGCTAGCCTAGTGGTGTCCTGCACAAAGGAGGCCTCCAGTAAGTACTGGCTGAATGACTCAAGGTTGTCTCTTTGCAGAGGTGAGTACCTGAGTTCAGTCACACGAGCTGCATTTCAGCTACTGGGGCCGCAGTAGCCAGGTGGGGCCTGTGGGCTCCTATGGCTTCTGAATTCTCTTGGTCACCCACCCTTTACACGGTCGTCCTGTCACAGCCCCCCTCGCTTCTCCCCCACTGCCTTGGATACTGATTGCCTCTCGGCTTCCCCTCACTCTGTCTCTCTCTCAACAATGATTTAGGGCTATTTTTATAGTCTGCTAATTCTGTGAGAATGAGGTGCCTCTTCTGGGAGCCACTGCCATCCTCAATGGCACTGCAAATAGGTTTTTGTTGACTGATCTCCAGGCTCTCCAAGTCATTTTGCCCTCACCCTGATTACAAGGCACCATCTGTTTGCCTCGATGGCTTAATGAATCAAGGGCTCATAAATGTATCCGATATCTAAAATGATCCAAATCACAGTGAGGACAGGATAATGGTGTCCTTCACCAGAGATGGATGGACAATTACTTTTATAGCTTTGCAGAAAAATGGATATGCAGACACTTCACCCAAATTGGTGGCCCTGAGTTACTCTCCCTGTGCTGATGCTTCTGCTCAGGGACAGGAACCTGCCTGCCCTGTTTCAGGAGACACAAGAAGAGAAAGATTATCTGTCTGACCCATGTTCACTCAGTGAATCAGCAGTCAAGTACTAGCCATAGTCCTTCTGCCACTTTGGTTTGTAAGGGTCAGAAGAATTTTTCAAGCATGAAAAATATTAGAATAACCATTAAAAACGTGAGCTAGTAACCTTGGCCTGTTGCCTAGTGTAATACGGCTGTTCAGAGGGAAATCCCGTGCAGTGAGACAGCTGATTGTGGTTGTGTGTACTACACAGTGATTTCTGTAGAAATTGGGTGGGTTGTTAGGTAGTTTTAAAAGATTTATTACCACTTCTGGCTAATTTGTTCTTACAGTTAGCTGAGATCTGGAATCCTTGTGATCCATGGGGTACAGTGAGTGAATTGTCTCTGACTCCCTATCACCTGCAACTATCTCACACCAGAAGCAAGCAGAGCTATGGTTTCACTTTGCACAATGTTTTCAAGGTTCATACATGTTGTAGCATGAATAGGTGTTTCATTACTTTTTAATGGCTAAATAATATTCCACTGCATGGATATTCCACATTTTTGTTTATCCATTCATCAATTGATGAACATTTGGATTGTTTCTTCTTTCTGGCTATTATTAATAAAGTTATTGGGAACACTCATGTACATGTTTTTTTTTTTTTTCCTCAGGACATATGATTGCAATTTTAGGGGGTATATGCCTAGGCGGATCATATGGTAACTTTATGTTTTAACTTTTTAAGGAACTGCCAAATTGTTTTCTTTTTTTTTTTTTAAGATTTTATTTATTTATTTGACAGAGAGATAGAGAGAGAGCCCAGATAGGCAGAGTGGAAGGCAGAGGGAGAAACAGGCTCTCTGCTGAGCAGAGAGCCTGATGTGGGGCTCGATCCCAGGGCCCTGGGATCATGACCTGAGCTGAAGGCAGACACTTAACCAACTGAGCCACTCAGGCGCCCCTAGGAGCTGCCAAATTGTTTCTAAAGTAGCTGCATCATTTTACATTCCCAGAAGCAATGCATGAGGGTTCCAGTTTCTTCACATCTACACCAACACATGTTATCATCCTTCTTTTGATTATAACTATCCCAGTGGGTGTGAAGTGGTATCTCATTGTGGTTTTAATTTGCATTTCCCTGATGGCTAATAATGTTGAGTTTCTTTTCATGTGTTCATTGGTCATTTGTTATTTGGGGGGGGGAAAATGTCTATCTAGTTTACTGCATATTTTTCTCATGTGTTAGAGGGTGAGGGAGGAACAGTAAAGTATCCTTCAGATTGATACTGGTAATTTGTGCCCTTCCCATACCAGCAAAAGGCCTATGTAATCTATTTGCCAGTGAGACACAGGGCATGTAATCTGCCCAGTATGCCCCGGGGGTATTGGCACAACAGCCCTTGCCTGAGGTGGCATTGGGGGCAGTTTGTCAACAACTCGTAAGTTGGAATATTTAAAAGGCCAATGTAACCTTTTTACTATTTCCCAAGTAGTTTGGGGACCTCAATGCCCTGATTTACAGTGGACCCAGGCTACTGCATCAGACAGAGTCAGCTTTCCCTCCAGCAGAAGGGCTCTTGCCCAGGCTAGCGCATCTACTTCGTGATTGCCTGGCAGTGTGGGTGGGGAGTGAGCAGACACGTGCCATACTTGGACAGCTGCATCAGGTTTAGTGTTTACACCCCAAATATCTGTCCAGAGGTCTGCTCCCCACAGGGCTCTATTTAATACAGCCCAGCTTCCTTTGTGCCATTGCAGCATCCACGTTGTCAGCCTTTTCCACACTGCCCAGCTGTCAGTAGCCAAATTGCAAATCGGTGGGCATGGGTTCATGTGTCAACACCATCCATAACACTCTCAACTCTGCCCACTGACTACTTTGTTTAGTTCCTTCTTCAAACCAAAGTACATCAGAATCTAGTTGGATGGCAGAGGAACGCCTAATAGGCAGGTTTCCCTGGCATCTGCCATTAGTATACCATGTGTCCTCTGCAGGTGAGCCTACTCCTTCCTTTGCTTGAGGGTGGGGAGGCATAATGTCAGCAACTTCTGGAAGTTGGGCTGAGTTGACATACGTGACCAGCCCTTGTAATGAGCATGGTTCATGAGATAGCGGGCCGGTATTTTAAGTGCTCCTATGCTGTAGGTAAGTGTGCCATTTTTGTAAGGTGCTTACCTGGGCACAGGCACACTTATATTAGCTGAACATGTCCTTAATCCATCCTCCTATCAGCAGAGAGGTTCATATCACCTCTGGCAGGTCAGCAGTCAGTCCTTTCCTGTGTTGTGGCACAAGATAGACAGCATCTGGTTTCTTTTAAATTTCTTGAGACTTGTTTTATGGCCTAACATGGTCTGTCCTGGAGAATGCTTCATGTGCACTTGAGAAGAATATGCATTCTGCAGTCATTGAGTGGAGTGTTCTACTTATCTGAGTTTTTAGTTATTCACTTTTCACCTGTTAAAACACTAATCATCCTTTGAGTCCCAGTCCAAGGGATCTCATCTGTCAAGTCTTCCTTAATACATCTTACCAGCTAAAAATGTACAGTTTCCTTGTTTGAACTTCTGTCACCCATAACTGTGGTATATGGGTAGGCCAACACCCATAACAGTGTTATAAATTCTGTTATTACAAGTCAGTCTTGCTAAACTCTGATGTTTGGGTTTCTTTTGTGTAGGGACCATGTCTTAACTTTATCTCCATATCCCTGAAACCTTACTTCTAATAGTAACTTTAAAGCATGCCATTGAAAGGATGAAATAATATGGTGGCTATTGAACCCCTCTTAAATGCTAAGCTCTAGGCTATATACTGTAGAGACTAGAGCAGAAGAAATGTAGTGTGCTCTGCCTCTGGAGAACCTGAAGCTTAGTTAAGAAGACTGCACCTACACGAGAAACCTTTAACACAGAATCTGACCAAGTGCCAAGACAAGGGCTCTAGGAGTTTGGGCTTGTCCTCTTTGTCTCTCTCCATGCATAGGAAAGAGTCTCATAGAGTTTTGAGGTTGGAACAACCATCCGGACTGCTGATTTCCAGCCATCGGTCAGCGTAGAATCCTCAGGCAGCTGATCATCCAGCTTAGACATGCCTCCACTTAGACACTCTCACCCACAGAGAGAGGCCTCTACACTCCCCACTCAGGACTTGATGATGGTTGTTTGCCAACTTTGGGCAGTGAGAGAAAATCAGATTGCTTTTTAGTTAGATGTATGTACCTTTCCATCTTTGCCATAGAAGAAACTATAAGCCTGAAAGAAGGCATGTAAAGTCAACAAGGAAAGGAAAGAGCTCTCATCAAAAGCTTGAATCCCCCATCCAAGTACTAACCAGGCTTGATCCTGCTTAGCTTCCGAGATCAGACGAGATCAGGCGCGTTCAGGGTGGTATGGCCTTGGGGACGGTATGTGCTATGGTGAGCGCTGTGAATTGTGTAAGACTACTGAATCACAGACCTGTACCTCTGAAACAAATAATACATTATATGTTAAAAAAAAAAAAAGAAGAAGATAGCAGGAGGGGAAGAATGAAGGAGAGGAAATCGGAGGGGGAGATGAACCATGAGAGACTATGGACTCTGAAAAACAAACTGAGGGTTCTAGAGGGGAGGAGGGCGGGGGGATGGGTTAGCCTGGCAATGGGTATTAAGGAGGGCACGTTCTGCATGGAGCACTGGGTGTTATATGCAAACAATGAATCATGGAACACTACATCAAAAACTAATGATGTAATGTATGGTGATTAACATAACATAATAATAAAAAAGAAGATTTAATGAGCTAAAAATGATCTTGAAAAAAAAAAGCTTGAATCCCAGTAGGATAGGTCAAAGGATACTTACATGCTGACTTAGCTAAGGAAAGTCAGATCAAGTTCATCCTGAGAGGATCACTTTTGGGGGGAACAAAATGAATTATTTTGAGGCCTGTTATCCTCCTAGAGCCCACGTGTATGTGAATGTTCTGGGAAGGTCTGATGGTATGAGATTTGGAGAGGTGAATTCATTCCACATACCAGTTAGACATTTTATTCTATCTAATTCAGGATAAAGACTGATAATTTCTGGGGCTAAGCAGATATTCCTGGAGGTTTCTTGTCAGGAATGCAGTGTGATAAAGAAGGTTTTCAAGCCAGAATGTAAAACTCTTCTCTAGTAATCTTTGAAAATAGAATTCTATTAGGAGATAAAAGTATATTATGAAGTACAATACTTGCAGTTTTGGTGGAGCAAGTTAAATAAAGCAGGAGGATAATACAAGGGCTGGCCTACAGTTGTATATAATAGTGGACAAAATGAATGGTATCTTTATCACAGTCATGGTCCCATTGATTGACAGCCACTGAACCATCTGATGTTGGAAAGTTAGAGAAGGGACAGAGCAGGTCTTCTGGTGGGTAACAGACGTGGACAGGGTAGAAGAGAAGAGATGAGGTCAGTGAGAGAACCATAGGGGTTAGAATGTATAAGATATACTGTGACCGATGCAAAGTACCCAGAAAGCTGCGAACCTGGGCTTTGGTAGAGGCAACACACAGAAAATTGCTGTCTCTGTGTCCACCTAGGTGTGTCAGGACTCTTTATAGCTTTCAAACAGATTAGCTCACTACGTGCAAATAAATCACCCACATGACTCCTTGTGCTCCAGGCAATAGCTCCTATTGAACTGATGACTAAGGCAATCCATCTGTGACTTACCAGAAATTCTCTTCCCAAGGAGGCCAGGGGAGAAAATGGGTGTGGGGGCCAGGAATGATGGGCAATTCTGGGTGGCAATTCTGGGTGGGCCAGAGTGAGTCACCTTCCCCAGGGATAATAATACTAGAGACCAGGCCAAAGGCTTTTGCCTTTGCTGCTCGTTCTCTTCACCTTTTCCCCAAATCCTGACCCGGTCAGCTCTTTGACTTTTTTGATTCAGCCCTGGAGCTGCAACCGCTTTAACTTTATAGATAGGGACCTTGAGGCCCAGAGAGGAGAAGGGATTTACCCTAATACCCTAATACCCTAATACATAACACATGGATTTCAGAGTTGAGAGTAGAGGGCCTCCTGACTACCAGCCCCTTGCACTCTGTCCGCTGCCACATGACTTACCTCTTTGAGTCTTTTCCCCATTGTGCCAACTGAGAAGCAAAAAGGACATAGACAAGATATGGCAGAAACTTGAAGGGGTTATCCCTCAACCGTAGTGTCCCATGGAACAGGAGGAGTTTGGGAGCAGAGGCTCATCTTCTGTGACCCTATTCTCAAGGGAACAGCTGGTTTCAAGTCACATTTTCTAAAATTTAAACTCTGGAAAAAAATAAAATGTAGACTCTGAACTAACAAACTCTGTGATGCTTTCATCGATTCTAATATTTTTCTGAACAAATATTGGGATCTCTTTCCAAAATTTTGTTTTCAGTACTCCCCCAAATAGCTTTTTAAAAAATAATAACTTTTTTATCCAGGTATAATTAACGTACAGTGTTTATCAGTTTCAAGTGCACAATATAGTGATTCAACAATTCTATACTAACTGCTCATCATGATAAGTGTACTCTTAATCCCCTTCACCTGTTTCACCCATCCTCCCACCCCCCTCCCCTCTGGCGACCACCCATTCTCGGTATTCAAGTTTTTTCAAGTTTGGTATCTTACAACAAGGTCCATATTGCTCTCCCCTGATAAATGTCATCTTTCCTGCCTGAACGTCCCCAAGGCCTCTCTTCCTCCAGTGACCACAGAGCAACCCTGGAGGGGCCTTAGGTTGAATCCAGCATCAGAGGAAGCATGTAATTTCCATATGTAAAGAACTGGAGGTGCTGGTCTCACTCTGGCTGATGAGTGAGACCACACTCCTCTGCAGTGAGGTCCCTACAAAATCTTGCCTTTAAATCTTTTCCGTACCCCCTTCCCCCAATAATCTGGCATAGTCCACAAGGTATGGAGCAACACAGACTCCAAGAGGAGCTGAGGTGTAATGCAGGATGAGACAAGTGCCCGCTAGTGAGACCCCTTAATGTCTTAGTGTCGTTTCCTCCTCTGGGCCTCTCGGAGCCTTCCACTCCGGGGGATGCTGCGTCTAAGTTCTATCTCTGGGCTGGGTTTCTTTTCAGAAAGGCATTGTTGTTTCAGGCAAGCATCATAAGCTAAACCTGGCTATGTATCTGTTTGACTATCTGGCCTTTGTTGTACCCTTCAGCTCTCAGACCCCTCAAAATCAGGTGTACCTATTTCTCTCCGTAGGCTAGATAATTGTTCTATGGATGCTCTTATCTGGGTCAGGAAGGGAACTCCAACTTCCCCCATATCAGTTAATTTTAAACACTTTGGTTCCTCTTATGTATAATTAAGGATTGGTGTACCAGAGATGACCCAAAACTTCCAAGATTGATCCTGGGACCATAATTTCCTGAAATGTTTAAGGAAAAAAAAAAGATATTCTCATCATGGCCAGATTGAGTCAGAGATCTGTGAGAAAAGGAGGCTTAAAAAGTAAAAGCCTAAATCCTTAATTGCCACCCAGAAGTTACAACACCTCATTAAGGATATTGGTAAAAGTCTTCTCTGGAAAGTCTTTTATGTACCTGAACAAAGTGATAGCAAAAGATCAAGCTCTCCTACCCTTAGAGGAGGTGTGCCAGTTATCACTTAATACCTCCTCATTCCAGATCCATCCTTCATTGCCTTGCTTTGGATACTAGGACATTTCTTCACCAGGAGGCTCAACGCTGAGCTTTATCAGTAGGGCGTGCTGGAGGGCAAATTTCATCTACATAAGCAGGTGGTTTCTAGGTTCTGCCTACTAGCACGCCAGCTGTGGGGGCATCCTGCTTGCCAGCCAAGGCCCACAGTTTACTGCCTGTCGGCCTCAGCTGCTGACTGTGTACCAGTTCTGGCCCAGACAATCCAGTGAACTTCTCTGCCATAGGGTGGCCAGTGGCCCCAGTCATACCCTCTCCATGAGGTCTGTGTCCTAGCCTTAGGGAGGGGCTCCCACCTCTTCCAAGTTGGTTCCTTTGGTTACCCTCCCTCTACTTTAGGGTATTCTTTGAAGTTCTCTTCTATTCCTTCCTAGTAGTTAGTTCCCCTTTATAGTTAATAATTCTTTATATTAAACTGTCCCTGCTCAAATTACTGTGGTTATTGTCTCCTGAATGTCCTTTCATGGGCCTTGATGCTGAAAATGTAATTACTAGTAAACAACAGTACCCACTTAGGTCAAGATTTTGATAAATTCAAAGTTAACTGAACATGTGAAAATACATGGGTCCTAATATTACTAGAAACTACACAAAATGGGTCAGAATGAGTTTTATTCAGCCAGAAATCATATCTATGAGTATTACACTTAGAATTCGTATTAAATAATTATGTGGTTTAATGGTAGTGAAATAAAGCTCTTACAAAACTTTGGAGACGATGATTTCTGGAATAAGAGAGCAGATTCTCCCTTTTCCTTGAGTAGCATTGGCACCTAGAACATTCAAATAGCAGAAAGCCTCCATCTCTTAAGACCTTAGGACAGTTAACTGTTAGATATCCAGTGCCATCAAATTGGAAAAAACCTCACCAATCCGTCTGTCAGATAAAGGAATTCCGTTGCCACCCACAGAACGTGTATGAGTGACTCTAGACCAGGACTGTCCAATGAAATAGATGGTGGACCACAAAAGTAATTTAAAATTTTCTAATGGTCACATTAAAAAAAAAAGAGAGAGAAACGGGTGAAATTAAATTTAATTATATACTCAACCCAAAATATTGAAAATATTGTCAAGATAATAATCATTATTAAATTATTAATTAATATTAAATTGTTAATAAGATATTGACATTCTTTTTTTTGTACCAAGTCTTTGAAATCTGATGCGTGCTTTATACTGGGAGCACTTCTCAGTGTAGACTATTCAGATTCCAAGGACTCAATAGCTGCATACGACTAGTGGCCTCTCTCTTGGACAGTGTAACTCCAGAACATGGTTTGACCATCATGGGAGGTCATGGGAGCAACTTCATGGGAGCAACTCTTTGGGACACAGTTTTTTTTTTTTTTTTTTCTAAATAGGGGCTCCTGGGTAGTTCAGTTGGTTAAGTGTGATACTCTTGATTTCAGCTCAAGTCATGATCTCAGCAGAACACAGATTTTTTTATTTTAAGATGAAATCTTGCTAAATTATTCTTAATATTAAAACATCTAAGATACCTTTGGATTCCTAGTATTTATACATCTAGGGTATTGGATTTACAAGTATGAATTTCTACCCAGAAAGTTTTGTTTATTTAAAGTCAAAGCAGTTGAAGTGCATAAAGGGAAATGCTTGAGATGAAGCAGTCCACTATGTAAAGTGGAAGCACCCTCTTCCAGTCCCTAGCCCCTTGTCACTTTCCATTGTAAGAACAACCACAGAGCCTACAAAATGGGGCCCCAATAAAGAAAAGCTGCCTGGACACTAACAGGTTGCAATCCTGTCTTATCTATTTATAGCTTCCACCGAGACTGGCGACTTATGTTTCCCAAGTCCCTCCTCCCCTCCCTGCTCATCAGAGCCAGCATCTTAGCATACAATTGGATGAAGGAGCATGACAGAATAAAAAATGCAGGCATGCACCTGGGTTTTGCAATGTATTGATTTTTCACTGTGTGCACTGCCTTTCTTCTGCCACTAGTAATGCGGGAAAGCACCCTAGAAGCCATGTCCCAGCGTTCGGCACATCCACTGGGTGAGAGCTGTTATGCTTATTCTTTGGGTAGCCTTGTGGCGACCCCTACTGGAAGGCAGATGCTACCACAATCAGAACTCCAAAAATGCATTACTTCCTGGGGAAAAGATACTCATATCTAAACTCAGACTAATGTTCTCATTTTATGGGACAACTTTTCCAACATATGTATAAATTACGAACTACACATCCCTCCCAACTTCCAAAGCTCTGATGAATAGAAGCAAAACTATGGCCCTAAGCAAAACTATATAAAACTTTCAACAAGTGGGCTCTATGTGGCCTGAGGCTCTACTAAGGATCAAGGTTAAGGGGGTCTGGGTGGCTCTGTCGGTTAAGCATCTGCCTGCGGCTCATGTCATGGTCCCAGGGTTCTGGGATCGAGCCCCATATCAGGCTCCTTGCTCAGTGGGAAGCCTTCTTCTTCCTCTCCCTCTGCCTGCCGCTCCCCTGCTTGTGCTCACCTGCGCTCTCTCTCTCCGTCAGATAAATAAATAAAATCTTAAAAAAAAAAAAAAGATGAACTCAAATGCTACAATTCTACAATCCACCAGATTTTGGGACTCAGCCCATTTCAATATTATTATCTAGCTGGCATTCCAATGGTGTCATTCCAACCCTGAGGACTTTCTTAGTTGTCTTTTGCTTCCTTATTATCAAGTACTCATGTCCTGGGTTCCTTTGCAGCCCAGGCCACCCTGGACTCCATATAGTGCATATGTTCTAGCAGGATATGAAAAGGAATTTCAAGAAAGAACCCAGTTGGAAGGAGACCTATGACATCTTCTTGACCATCCCCACAGCTGCGTGGGGCTCTAGATGATCCTTGAGGATACAAGAGTGACAAGCCACAACTATATCAAAATTGGTAGCAAACAAGGTAAATCTGTTTAATAGAGACCCCAGAGCCCTGTGGAAGCTTTATCCTAGAAAGGAAAAGGGTTGCTGGGTGGCATCCAAGATGGACTAAGTGAAGACCACAAAGAAGTTTTGTAGGACATATGGAGAGGCCAGATAAACAACCTCAAGTCTAGTCCATAAAGTGGGAGACTGCTGGTCTAATATTAGGATTCGTAAGTCCTCACCTTGCTTACCACCATAGTTTACTGCTGCATATCAGGAAGATCCTTCTTCCCTGTCCCTTTCCACCATAGCTCTCTCCTTCAAATGTCTCTTGCAGTGGTGACCCATGGCCACCAGTAGTTGGTACACACAGATTTTAGCATTGTCTGTAAAGTTCTTGGCTATATCTTTGGGACGCAATGTGCTAGATACTAAAAATCCCCCCACCTAAAGACTAACTACCTAAGACATGGATCCTCCCTGACATAGTATGTGTGTGTTGGTCAGCTGCTTTGGAAAATAGAGAACTCCTCATCTTTTTGGAACATTTGGTTTTATATCCTTTTTCTAGCTCTGATCCTTGGAGCTGGGATTTTTGAACTAGAGAGGCCCATTGTAAAACCTGTGGGGATTCTAGAACAAGGCCTACTGCAACTAAGGATGCCACTGGGGCTCTACAAACCAAGGAGTTGTCTCTTGCCTCTGTAAAGGAAGAATAAAATAGCTCAGGAATTTTAACTGTGACTCAAAGTAGATAGAAAAAGATACCCATAAAATTAAAGAAGTATTCCAGTTTCTTCACTTTATAAGAGAGGAATAGTACATCAGTTGGTTCAGGTAGATCCTGGACATTGGTGGACAATTATTAAAAGTTATTAAGTACAAATGAATTATCCTGATTGCAAGATGAACTTTTATGTATTTGTTATGCTACTTAGGATTTGCTTGTCATATTACATTAAATAAACCTCACTCCCACTTCTTAATTTTTGAAAGATGAAACACATGAGCCTCTGAGGAGCAGAGGAACAAAGCCAAGATTAAATGAAATTATTTATAGTCTAAAAGGACATATTTATGACCTATTAAATATATACTGTGGATGTACATCTATCAAAGGGAGGATGCAAAAAGGAAAGCAGCTCCCATCATCTCCAGAATCTCATGTCATTTATTCTGAAAGATAAATTCTGAATCAGCATGAATCTTTAGCACTGACTCCATGCACAGAAAATATGACCCTCCTTATATAGCTTAAATGTTTTACTACCAGTAAACTATGACCTTTTTCAAAATGTACATTATCAGAGCCCCCTTGTAAATAGCCTTCTGAAGTTTGCTAATATAGGTTTATCAATAATAGGCCTAAATATAAAACTAAAAATTATAAAATTTCTAGAAGAAAACACAAGAGAAAATCTTTGTGACTTTAGGGTAAGCAAAGATTTCTTAGGTAAGACACAAAAAGTACAATCTATAAAAGAAAAAAATAAATTCTTTGGACTTTACAAAAATTAAGAACTCTGCTCTTCAGAAGATACTGTTAAGACAATGGAAACTAGGAAAAAATATTTACAAATCATATACCTGATAAAGGACTTGTATCCATGATATATAAAGAGCCCTGCAGGGGTGCCTGCATGGCTCAGTTGGTTAAGCATCTGACTCTTGATCTCAGCTCACATCTTCATCTCAGGGTCATGAGTTCAAGCCCTGTGTTGATCTACACCCAGTGTGGAGCCTACTTAAAAAAAATTTTTTTTTAAAGAGCCCTCTATAGCAAGAATAAGAAGACAAACAGCTCAAATTTTTTTCTAATGTTAAAAAAATTTGAAAAGACACTTCACCAAAGAAGTTATATGAATGGTAAGTAAGCATATGAAAATATGTTCAATATCATTAGTTTTTAAGGAAATGCAAATTAAAACCACAATGAAATACTACTTCACATTTACTGGAATGGCTAAAAGTAAAGACTGACCATACCAAGTACTTGGGAGGATGTAGAACAATTGGGACTCTCATATATTGCTGGTGGAAATTCAAAATGGTACAGCCACTTTTGGAAAACAGATTTCCTGGTTTCTTACACAGTTAAACATATACTTACCATATAACCCAGCCATTCCATTCCTAGTATTTACCCAAGTGAAATGAAACAAAACCCCGCATAATATTGTTTATAGAATCTTTATTTGTAATCACACACACACACAAAAACTGGAAACAAACCAAATGTCCTTCAGCTGTGGAGTGGATAAACATCCGTAAGTGCATCCATAAGTGTTGTTAGAGAGAATGTGATTTGGTACAATCACTTTGAAAAACTGTTCCACAGTGTTTACCAAAGTCAAACGTATATCGCAGCAATTGCACTGCTAGAGACCCAATAGAAATGCATAATATGTTTGCCAAAAGGCTTATACCAGGATGTTCATGGCAGTACTACCTGTAATAACCCTGTGATAGCCTAACTCCATTTTTTATGTTTGACCACTGATAGCCTTCAAGCCCATCACTCTCTTTTTCCTTCCTGCTCCACACCTGAACATGCTGCTAAGAAAAAACCAGGTTTCCTAGGTGTGGGTGGGAATCCAAGCCACACAAACCCCAGCCTGTGGAAGAGGGAGTCTTCATCCGGAACTCCTCCACCCCAAACCACTATGAAAACCAGAGCCACTTGCCCCTTCTACTCAAGCCAAACAGACTGGCTTGAGTGTTGTCTGTGCTCTCCCCCGAAAGCCTCACTATGTGAGTAATAAATCTCTCAGACCCTCTGGGTGAGTGTATTGTGTCACCAGTCTCCAGCTCCAAACAAACTTTGGGTGGGTGGATACCGCCCTCCATGGAGCAACAACAAAGCAAAGCTCAAAGTAGAAACTATTCAAATGCCCAGTGACCAGATAAACGGATAAATAAATTATTGCATAATCACCCAATGGAACTTATATGGCAATGAGAATAAATGAACTATTTCATGTAATCTTATAAACATAATGTTTAACAAAAGAAACCAACACAAAAGTAATTTGGTGCAGCCACTATGGAAAACTATATAGAGTCTACTCTTATAAACATAATGTTTAACAAAAGAAACCAACACAAATGTAAATTGGTGCAGCCACTATGGAAAACTATATAGAGTCTCCTCAAAAAATTAAAATAGAGGGACGCCTGGGTGGCTCAGTTGATTAAGTGTCTGTCTTCAGCTCAGGTCATGATCTCGGGGTCCTGGGATACAGCCCCGCACTGGGCTCCCTGCTCAGCAGGGAGTCTGCTTCTCCCTCTCCCTTTTCCTCTGCTCCCCCACTCATGCTCTCTTTCTCAAATAAATAAATAAAATCTTTTTTAAAAATTAAAATAGAAATACCATATGATCGGGCGCCTGGGTGGCTCAGTTGGTTAAGCGACTGCCTTCAGCTCAGGTCATGATCCCAGGGTCCTGGGATCGAGTCCCGCATCGGGCTCCCTGCTCTGCGGGGAGCCTGCTTCTCCCTCTCCCATTCCCCCTGCTTGTGTTCCCTCTCTCGCTGTGTCTCTCTCTGTCAAATAAATAAATAAAATCTTAAAAAAAAAAAAAAAGAAATACCATATGATCCAGTAATTCCACTACTGAGCATTTACTCAAAGAAAATGAAAACACTAATTTGAAAAGCTTTATGCAGCATTATTATTGCAGCATTATTTACAATAGCCTTAATATGGAAATAATCTAATTGTGCATGATAGACAAATGGATAGAAAGATATGGTATGTGTTTATACATGTATACACACACAATAGAATATTAGGTAGCCATAAAGAAGGATGAGATATTGCCATTTGTGAGAACATGGATGGATCTAGAGGGTATTATGCTAAATGAAATAAGTCAGACTGAGAAAGACAAATATCATATGATTTCACTCATATGTGGAATCTAGAAAATGAAACAAATGAATAAACAAACAAAAAGCAGAATCAGACGTATAAATACAGAGAACTGATGGTTGCCAGAGAGCAGGGGAGTGGAGGATGGGCAAAATGGGTGAAGAGGAGGGGGAGATCCAGTTTTCCAGTCTTATGGAATGAGTAAGTCACAGAAATAAGAGGCGCAGCATAGGGAATAAAGTCAATGGTACTGTGATAGTGTTGTATGGTGACAGAAAGTAGCTATATTTGTAGTTAGCATAGCATAATGTAGAGAGAAGTTGAACTTTCAATACATGTTTTACACTTGAAAATAATGTAACATTGTGTCAACTACACTCAAATTAAAAAATTATAATTAAAATAATACAATAATATATTCTTTTGTATTATATTGGGACTCTCATATATTGCTGGTGGAAATTCAAAATGGTACAGCCACTTTTGGAAAACAGATTTCCTGGTTTCTTACACAGTTAAACATATACTTACCATATAACCCAGCCATTCCATTCCTAGTATTTACCCAAGTGAAATGAAACAAAACAACAAAACAAAAATCATATGGTATTTCTATTTTAATTTTTTAAAAAGATTTTATTTATTTATTTGAGAAAGAGAGCATGAGTGGGGGAGCAGAGGAAAAGGGAGAGGGAGAAGCAGACTCCCTGCTGAGCAGGGAGCCCAGTGCGGGGCTCTATCCCAGGACCCCGAGATCATGACCTGAGCTGAAGACAGACACTTAATCAACTGAGCCACCCAGGCGTCCCTCTATTTTAATTTTTTGAGGAGACTCTATATAGTTTTCCATAGTGGCTGCACCAATTTACATTCCAACCAACAGTGCATGAGGGTTCCTTTTTCTCCACATCGTTGCAACACTTGTTATTTCTTGTCTTTTTTATTTTAGCCTTTCTGCCTGGTATGAGGGGATACCTCACTGGGTTTTGACTTGCATTTCCCTGATGACGAGTGATGCTGAGCATCTTTTCTATTGGCTATTTGTATGTCTTCTTTGGAAAAATATCTATTCAGTAGCTTGCCTTTTTGTTTTGTTGATAGTTTCCCTTGCTGTGCAAAAGCTTTTTATTTTGATGCAGTCCTAACAGTTTATTTTTGCTTTTGTTTCCCTTGCCTCAGAAGACATATGTAGAAAAATGTTGCTACAGCCAATGTCAGAGAAATTACTGCCTGTGCTCTCTTCTAGGATTTTTATGGTTTCAGGTCTCACTTTTAGGTCTTTAATCCATTTTGAGTTTATTTATGTGAATAGTGTTAGAAAGTGGTTTGGTTTCATTCTTTTGCTTGGAGCTCTCCAGTTTTCCCAGCACCATTTATTGAAGAGACTGTCTTTCCCCCATTGTATATTCTTGCCTCCTTTGTCATACTTCAATTGACCATGTAATTGTGGGTTTATTTCTGGGCTCTCTATTCTATTGTTCTCTGTTCTGTTGAGCTGTGTGTCTGTTTTTGTGCCAGTACCATACTGTCTTGATTACTACAGCTTTGTAGTATATCTTGAAAGCTGGCATTGTGATACCTCCAGCTTTGTTCTGCTTTCTCAAGATTTCTTAAGCTACTTGGGGTGTTTGTGGTTCTATACAAATTTTAGGTTATTTGTCCTAGTTCTGTGAGAAATGCTATTGGTATTTTGATAAGGAATCTGTTGATTGCTTTGCGCAGTATGGACACTTTAACAATATTCACTCTTCCAATCATGAGCATGGAATATCTTTCCATTTGTGTCATCTTCAATTTCTAAGAATATATTCTTTATGACTACATTTAAATAAAGTGTAAGAGAAGGGAAAGTTAACCTATGTTAAAAGTCAGGATATGCCTGTGTGGCTCAGTCGGTTAAGCGACTGCCTTCGGCTCAGGTCATGATCCCATGGCACCCTGCTCAACGGAGGGCCTGCTTCTCCCTCTCCCTCTGCAGCTCCCCCTGCCTGTACTCTCCTGCTCTCTCTCTGTCAAATAAATAAATAAAATCTTTAAAAAATAAATAAAAAATATAAAAGGATAGTCACCACCATTCTTAGAGTAGTAGATTACTGGAAAGGAGCACAAAGTGGGTGCTTTTCTGAATGTCAGGCTCAATTTGAAAAAGAAAAAAAAAAAAGCAGGTTGAGGTGAGGGAATGTTCTCAGCTGAATGAAGGGTTCTGTCTCTGCCCCTTGGGCTGAAGGCTTAAGAGTGTGAACCAGCCCCACCCAGTGGACAAATGTGGATATGCATGTCAATGCTTAAAAGAGGGAGATGACAGGCCTCTCCTGGGCGCGTCATTGTGTCAGCCAATTTTGGGAGTGCGATGAAGAATTTGGGCTCAGAAATGGGATAGAGTATGTCATAAGAGTCTGAAGTCAGCCTTTCTGTCCTGCTACAGAAATCTTAGCTCAGCCAGTCTGAGGGGGACAAATGACTTCTCTGATGGAAGAGGTAGGAAACCCAGGGAAAGGTAGACCCTATCCCAGCTGAGGGCTCTCCTATCCCCAGGCTTTGTCTGCCCCACCAGGCAGTCGGCGCTGGGTTTGGACATCAGCTTTACTCAGGTACGAGATGCTAATCCAGTAAGATAGGTAGTGATCCCCATTCTAGAAGTGAGGGAGCTGAGGCCCAGGTAATTTGGCTTGTAAATGGTAGAATTAAGGTTTGAACCCAGGTCTGTCTGGCTCCAAACCCAGCCCTAAATCATGATTCTCTATGTAGTGACTTAACCTCCTTTGTGCCATGGCTCCCTCTGGCAGTCTGGTGAAGCCTACGGGCCCATCTCAGAATAATGTTTTAAAAATCATAAAATGAGGGTGCCTGGGTGGCTCAGATGGTTGAGCGTCTGCCTTCAGCTCAGGTCATGATCCCAGGGTCCTGGGATTGAGTCCTGCATCGGGCTCCTGGCTCAGTGGAGAGCCTGCTTCTCCCTCTGCCTCTCCCCCTGCTAATGCTCTCTCTGTCTCTCTCTCTGTATCTCTGTGTCTCAAATGAATAAGTAAAATCTTTTAAAAAAATACAAAGAAAAATCATAAAATGAAGTACATAAGGGGGATGGGGAGGGAAAAAAAGAAAAAACTACGTAAGATTAACAATCCTATTGAAATTTCTAGGAGCTTCTGATCCTGTTAAAATACAGATACCATGATATTTTTTAGATTGTGGCATGGTATGTGCTATCTATGTGTTTCTTTATTAATGTCTTAAATTACAAGTGGGTCTGCAACAACCAGAATTTCCAGAAAGTGATGAGTGTAAATATTTTGAGTTGTCTGCTCCACCACTGGTGATGTGAAATAAAACTATCAATGGCTTTACTAGTGACAAGTCATGCGTCACATTCCATTTGAAGGAAATGCTGAATTTCCATCAGAGGTCAATGAAAATAAGGATCTAATCTTGTTCTTATCTAGGTACATGGACCTCC
Source organism: Neomonachus schauinslandi (assembly GCF_002201575.2). Lineage (NCBI taxonomy): Eukaryota > Metazoa > Chordata > Mammalia > Carnivora > Phocidae > Neomonachus > Neomonachus schauinslandi. The sequence goes on along the minus strand of NC_058403.1, from coordinate 144,499,788 downwards.
TGCATACTAGGCTGAGTCCCCTGGGGATCTGTGGATCGCAGGTTAAGACTACCTGATCCTGTTGCCTCTGATTCATCTCCCCTTCCCCCTGACTATTCCCAGGGCTTCATTGGAAACCAGCCTATGAGCTGATAACTCATGAAGCAAAGATCACAGGGCCTAACAGACACTTACTGAAGGCCTGCAACGCCTCAAACAGGTTGCTGGATGCAGAAACACACAGGGAATAAGATGCAGCCTTCCCTTTAAGAAGCCCCCAGCCTGGTGGAGGCAGTATCCCCAAGGAGTTTATGATTAACCCCCAAATGAGTTAAACAGGCAGGAATTGAAAGCTTTGGGGACAGAGGAAGAACAATCCTATGGACTGAGCAGTCCAGAAAGTTCTGGAAGAGGCAACAGTACAACAGTCAGGCACACAGGCTCTGTTGTCTGGTGGCCTGGGTTCAAAACCTGGCTCCATCACTTCCTAGCTATGGGCAAGTCTACTTGATCTCTCCATACCTCAATTTCCTCATCTGTAAAATGGGGTGAGCTTAATACTTCCTAGAGCTGGTGTGAAGATCAATGAGTTCAAATGCTGTTAGCCATGATAATAGCACTGATTATCGTTGGATAGGTGGACAGACGGAAGGGATGAAACCTTTCTGGGGTTAGGGACAGCTTGAGCTATACAGAGGCTAAGAGTTTTTTCTGGTGAAAGGAGCAAGCCAGGGAGGGCTACTGGCTGAATGATTTAAGGTGAAACACAGAAGACATGTTTTATTTTCATAATTGTGTTTTTGTTTTATTTTGCACTGTGGAATAGCATCAAAGCTTTGATTTTACCAATAGTACTCCATAAGATAGGGCTAGGGTGAGAATTTAAGCTTCAAAAAAGTGATGAATTGATTTACAGAGAATATTCATACAATAATACATAGTCCAGGTGGTACAGGGATATGGCAAAAAAAAGGGAATATGGTGGCAAAAAATGTGAAAGTGCCTGGTTTGAATCACTGGATTGGGAAATAGGAATCACTTTCCATTTGAGAGGCTGTCCTGGTTCAGCCCAGCAATCCCTGTAGCCCTGAATGGGACACAGGGGCTGATGGTAAATACACAGTATTTAGGAAAAGCTCAGCAGTACTGTCCACACCCTTGTATTTCTGGATACACTTAAGGGCAATATTTCATATCGTAGGTTATCACCCAGAAGCAGGTTGTGAAATCAGCTAATGGGTCATGTCCAGCATTTAGAAAATATGAAACAGAACAGAATAGAAAATATCAAAGCACATTGTGGGTAGTTTGGGTGATTATTATTTTGTGAAGCTTATGCAATGGACTTCCAGGTAAAATTCATTTCCTCCAGTGGGTTATAGGCAAAAGCATCTGCTCAGTGGAAACAGGCCTGGCTTCTAGACCAAGTTCTGCTCCTGCCCTGCTGTCTAGATAGGCGTTTCCCTACCCTCAGAGCCTTGGAAGCAGATTAACTTCGTCGGGTGGTTAACTGAGATGTGAAAGTGCTATTTATTCTCGGGGTTCTGTTTTAGCCACAGTGTTCTTGAGCCTATCTATATGTCCAGAGCCCTCTACTTCGGAGGGATTGAGTTCTCCGGGAGGGAGGACTGGGATCAGGCCAAATAGACCCCTAGGGTTTTCAATGTCACCTTCCTGATCTCAGCCAGATGTTCCTCTTTTCAGATTTTCAGCTCACACCCAGGTCTTCTGCTTCCAAACATTCCATCACATTTCCAGTTACAGCATTTCCTTATCTCCCATGGTTTCCTCATTTTGTGGCCACACTTCCCACTCTAATGTGCAATATCTGGGTGGAGCGTGTATTCATCCTGAAACAGCCTCTGCTGTTGTCCTGGCCTGCCTCTTCCAGGACCAGCTGTCCTGCGGAACCAGAAGAGGCAGAGGGTCCTCTGTAGATCTCCAGCAGTTCAGCTCCCAGATTTGGTTTCGCAGTTTTCTCCCATTGACGCTCCCTAAGAGTAGCTGGGTGGTGATTCGAGAGGGCAATCCTTAGATAGAGTAGGTAGATAACTGTGTTAGCAGCCCCTGAAACAAAGATTGGAATGTAAATTTTAGTTTGGTCTACATGAAATTGCCATTTTTATAAGTCAAAGAAGTCAACCATTGACAATGTCATGTGGTATAAGTAGGACTTTATTTCAGAGACACAGGAAGGCGAGTGGGGAAGTGAGGTTAGGTGGGGGAGGGAAGGCCGCCAATAAAGAGTGTGTTACTCCTTTTACCCTGTGGGTACTGGAGCTCCATCCCACTGAGAAACTCGGGGTAGTATAGAGCACACACCTCAGACTTATTCCACTTTAGGGGCTAGGGAGGTGGGGGTAGTTCTGTACCAACTCACGCCAGTCATTTGTTGAGGAGGCTTGAGGGGCTGGGGGCCACACTGCTGGGCAGGGGCCAAACAGGCTTTGTTAGCCAGAGCAGGCCCTCTGACGAAGCAGGGTGGGTATTGCCAGTGGGAAGTCAGCAGCGTATGCTGAGCAGGGGAGGGAGAGTATAGGATGACCTCCACCAGAGCCTGCTGCAGAAGCTATGCCCCTGGACTCTCAAAGTGCCACTAGCTCTTGGCCACATACTCAAGTATACAAGAAAACATGGTCATATTTTTCTAGAACAACTTATTTTCTGTTTTGAGGCCCTAATCCACAGAATATTGAAAAACAAGTCTCTGTCACTGTGAGGGTCACCCATTTCCCAGAATAACATCAGTTCTATGATTCAGTCAGTGCCAAGGTTCAAGCAGGCATTGTGCCACCTGGTCTTTGGTGGCATCTGTCCATGTGGACATTCACTTAGACATCATTTCCTGCCTTCCTGTTGCTCACCAGCTGCATCTGTCCACACTCAGTATGACCCACTGGTACCGTCAGCCCCAGCAGGACATTGATTATGTCACTTGATTGCGTCTGTGCCAGGTGAGGGCCTGGGCCTGTGGCCCTACTCATCTTGGACTCACCATTACCATATATTTCTGCCTTGGACCCCATAAATCCCAGGACTCTGGCTGGGAGGCAGAGCACAGAGTCTCCTAATGTCTCGACTGACTTGCTTCTCTCAGACCTCTCTTCTCCCCAGCCTGGGAAATAATGTTTTAGATGGATATAGGATAGAAAGGGAGGCTTAATGTCCTTGAACTCCTGTACTCAAATACAAGGAAAAATTGGAAGACCTTTTCTGAGGTCTGGCTATTTGAGTGGAGGGAAGGTCAATATGGGGAAGCATCAATTAACATTTCAGAAATGCCCCACCCCCATGACCAATGCAGTGTGATCACTGCCTCTTCCATACCCGCTCCCTCTACTACTCATCTCCCTTTATGTTCATTATAGCTGTGTAATCGAGGAGGGAAAGTTGCCATTTTTTTAAAAGGTATAATTTATTTATTTGAGAGAGAGAGAGAGCAAGCAGGGGGAGGGTCAGAGGCAGAAGGAGAAGCAGACTCCCCACTGAGCAGGGAGCCCAACGCGGGGCTGGATCCCAGGACCCTGAAATCACGACCTAAGCCAAAGGCAGATGCTTAACCGACTGAGCTACTCAGGCACCCCAGAAAGTTACCATTTTAAACAAGGCAGGGGTTCTTAACTTGAAGGTCCATGATCTAATTCAGGGAACCGTAAATTTGGGTAGGAAGAAAATTTACATTTTTATTTTCATTTACCTCTAACAAAATTGACATCTCCTTCAATCGTGAATGTAGGCATAATAGTATTAGCAGGACTTCATCACAGGTATCTTGAAACACTGTTTATACTCACCACTGTCATCAGAGTTGTAAGATCCCCTGCTAGTTCTTTTGAAATGTGTTAATAACAATATATTCCTGTATCATAAATGTGTTTTTAAAAATATTTTAATAATTGTATTTCAGAATAATGTTTTAACTTTTTATTTTAAGGCAAAATTATCTTAATTACAAACATGAATTTTAAGAAATAATTCAGACAGGTCCTGTATACCTTTCACCCAGTTTCTCCCCACGTAACATCTTGCAAAACTATAGTACAATATCACAACCAGGAAACTGACACTGATACAGTCCCCCTCCTTGATTCTGATCTCACCAGTTTTATGTGCACTCATGTGTGTGTGTGTGGGGGGTGTATTTAGTTCTGATCTCACCAGTTTTATGTGCACTCGTGTGTGTGTGTGTGGGGGAGTGTATTTAGTTCCATGTGGTTTTATCTCATGTGTAGATTTGTGTGACTATGACAACAGTTCTATCACCACAAGGATCCCTCATGCTGTTCTTTCATAGTCAGACACTTACCATCCTCTCCCTCCCCTAAACCCTGGCATCCACGAATCTGTTCTCCCTCTCTATAATTTTTGTCATTGCAAAAATGTTATGTAAAGGAATCTATACCTTTTTGAGGTTTGCATACTTTCAAAAGTAGATAACCTTTTGAGATTGGCTTGTTTTCATTCTGTATAATTCTCTTAAGATCAATCCAAATTGTCGTGTAGATAATAGCTTGTTCCTTTTTGTTCTTGAGTAGTGTTCCACAGTAAGCATGTACCTAATTTATTTAACCACTTCCCCCAAATGTCCCCCAGACACTTGGATTGTTTCCAATTCTGAGGTATAATTGGTTTTTAACATTTTGTTTTATGTTTTTAAAAATATTATTCTGAGAGAGAGTCTAAGGCTTTGCTACACTGCCCAAGGGGCCCACTGGCACAAAAATGTAGTTCTAAGGGGGAGGAGGACTATGTATTTCCACATTATCCTTCTCCCCATAGGGACTGGGTGGGAATGGGGCATGGGTGGGGGAGGTGTTTCAACAATCTGTGCTGCTGGGTGAAACCTGAGGCAGGTGGTGTCTGTCACCGCAGTGAGTCACTGAGCTGATCTTCACTGTAATGAAGGGAGTGCCTCTGTGGGAAGGAGACTCAGCGACTGAGAAGGGACCGGAAGAGAGGGGCCCAGGCACAGGGCAACTTGAAACCCAACCAGGGCCCCAAACCTAAGGAATATCTGTCATGCTCATAAAGGACTTGTGCGTGATCCTGAGGAGACAAGGTCCCCGGGCTGAGTCCCATACCTGGATCTGCAGGTTTAAGGAACAGCTGGGGGAGATGAGCTGTAAGTGGGCTGGAGAGTTCAAAGATGCAAAGACTCAGAGCTAGAATGACTGTGACAGTACAAGCTGCTGGGAGTTTTAGTGGGGGCAGCCTCCTGCTAGGCACAAGCCCATTTCATTCCTTTTCAAAGAACCAGGTGACCTCAGCTGGCCCTGAGCTACACTTGACTTCACCTGTGAGAATCTTTCTTTGGTTGGAGGAGTCAGGTCACACACTCTGATGACCACCGAACCTCCTTTCCCCCAAGAGTAGCCCCCTAACTGGGGTGTTTGGGTAGAATTTGTGCTATCTCCTGATTTTTATGCCCAGTTCTGTGTGACCTTGACAGGAGTCTGGTAACTAAGTGCCAAGGAATGCTAGTAGCTAAGAACCCGTTCAGGAGGAAGATGCTGCAGAAAGATCAGGGGTGCACCAGAGTCTGTAGGAGGAGACCATAAGTCATCAAAGGTAAACCAGCCACCGTTGGACAACCACTAAAGAATGAATGGGCCTTGGTGCTGAGCATCAGTGGCTGCTCACCTCACAAGAAGGGCAACAACCTGAAAGTACGTGCCCCTTGAGGGATGAACAGCACCACCTGTGAAGTATCAAAGCTGAATTGATCAGACCTCCAACTTCCAATTTACAGAAAAACACGAGGGCAGAGAAACGTGCTCAACACCACCACAAGGATGCAATCAGCACAATCCAGACCATGGGAAACCTGACATACAGGGCAAACAACCAGTTTCTTCAATAAATAAGTTTTGAGGAAAAGCAAAAAGATGGAGGTGGAGAAGGAACCTATAGGTTTAAAAAGACAATATACATCAGCCATTCACAGTGTGTGGACCTTATTTGGATCCTGGTCCAAACAAATAAACTGTAAAGGGAAAAAGTTACGAGATTAGTGACTGGATACTTGATGATATTAAAGAATTAGTGTTAACTTTTTACAATGATCAAAGTCCTTATCTTTTAAAGGCACATATCAAATATTTATGGATTACCTGACATGACGTCTGATGTTTGCTTCAAAATAATAGAGGAAGGGATAAGTGGGTGGTTGTGTACATGAAAAAGACTGGCCACTGGTTGGTAATTGAAGCTGGATGATGGTCGCATGGGAGCTCATTATACTATCTTGGTATTTTGGGGGGACTGTTTGAAAAATACCATAATAAACAACTTAGCAAGGAGGGGAGAACATCTGGATTCAGAAGGGAGATGTGGTCAACCAACTGGCTGGGGGCCAAGGTTGAGAGTGGGGAGTCATGCTGCCTGGCCCTGGGACAGACACTTAGGGAGGGCCCCCTGGGTGGACACAGATGGGATGAAAAGGTGAAGGAGGGGCGCCTGGGTGGCTCAGTCGGTTAGGCGTCTGCCTTCGGCTCAGGTCATGATCCCGGGGTCCTGGGATCGAGCCCCGCATCCGGCTCCCGGCTCAGCGGGAGGCCTGCTTCTCCCTCTCCCTCTGCCTCTCCCCCTGTTCATGCACTCTCTCTCTCTCTGTATCTCTGTGTCTCAAATGAATAAATTTAAAAAAAAAAAAGAAAAAGAAAAGGTGAAGGAATAGTCAGGCAAGCCTCTCTCTCATTTCTCAACTATTGATTAGCAGTCAGCTTTCCAAGACCTTTGAAAAGGAATGAAATGGGTTTGTGCCTAGCAGTTTAAAAGAAAGTAATATCAGAACGTGGGAAGATGGCAGAGTAGCAGGGAGACCCTGAACTTGCCTTGTCCTTCTCATATAGCTAGATCAACATTCAACTACTTTTTAATGACTAGGAAGATGATCCGAGAATTAAAGAAACCATCTGCACAGTTGGAGGGAGAGAACATGGCAAATGTGACGCTTATCTTGACAAACAAAGCACACCTACTTAAAGGTCCAAACACTCCACACTACAAGCAAGGAGGAACTTTGTAGAAGAAGGCCTAGTGGGAAGGAGCAGCCAAAACACAATAGCAGAGTGTACACAGCATGCACCAGAAACACTTCTTGAAGTTTTTGTTATTGTTGTTGTTACTGCTATTTTTGCTGGGTTTTTTTTTCCTCCTTTCTTTTCTGGAAATAATGACTAGACAGGGAAATTCACCCCAAAAGAAAGAACAGGAGGTAATACCCACTACCAGGGATTTAATCAATATGGTTATAAGTGAAATGTCTGAACTAGAATTTAAAACAACAATTATAAAGATATTAGCTGGGCTTGAAAAAAAAAACATAGAAGACACTAGAGAATCCCTTACTGTAGAAATAAAAGAACTAAAATCTAATCAGGCTGAAATTAAAAATGCTATTACTGAGATGAAGTCACAAATGGGCTTTAACAGCAAGGATAAATGAGGCAGAAGAGAGAGTCAGTGATATAGAACACAAAATAATGGAAAATAAGGAAGCTGAAAAGGATAAAGACAACTACTAGATCACGAAGGGAGACTTTGAGAACTCAGCAATTCCATAAAACAAAATAATATCTGGATAATGAGGGTCCCAGAAGATGAATAATGGCAGAGAGGGACAGAAGGTTTATTTGAACAAATTATAGCTGAGAACTTCCCTATTTGGGGAGGAAACAGGTATTTAAGTCCACAGAGAATCCCCCTGTCAAAATCAATTAAAATAGGTCAACATCTTGACATGTAAACAGTGAAACTTGCAAATTTCAAAAATAAAGAGAAAATCCTGAAAGCAGCTCAGGACAAGAGGTCCTTAACGTACAAGTGTAGAAACATAAGGCTGGCAGGAGATCTGTCCACAGAGCCCTGGTAGGCCAGAAAAGACTGGCATGATATATTTAATGTGCTGAATGGGAAAAATATGCAGCCCAGAATACTTTAGCCAGCAAGGCTGTCATTCAGAATAGAAGGAGAGATAAAGAATTTCCAGGACAAACAAAAAGTAAAGGAATTTGTGAACACTAAACCAGCCCTGCAAGAAATGTTAAAGGGGATCATTTGAGCAAAGAGAGAGCCCAAACAAAGACCAAAAATGTCAGAGACAATCTACAGGAACAGTGAGTTTACAGGTAATACAATGGCACTAATTTCAGATCTTTCAATAATTACTCTGAATGTAAACGGACTAAATGCTCCAATCAAAAGACATAGGGTATCAGAATGGATAAAAAATCAAGACCCATTGATATGCTGCTTACAACAGATGCATTTTAGACCCAAAGACACCTCGAGATTGAAAGTGAGGGGGTGGAGAACTATTTATCATGCCAATGGACATCAAAAGAAAGCTGAAGTAGCCATCCTTATATCAGACAAACTAGAATTTAAACCAAAGACTATACTAAGAAATGAAGAAGGAGGGGCGCCTGGGTGGCTCAGTTGGTTAAGCGACTGCCTTCAGCTCAGGTCATGATCCTGGAGTCCCTGGATCGAGTCCCACATCGGGCTCCCTGCTCGGCAGGGAGCCTGCTTCTCCCTCTGACCCTCCCCCCTCTCATGTGCTCTCTGTCTCTCTCATTCTCTCTGTCTCAAATAAATAAATAAAATCTTTAAAAAAAAAAAAGAAATGAAGAAGGACACTATGTCATAATAAAAGGGTCTATCCCTTTTATTTATAAATATTATAAATATTTATGCCCCTAACTTGGGAGCAGCCAAATATATAAACCAATTAATAACAAAATTAAAGAAACACATTGAGGGGTGCCTGGGTGGCTCAGTCAGCTGAGTATCTGCCTTCGGTTCAGGTCATGACCCCAAGGTCCTGGGGTGCAGCCCTGTGTGGTGGACTCCCTGGTCAGTGGGGAATCTGCTTCTCCTTCATCCCTCTGCTCTTCCCCACCTCCCCATCTTGTGCTCTCTCTCTTGCTCCCTCTTTCTTTCTCAAATAAATAAATCTTTAAAAAAATAAAGAAAAACATTGATAATAATACAATAATAGTAGGGGACTTTAACATCCCAGGCACACCAATGGACAGAACATGTAAACAGAAGATCAATACGGAAACAAGGACTTTGAATAACACACTGGATCAGATGGACTTAACAGATATATTCAGAGCATTTCATCCTAAAGCAGCAGAATACACATTCTTTCGAATGCATGGAACATTCTCCAGAATAGATCACATACTGGGTCACAAATCAGGTCTCAACTGGTACAAAAAGATTGAGATTAGTCCATGCATATTTTCAGATCACAGTGCTTAAAACTTGAAGTCAACTACAAGGAAAAAATCTGGAAGGACCACAAATACATGGAGGTTAAAGAGCATCCTACTAAAGAATGAGTGGGTCAACCAGGACATTAAAGAAGAATTTTAAAAATACATGAAGCAAATGAAAATGAAAACACGACAGTTCAGAACCTTTGAGATGAAGCAAAGGTGGTCCTAAGAGGGAAGTATATAGCAATACAGGTCTTTCTCAAGAAACCAGAAAAGTCTCAAATACACAACTTAACCTTACACCTAATGGAGCTGGAAAAAGAACAGCAAATAAAGCCTAAATCCAGCAGAAGAGAAATAATAAAGATTAGAGCAGAAATCAATGATCTAGAAATCAAAAAAACAGATCAATGAAACTAGGAGCTTCTTCTTTGAAAGAATTAATAAGATCAATAAACCACTAACCAGACTTATCAAAAAGAAAAGAGAAAGGACCCAAATAAATGACATCATGAACAAGAGAGGAGAGATCACAACCAACACTGAAGAAATACAAAGAATTATAAGAGGATATTATGAGCAATTATATGCCAACAACTTAGGCAATCTGGAAGAAATGGATGCATTCCTAGAAACATATAAACTACCAAAACTGAAACAGGAAGAAACAGAAACCCTGAACAGACCCATAATCAGCAAAGAAATTGAATCAGTAATCAAAAAAATCTCCCAACAAACAAGAGTCCAGGGCCGAATGGCTTCCCAGTGGAATTCTATCAAACATTTAAAGAAGAATTAATACCTATCCTTCTGTAACTGTTTCAAAAAAATAGAAATGGGAGGAAAACTTCCAAACTCATTCTATGAGGCCAGCATTAACAAACCAGACAAAAAACCCCACTAAAAAGAATTACAGATCAATATCCCTATGAACATGGATGCAAAAATTCTCACTAAGATACTAGCTGATAGGATCCAAACAGTATATTAAAAGGATTATTCACCACAACCAAGTGGGATTTATTCCTGGGCTGCAAGGGTGGTTCAGTATCTATAATCAATCAGTGTGATACCCCACATTAATAAAAGAAAGGACAAAAACCATATGATCCTCTCAATAGATGCAGAAAAAGCATTTGACAAAATATAGCATCCTTTCTTGATAAAAACTCTCTACCATGTAGGGATAGAGGAACATACCTCAATATCATAAAAGCCATATATGAAAAACCCACAGCGAATATCATCTTCAACAGGGAAAAACTGAGAGCATTCCCCCTAAGGTTAAGAACACAACAGGGATGTCCACTCTCACCACTGTTTTTCAACATAGTACTGGAAGTCCTAGCCTCAGCAGTCAGACAACATGAAGAAATAAAAGAATCCAAATCAGCAAAGAAGTCAAACTTTAACTCTTCACAGATAACATGATATTCTATGTAGAAAACCCAAAAGACTCCAGCAAAAAATTGCTAGAACTGATACAGGAATTCAGCAAAATGGCAAGATATAAAGTCAATGCACAGAAGTCAGTTGCATTTCTATACACTAGCGATGAAGCAGAAGAAAGAGAAATCAAGGAATTGATCCCATTTACAATTGCACCAAAAACCACAAGATACCTAGGAATAAACCTAACCAAAGAAGTAAAAGATCTGTACTCTGAAAACTATAGAACACTTATGAAAGAAATTGAGGAAGACACAAAGAAATGCAAAAACATTCCATGCTCATGGATTGGAAGGACAAATATTGTGAAAATGTCTATGCTACCCAAAGCAGTCTACACATTCAATGCATCCCAATCAAAATACCATTTACATTTTTCACACAGCTGAAACAAACAATCCTAAAATTTGTATGGAACCAGAAAAGACCCCGAATGGTCAAAGGAATGTTGAAAAAGAAAACCAAAACTGGAGGCATCACAATTCTGGACATCAAGCTGTATTACAAAGCTGTAATCATCAAGACAGTATGGTACTGGCAAAAAAAACAGACACATAGATCAATGGAACAGAACAGAGAACCCAGAAATGGACCCACAACTGTATGGTCAACTAATCTTTGACAAAGCAGGAAATAATATCCAATGGAAAAAAGACAATCTCTTCAACAAATGGTGTTGGGAAAATTGGATATCCACATGCAGAAGAATGAAACTGGACCACTTTCTTATACCATACACAAGAATAAACTCAAAATGGATGATAGACCTAAGTGTGAGACAGGAATCCATCAAAATCCTAGAGGACAATGCAGGCAACAACCTCTTTGACCTTGGCCACAGCAACTTCTTGCTAGACACGTCTCCAAAGGCAAGAAAAACAAAAGCAAAAATGAACTATTGGGACTTCATCAGGATAAAAATATTTTGCACAGCAAAGGAAAGAGTCAATAAAACTAAAAGGCAACCTATAGAATGGGAGAAGATATTTGCAAATGACATATCAGATAAAGGGCTAGTATCCAAAATCTATAAAGAACTTACCAAATTCAACACCCAAAAAACAAAAAGTCCAATCAAGAAATGGGCAGAAGACATAAATAGACTTTTCTCCAAAGAAGATATACAAATGACCAACAGAACACATGAGAAAATGCTCAATATCACTTGGCATCAGGGAAATACAAATCAAAACCACGATGAGATACCACCTCACACCAGTCAGAATGGCTAAAATTAACAACTCAAGAAACAACAGATATTGGTGAGGATGTGGAGAAAAGAGAACCCTCTTACCCTGTTGGTGGGAATGCAAACTGGTGCAATCCCTCTGGAAAACAGTATGGAGCTTCCTCAAAAAGTTAAAAGTAGAGCTACCCTATGACCCAACAATTGCACCAACTGGGTATTTATCCAAAGGTTACAAACATAGTGATTCGAAGGGGCACTTGCACCCCAATGTTTATAGCAGCAATGTCCACAATAGCCAAAATATGGAAAGAGTCCAGATGTCCATCGACAGATGAATGGATAAAGAGGATGTGGTATAGATATACAATGGAATAATCCTCAGCCATCTAAAAGAATGAAATCTTGCCATTTGCAACGACGTGGAACTAGAGCGTATTATGCTAAGCCAAATAAGTTAGTCAGAGAAATACAAATACCATATGCTTTCACTCATATGTGGAATTTAAGAAACAAAACAGATGATTATAGGGGAAGGGAAGGAAAAATAAAGTAAGACAAAAACAGAGCAGGCAAACCATAAGAGACTCTAAACTATAGGGAACAAACTTAGGGTGGCTGGAGGGAAGGAGGGTGGGGGATGGGATAATGGGGTGATGGGCATTAAGGAGGGCACTTGATGGAATGAGCACTGGGTATTATACGCAACTGATGAATCACTGAATTCTATCCCTGAAACTAATAATACAGTATATGTTAATTAAATTGAATTTAAATAAAAAAATTTTAAAAAGAAAGGTATATCAGAGGAATGGAATTGACTGCAGAGAGCTGACAGCTCAGCCTGTTCATGCCACCCACTTACTTCCAGGCACAGCTGTAAGCACCAATTGCCATATGTTGTCTTTTTTACCTGACAGTGTGCCCAGCTGCTTCTATTTGCTGTCCCTGATCTCAGGCTGGCTGGGCATCATGTGTTCCCAGTAGCACAGACATCTGTCCTCCTGGGCAGAGTCCCAGAGCCAACAACAGAGTGTCAAAGCTTAAGGAATATGGACGTCATCCAGGCCAACCCTGTACAACTGCTCTACAGATGGGGAAACTGAGCCCCAGAGAAACCCCAGGGACAGGAGTCTGTGTACAAAAAGCACTGGGACCAGTCTTAGATAAGAGTAGGTGATTCTTGGGAAGGCTTTCTACATAGAAACATGCATTCCCTCAATACATTTTTACTCAGTGTCTGCTGTGTTAACCACCGGCTGGGCTATGGTGTGAGAGATCCTCAGATGAATGAAAAATAACTTCTGTCCTGGAATAGCTAACTGAGATCTGAGTTGGAGGGGTTGGGGAGCAGGAAGGAGAAAAGAATTAAAGAGAATATTCACATACATTGTGGACAAGAGAGCACTGGTATGCGAGCAAGAAGGCCCTGGTGACTCCTATCAGCTATGTGTTTCCGGGCCAGTGACTTGCCCTCTCTGAGCCTTGGCAACCTTGTCTACAAAATGGGTATGATAACCTCAGCTTTGCCTAACCCACAGAGAAGACATCTGGAGAACTCTAACGTGTAATATGTGGTTGAAGATATTTTAATAAATGAATAAATACATTGATTGCAAACAAATATATTTGTACCAAGGCAAGGGACTGGTACATGGTGGGAAGGTTACACATGCCCTCCCTCCCTCTGCTGAAAGCAGCCCCCTCCCAAAGCCCTGAACACAACACACTGGGCAGAGGTACAAAAGGAGAGACAGGCTGGGTGGCTAGAAGGGATCAGCCGGTGGGGGCGGCACAGAAAGAGGAAATGGAAGAGGTGAGATGAGCAAAATTTCCTTCCTGTTGTGCCGTCAATGGAGCATGATAGGAAGAATTTGGTCTGGCGCGAGACTGTGGCACGACATCTAATCAACGTGAGTAAACATGGACTTTACCAGAACTTCTAAATTGGGGGGCAAGTTTGTAGCTTAGAAATTCCAACTTGGAGAGCCTAGAGAGAGTCCAGACTGACCCTGTCATGGGCTTGGCCCAAAAGGGGATGAAGTTTGCCCAAGGAAGACAGAGAAATAGAGAGAAAGAGATGGAGAGTGAGGCAGAGTGGGAGGCAGGGCCAAACTGGCGCTCTTCCATGAGAACGCCAGCTTGTCAAGTGCTGGCCGGGCTATGCCAACAAATCACCTGCCCGGCCCTCCGGCTTGGGCTCCGTGTGAGTAGTGCCAGGCACTCTGCGTGCAGGTGAACAAAACCTCTGGCTATGAGGAATTTGCAGTCTAGTAGGGAGACAGACTTGCCCCTGAACAATATTTCCCCTACGGACTCAGGAAGCTCAAAGCAGGGCATCACGGAGGCCTGGAGAGACTGGGGAAGCTTCTGGGGGGAGATGGGCCTGGAGTGGCTGGTGGAGGACAGGAAGGGTCAGGCTGCCAGCAAAAGCTTCACAGATTCAAGTCCTTGGCTGACAATAGAAGCAGGTGTTTTGAAAATGTGATGTCACTTTTTGCTGTAATAGTAGATGTGTCCAACGTGTTATAATTGTGTGTTAGGAGCATGTGAGAGCAGTATGTATTTTAGGATCTCTATTCTGAAGTTGAAGCAACATGGCATCCTGTAGGAGAGGGCCCTGTGCATCCTGGCTGCCTGGCTTCAGGGGCTGGGGTCTGCACCCTTCCCAGGGCGAATTATCCTTGCACATCTTAAAGAGCAAGAAGATGAGTTCAGAGCCTTCTCCTCCCGGCCCACGTCAACATGGGCAAGTCCCTCTTGTCCCTAAGTAGTCTCTCTTGCTGCGGTGCCCTGCTCTCTCTGCTTTGGCTACTCTTGGGACCCGTGGAGAACAGCTGGGAACTAAACCCCAGGAGGAGGATGCTTCTTCTGCATCAAAGAATATGGTCAAGTGCTGCCCAGCTGTCTGCCGCCTGACTTCTCGGCTACTATCCCGGCAGCCGGGCAGAGAAGAGCGGGTCAAGAAGGAAAAACGCAGGACACATGAGGTGGTCGGCTGGTGCTGCTACTGGGTCACGACTGGGGTGGGTCTATGGAAGGCAGGCTCAGCCCTTCCTGGAACCCCCTGCCAATTCCAGGAGGATCCAGCCTTTGCTGGGAAAATGCCTCAGTGAATTCCCCAGAAACCTGGCCATCGGTGCAAGGGCTGTGAACCTCCACAACCTGCCCTGCACACCAGGGAGTAGGTGTCTGAGGGGCTGTGGCTGGAAATTCAGCTCAAGAGGAAGCAGATGGGCTGAGGTATTTCAAAAGAGGATGAGACAATTTGAACAGCAAAATCAATGATGATAATAATGGAATAAAATTAATACTCATGAGTCCATACCGATATACATAAATAAATTGAGAGAAGGGCCAACTCTTTTTTATGGTAAAGCCCAATTAGTAAACGTAAAAAGAATGATGGAAGTTGTGAGAGTGATTTGCTGGGGTAAGAGGTTTTAGCTCCCTGAGCTGGAATTTTTGACGTAGGCATAAAAACTGGTGTCATTTTGTAAAGTTTCTGGATAAAAGACTGGGGAGGAGAGTCTCGCAGGTTTTGGCATAGCTCCACAGAGTAATTGTTACTGGTCCTGGCAGAGGCGAAGCCAGTGTTCCAGCCCTGCCAGGGTTACCACTCGGGCAACTAGTTTGAGCAACACACAGTGGTTCCTCCCTTTCTGGCTCCAAGTGTGGCTGTGCAGCAGATGGAAATGCACACAACTTTTCTGTGCACGGGACCTCTGGACGCCTGGCTGCAACTGTGGTCACGCCTGAGGAAAGCACAGCTCTGGCAGAAAAGCAAGATGAAGACCCACTGGAAGATCCAAAACTTCATTTGAATATTGAGGAATTAAACAAGGACTTTATGGTGAAAAGCAAGGAACTCTACAACTCTCTCATGAGTTGCCATTGGCAGCCCTTGGATATAGTTCACTCTAAAATCCCAGATGAGCCCCCAAGAAGCATGAGGTTCATTAAGCTACCCAACTGTCATATTAGTTACCTCTTGTTTTGTTTTTAAAGATTTTATTTGTTTTCTCAAGACAGAGAGAGAGAGAGAGAGCACGCGCTTGCGCGGGTGCACGTGCGAGTGTGGGGAGGGGCAGAGGGAGGGGAAGAAGCAGGCTCCCAGCTGAGCAGGGACCTCCATGCAGGGCTCCATCCCATGACCCTGAGATCAAGACCTGAGCCAAAGGCAGACACTTAACCGGCTAAGCCACCCAGGCACCCCTGTTTTTGTTTTTGAAAAAAAAAAAAAAATCTCCCAGGGGCGCCTGGGTGGCTCAGCTGTTTAGCGTCTGCCTTAGGCTCAGGTCATGATCCCAGGGTCCTGGGATCGAGCCCCGCATCAGGTTCTTTGCTTGGCAGGGAAGCCTGCTTCTCCCTCTCCCACTCCCCCTGCTTGTGTTCCCTCTCTCGCTGTCTCTCTCTCTCTGTCAAAAAATAAATAAAAATCTTTAATTAAAAAAAAATCTCCCAGGAATGTACTGGATTCTCTATGTAAATAAATACAAGTCTTCAGGACTTAAATGTGACTGATGTGATAAAATGCAATGTAAATAAACTTTACCAGCACACACACACACACACACACACACAAGAATTATGGAAATAGAAAATCACTGTTTGGCAAACAATACAGTAAAAATTGTCCGCATCATCAATGAATGTTAATATTAGTGGGCAAAAGTTGATAAGAACGAGTATTTGCATAATCTCAAAGTACCTCCCCACAAGGAATAAATAGTAATTTTACAGTGGAAAAACCTGGCAGACACCATCTTACCAGGTGATTAAAGTTAACATCGCCAGTAATGAGATGTATTGAAATCATATACCTCTGGTATAATGCACTGAGAAGGACACAACATCACTTCTGTGGTGCTCCTGCCTAAAATACATAACTGTAATTTAATCTTGAAGAAGCATCAAACCAAAAGTTAGGGATATTCTACATTCCTCTTCAAAACTATCAAGGTCATGAAAGACAAAGCAATACTGAGGAACTGCCCCAGAAATGGAGAGACTAAGGAGCCACAACAATCAAATGCAATGTGGGAGTCTGCTTCAGATCTTGGACCAGAGCAAGGACGTTAGTGAGACAGTTGGTGACATTTGAATAAGGTCTGTAGAATGGTATTGAGTCAATGTTACTTTCTTGGTTTAGATCATTATACTGTGGTTCTGTGGTTCACATTAGGGGAAACTGGCTGACAGGTGTATAGAAATTCTGTGCACAATTTTTGCAAGTCTAAAAATTATCTTAAAATAAAAAGTTTGAACAAGGTGGGGGGGGGGGATGGGGAAAAAACCCAAGTTTTTGAACTTTGGTTTTTTAATTCTCTCGAGAGACTTAATACAGAATGGAAGACAAGCCAATCTTAAAAGGTTATCCATCCCCAGGATGGAACCAGGGCTCTATGGCTTCTGTTGGGCATCTCCTTATTCTTTATCCTCCCTGTTGATAACCAGCATCTGGCCTGGAGAGACTTGGAGACCCACCCACTTGGAAGGTCCTCTGCTCCCCTCTCTTGGAGTGAGAACCCATCACAGCTTGACCTCCACGCTAGGTGGCCTGTGGACCCCAGGGAAAGGCAGATGTTGAAGTCCGTGTCCACCTCTCTGGGGACATTTAGTTCTCATGGTGGCTGTCTGAGGAAGGCAGCGTCCCCACCCCCAATACAGATCTGAACACCAAGGTGCAGAGAGGTGAAGCCACCTTCTCTAGATCACACATAGGTAC
The DNA here is from genome assembly GCF_002201575.2 of Neomonachus schauinslandi. Lineage (NCBI taxonomy): Eukaryota > Metazoa > Chordata > Mammalia > Carnivora > Phocidae > Neomonachus > Neomonachus schauinslandi. Next base: position 144,482,219 of record NC_058403.1, on the reverse strand, counting down.
GCACAGAGTCAGAGTTAAGCCCAGCACTGTGTGACTACAATGCCGGGGCCTGTGACCACCTGGCATTATTCTGTTACTGCTTAATTCAGGTACAGACAGCAGGCATTGACCAAGCACCTGCTGTGTATCAGGCTGGTAGTGGGGTTGGAGGGGGAGGTGGCCAAGACATTGCCCCCAGACCACAGGTGCTGTCCTGGCAGAGAAGTACCCTCATACTGGCAAGCATATGGCAAGCAGAATGTCACACACACACACACACACACACACACACACACACACACAGAGTCAGTCAGTTTCTGCTCTTGCCTGGCCCTAGGTTCAGGCTGGTGGGTCAAGTATGGTCCTTGCCCTGGGAGTTCCTGACCCAGGAGGAGAGCAGACAAATAATCAGGCAGAGATACATGCTGCGATGCAGGTGGCAGAGGGAGAAGGGTGGGGGAAGGGGGAAGATGGTTTGGAAAGTCTAGGAGATGAGAATCGTGCTGACACTCTGGGGAGGCAGACACAGCTCTGCTTGGTGGGAGTTATGGCCAGAGGAGATGTGGGGGAGGATGGTAGTAAGATCATGCTGGAGAGGTGTCTGAGATCGATGCAGCTGGCTGGAGTTGGGAAAAGCTGCCTAGCAAAGGCCTGAAGGTCCAGACTGGAGCTGTTCATCTCCTTGGCCCAGCTGCCCGGGAACTGGTCCAGAGAGGTGTGGTTGGGGACGCGTGTTTTCCGAAGTCAGTAGATTGTCTTTGGGTGGGGGGGGAGTTGCTCCTTAATGAGGGGCGGTCGTTTGGGCTTGACTCATTTCCAGGGAGGGAAATAGGCTGGGGCAGGCGCAAAGGGATGCTTTGTTCCGGAATAAAGCGGGATGTGTGCAGGGCTGATCCAGAGCGGGCGAAAGACTCATACTCTCTCTGCACTTCTCTGAGGAAGCAGGATCCAGAAGCTGCTGCTCTCCTCCTGGGTGAGGTTGGACACCCCTTGGCAAGTGGGTCTGGCTCTGGGAGGTTATGGCCATGGCTGGAGTGGGGTGGGCCCTACCCACGGGCTGCAGGGAGAGACTGGGTCCGGTGGCTTAGAGAGTGGCCACAGGTGTGGGGAGAGGGAAGTGTGAATGGGTCAGGGTGGAGCATTCTCTTTAGGGCAACTCTTGGAGCAGTTGCCTCAGCAGCTGGGGAGTGAGGCTGTCTGCTGACCACATCCCCCTTGACTCCTGCTCTGAGAATCTGCTCTGTGGATTCTGAAAGTCCCTGAGAGTTGGTATCAGACAACTGAGTACCTCAGGCATTCCCTTTCCTCCCTGGGCCTCGGGTTCCCCAGCGGAGACAGATGAGATGGTCTTTAAACCACCCCCCCAGCTCTGTGGTCTTCTTTTGCACACATCCACATGCTCTCCTTGTGCCCCCTGGTCCTCTCTTGTTACTCCCTGCTCAGGTCCTCAGCTCCCTCCTTCTGCCCCAGACAGTCTCAGGATTTTCTCTTATCTATCCCGGGCTAAGCCAAGTGTTATTTATGGGCCTGGAAGGGAACCGATAGTTATGGCACTCATTCAATTATTAGAAAAACTTCAGGAAGGAGACATTTTATAGGTAAGGCTCAGAGAGGTTAGGCAATTTGCCCAGGGTGACTCAGCCATTAAGAAGTGGACTAATCTATTCTGTCTATTCTTCCATGCTGCACCATGCTGAGTGTCCCACCCTCCCTGAGGGTAGTGGAGGTGATGACTGTATTTCATTTTGAGCCAAGCATAATGCTGAAATATAAATGCAAGGAGCTCTCGTGGTAAGAGTTCAGGCAACAATGAGAGAGACAAAACTGAGATAAAAGCAAAAACGATTTAGGAAAGACATGACATGACAATCATACCTGCTTCTGCAGCAGCTCCTTCAAGAGTTGGGCTCTAAAACCACTTCGTTTTTATTAACTGAAATAAGCTTTGGGAGGAGGGGTTGCCTTGTGATTTTATCAATGTCGCAAACATCCCCAGTCCCTGATAAGAGCCAGGAAACATTAAGTAATGTGGGTCCCAGGGAGCATGGGGAGCAGGCGGGCCTCACATCTCCCAGGGAGCAGGAGGAAACTTCAAATGCCCTCTTGCCCTGCAGGGAACTGAACAAACCACTCTTCCAGCCAGGCTCTGTGATTCCACAAATCCAGGGGGGTTTAGTGCAATGGGCGGAGCTCTGGACATGAAAACGGACAAGATACACCAAAACATTCCCAAAGATTATTCCTGGAGGCAATTAGCCTCTTTTCTATTTTTTTCCCCTTATTTTTCCGCATTTTACATTGCGCACATATTATTTTTGTAATCAGGAAAAATACATGTTAAAAAAAGTAAAGAGAGGGCGCCTGGGTGGCTCAGTTGGTTAAGCGACTGCCTTCGGCTCAGGTCATGATCCTGGAGTCCCGGGATCGAGTCCCGCATCGGGCTCCCTGCTCGGCGGGGAGCCTGCTTCTCCCTCTGACCCTCCCCCCTCTCATGTGCTCTCTCTCAAATAAATAAAATCTTAAAAAAAAAAAAAAAGTAAAGAGAAAAGGAGAGTGTGCCACGGTCCAGGGCTCTGCAGTTCGAGGCTCTAAGGTCAGCTCTGCCTGATTTGTGGTGTGGCTCTGGGCTTCCTGAGAAACCATGGAGGTAACACCTGCTGCCTCTAACAAGGGACCCAGGAGGACTTGCAAGGACCAGGCTATAAGAGTCTGGGGAAGCATGGAGCCCTGTGTAAATGTCAGGACCAGTTACTATTGTTTTCATTGTGTTTTATACATCACAATGAGTCCAAATGCAAGGCTTCTCATAGTGGACCATGAAGAGGGTAGCTGTCCATCCCGTGAGTCTGAGGTCAGGGCTCCCAGCAGTGGAGCTCCCAGCATATGGTCCAGGGCTCTGGCCCTGGATCCGCTGCAGGGACTCCGTTTCTGACCCTGTAGCACACTTGCTGAGTGGCCTTGGGCAGATTAGTCCGCCTCTCTGAGCCTCAGTTCCTCATTTGTAAAATGGGAGTGGAATAGTGCTTGTCTCACAAGGTTGTTGTGAGCAGTGAGTACATGAATACACAGAAAGCTTGGCAGAGGGGACTACAACTGGCTTGTTATTTTCTCTGAGAGGCAGTATGACTCAGTGTTTAAGAGCATGGACTCTGGGAGGGGCGCCTGGGGGGGCGCATTCGGTTAAGCGTCCAACTCTTGGTTTCGGCTCAGGTCATAATTTCAGGGTTGTGAGATTGAGCCAGGCCCCATGGTGGGTCCCACGCTCAGCGTGGAGTCTGCTTGAGATTCTCTCCCTCTCCCTCTCCTTCTGCCCCTCTCCCTGTGCTCGCTCTCTCTCTCTCTCTCAAAATAAATACATAGATAGATAAAATCTTTAAAAAAAAATCTGGATTTCAATTCCTGGATCTACTAGTCACTTGCTGTGTGATCTTGGGATCACACAGGATCTGTGTGATCTTCCCTAACCTCTCTGTGCTTCAGTGTTGTCAGCTATAAAATGGGGCTGATAATAGTATTTAACTTCTATAACTTCTGTAAGGTAAATGTGAGGATTGAGTAAGTCAATACATGTAAAACTCCTTGCCCCAGCACCCAGCACACCGTCAGGGCTCTATGATGTTAGCTGTTAAAATGATTGCCCGCGATTTACTCCTCACAAAATTCTTTGCTGTGAGTGCTATTTATTTTATGGGCGAGAAGACAGGCTTGTGCAAGTCAAGATCTCCAGGACGGAAGCCTTGACTTTGTATTAGGGCTGGCAGGGCCCGAAGTTCAAGCCCAAGGGCATCCCAAACCAAGCAGTGAAGCAGAGACCCGGTTCTGCCCCGAGTAGGTTGTTCATGAGTTCTCTCCCAGTGTGCTATTCCTGAGGCACCAAACTTCTTCCTTCAGGGCCTCCTTGTGTGGCTCGCCTTTCCTTTCCCTGTTTTTCTTTCACATACCATCCGCCCCCCAGCCTCTTCCATTCAGGCACCCCAAGCAACAACTGCAGCCTGGTCTCCTGTCACTTCATCTCTAGTCCCCATCCTTCACCCTTGTCTTTTAATGAGCTAGCTCAGACTCAGCCTGCGTTCAAATCCCAGCTCTGTGACTTACTAGCTGTGTGGCCTCGGGCAAGTTCCTTAGCCTCTCTGTGACGAATTTTCCTCCTATATAAAATGGAGATGATAATAGCACCTGCATCAGGGTGGGATTGCCAAGATGAAATGAACGGATGCATGCCGAGTTCTGAGAACAGAGCCTGGCCCAACCTAAGTGCTATGGAAGTGGTGGGTGTTTGTCACCGTTGTTGCTGTAATTGTCATATATATGCAGTAGAGTTGAACATCTGGTGTTTTCTCAAACCCCGGGGCGGTGGGGGAATAGAGTGATCCCCAGCTGTTACCAGTTCACCCAAAGGCAAGTATTCTTCTACCTATGTCCCAAGGCCAGAGCACTTTCCACAGCCAGACACTGCAGTCAGAGAGGGCGTCACTTCAGAGCTCCTTGCTTCAATTTTTCCAGCCACAGCGAGGCCAGAAACGCAGAATGGTCAAACCAGATTTATAGGCAGAGGGGGCCCATCCCAAGCTGAGCCAGGGTGGAGTCCAGGCGTTGGGACTCCATCTCCACCCCAGTCCTCCCAGAGCCTCCTGGGGAGGGGAGCCTCCCGAGGGAGGAAGCTGGGGGTGGCCAGAGGGCACATCCTGTGACATTGGTCCAGGGAGGCTGTGCCAACTGGAGGCAGCACTTGAACATGGCTCCAGGAGAGCAGTGGGCTGGACGTGCTCCATGGCTCGGGGCTCCCAAGGCCCAGCGGCACGCTGGCCTGGGCTGGGGAGAGGCCCCACACAAGGAGGGTCTTGGCTCTGCTGTGTCCAGGGCACAAGTGGGGGGCAGGCAGAAAACCAGGCAAGGGAAAAATGAGGCGTGAGAAGAAGGGATGAAGAGAGGTGACAGTGCTGATTGAGTCCATGGTCACTTGTTGAATTCCTCTCAGATGCCAGCCCTGTGCTAATGAGTTCCAACCTCTGCCTCGCAGAGGGGGCGAGCCACTCTCAAAAGGTGACTCCGCCCAAGGAGCCAGGCTCCACGACTGAGGAGTGACCTTCTGCAAGTGCTGGGGGTTGGGGCAGGAGTTACACCAGGCTAGCAGCCTGGGTAGCCTTCTGGGAAGGGAGAATTTGGGTTGCATTTTAAAGGGTATGATTTCCAAATTGTAAGGAGGCCAGCATAATTTTTGTTCACTAGAAGTGATCTCAGATGTTATTCTTGATTTTACATTTTGAAAGCTGGTGTGGCTTTTTGGGGTAACATTTGAGCTTGTTTATTTGTTCACTAGTCACAGCTGCACTGTGGACAGCACGCTCAGTATGGCCAGGCCACGGGGAACCTGCATGGGCCCCTGTCCCCAAGGGCTCTTGGCTGGGGAGGAGGGCAGCTACGGCACCGATGTGGCAGGTCGAGGAGGAAAGGTGATGGAGACACAGATAAGGACAGAGGGAAATGGGCAGGGGTCGGTCAGGCTTCATGGGGTCTTGATCAGGGGTATGCCAGTAAAGGTTTAATAACCAGCTCTCAGGGCTGGGGGTGGGGGTGGGGAGCACATGCAAGAAGGAGAGGAAGCTCCAATTGTAGCATTTGCCATGGTGTAAATATCCCCACCATGACCAGTTTCAAGCTACCAACTTAACATCCCCAAATGCAGAACTGGTTAATATCATGAGTGTTTGTTGGATGCCTCCCAGATGTTGCATAACTGGCTCTCACAAGCCTGTGGGAGCTGCTTCAGCATATTAATGACTTTGGATATTTTCTCCACTGGTTACTAAGGTCAGAAGTCCCGCTACCAGAGGCTCATTCTTCAACTTCAGGTTTGGCCATACCGAAAAGGGGAGCTAGAGGAAAAGGGTCACCAGTGCTACCTTATATCGTTGGGGCCATCCAATCCTGGGTCCCTCATTTGCTGATCTTGAAGCTGGGGGCAATGGAACTCCACCGATTCCAAGCCTCAGTCTCCTCATCTAGAAAATGGGAATCATAATAGTATTGCTTCCCAGAACTATGGTGAGGATTAAAGGAGAAAATTACACCTGTGTGGTCAGCTCATGGAAGGAGCTCAACTAACATGGCTGCCTTCCTGCCTAGATGGACATAGTGATATCCTCTCCCTTGTTGCCTCCACTGTGACTTCTCTGAGAGGCCTAGGGAGGCGAGCCCTAGATCCTCAGATGGGGGCATTACTCTTCGGCCAGAGATTCTTGCTGAGTCAAAGCTGGAGCCAGCCCAGGCCAGCAGCTTCAGGAAGTCACAAAGAGGATGATGTTACTGCTCCAGAGACAAGCTGTAGTTTGCATTTGTGCCCTTGGCTTCATTGTCGGGGAAGCTCTGCTCACCTCACCCTTGTTTTCCCTCCTCTTTAAATCCTCCCTCTCCGTATAGTTCCCTAGATTCCCCCAAAGGTTCCACTGCAGAACTTCATACTGCTAATTCGTACTAGCATGTAAATAGCTGATACTCTCATTTATTCCTCTCAAGGTATTGCTGGATAAACCAAATGAATTCGGGCATAAGGAAAAGTGAACACAAAAAAGAAAAACCCGAGTGAGTCCAGAGGGACAGGTAGGTGTGAGTTGACAGGGACCTGAAGGGCAGTCAGGAGCATGGGGTTCATGGTCTCAGAGTTCAAAGTGACCTGGAAAGATTCCCAGAGTGAACGGTCAGGAGGCCAGAGGCCCCAAGAGGGAAGGGAACAGTGTTCCAGGTGGAAGGAGCCTTGTAAAGGTGACCTGGGCCAGCCTGGACCCTAACCTCTGGCTTTGATCAAAACGATCATCAGACTTGGTTGTTTGTTAAAGCAGGGACTTTGAGAACCCAGGTCAGAATCAATGTCAGTAATGCTGGACCAGAAGAGCCGGTGTTAAATTAGTGATAACTTCTGATTAATAATCCCTAATCGGGTCCAAGTGCAGAAGAGCACTCCCTCCTCCCAACCCCAGTAGCTCATGGACTCTAACACCAGCCAGGCCCCTTACTGTTGCCCAGGAAAGGGAGGGGCTCAGGGAAAGGAGACCCCAGATGCACAGGAGGGGAATGGAGGACCAGGAAAGGAAGGCACAGGCAAAGTTCCTGAGGCCAGTCCAGAGCCCAACCCTAGATAAAGCCACCCAGGCTGAGCTCCTAGGTAGGGCTAAAGCATGTGTGTGATTTTCCCCAACATTTGGCAGATGCCATTTAATAGGAGTCCAAGGGTGGTACAGAGGCTCAATGAGTAGGAAGACTCTGGGGTTTCCCTGGGAGATGTTCTGTCTCAGCAGCATTGTATATTTCCATCAGCTGTGAGGTCCCAGTGTCATGGATATAGGATGGGTCCGCTGAAGGCCTGAGTCAACATTTCTTTCAGAGTTCTACCTGGGGAAAAAAAGAGACAAAACTTCTACCAGGAAGGATTGGGGCAAATGTTTGCAATGTAAGAGCTAAATCCTTACCATATAAAACCACTTATAAAATGAGAATCCCATCCATTAAAACAATGAACTATTCACAGAAGAAATACAAATAGGCATTGAATATACTAAAAAGTTCAATCTCTCTTGAATCAAAGAATAAAAAATAAAACACAGAGGTGCAAAGTGGGCTTGATTTGTATTTCTTGGTTTATGAACCATGATCACCAGCCTATAGGCCCCACTCCAGAGGCCATGCATGAGTGCTTCCTTGAGTGACGCATTCTTTTTTATCTCCTACTCTCTCCTCCAAAACCCTCTTCTTCATTGGTGAACAATCTAATGTGTTGAACATGAAGTCTCTCTCCTGGAACACAAAACAAGATTAAGCATAATCCTTGGTTCATGACAGATTCTTATCACTGGTGCATGTGAGTCTCTCTCTTAAAAATCATTTTTATTTTATTTTTTAAGATTTTATCTATTTATTTGAGAGAGAGAGAGAGAACACGAGCAGGGGGAGGGGCAGAGGGAGAGGGAGAAGCAGGCTCCCTGCTGAGCAAGGAGCCTGATGTGGGACTTGATCCCAGGACCCTGGGATCATGACCTGAGCCGAAGGCAGACACTTAACTGACTGAGCCACCCAGGTGCCCTTAAAAAGCATTTTTAAAAATACAATTAAAACCTGGGAAACCACTGCCCCAGAGGGAACTAACTGGACCACAGACAGTGACCTGCTCTCATCCCATGCCTCTGGCTTCTGCCCAGGCAGCCACCATCTCAAATGCTGTGCCTATCATCCTGCTTTCCCTTTCATCTCTTTGAACTCCTTCAAAGTATTTTTGTTTCATTTGTTTTAATTCTATTAAACAAGTATCATGCATATATTTTTATGGGACTTAGAAATGTTGGACATATTCAAATGGCAGTAAGGAGGTAGAGATTCGCAGGTGGTGGGGGGTGGTGAGGAAGGAATCCGGAATGTCTCCCACATTTCAGTCCTAGGTGACTGAGTAGTTGGTGGTGCCATTCAATTAGAGAGATGCAGGAGAGAAGACACTGGTGGGAAGATGATGGACTCAGTTCTCAACAAAGCAATAATTTAAGCTAACATTCAATGAGTGCCTACTATGTTCTGGGCACTCTTTTCGTAGAGTGTGAAGTGCTCTACGTGAATGATCACATTTAAGCTTCACAAGAACCCCATGAAGTAGGTACTATTATTAGTAGTATCATTTTAAAGATGGAAAAACTGAGGGATGGAAAGGTTTAGTAGGTTCTGAGTCTCTCAGCATGATGGATCACACCTTTCTGCTATAAACCTAGATACACTGGATAAAATATTTTTATTTTTAAAATATTTTTAAAATATTAAATATTTATAAATAAAAATATTGATGTAAAACTAAATATTTATAAATAAAATATTTTTAAAATAACAAAAATAAGGGAAATCCGTAGGTGATAGAAGTCAAGAAAATTGAAAGCCAGAGTGGACACACTAGACATTTATGGATAAAAGAAGTCCCACTGAAGAGAAGTGCTTGTTGAAAAAAAAAAAAAAACAAAACATAAGCCACACAAAGAAGAATAATTGTAAGGCACACATGAGGAAGAGTATGGAGACCCAATACACAGGTGAATGGGTACCCCTAAATAATAAAGAAAAATCTGAAAGACATTATCAATTATTTCAAACGATGAAGGAGAAAATAAAGAAGAGAAGCCATAATGAAAGAAGGGAGTACTATGAAAACACCTGAGGTTAAGCCACCCACCTAAGGTAACAGCTATAAGTGGTAGGCTCGGGCTCCCCACACTTGTGCTCTTCCTCGCTAGCCTACAGGTACTGATGTTGATGTGAAGAGTCTGTGGGGCCTCCCAGAGCAGTAGCAAAAGTGGGTTTGGAGAATGGTAGAGAATGTCTGGTTTCACTATTTCTCTCCCACTGTACTCTGGTCTACAGAGCTCCAGAACTGGACGTGTCCTCCCAACATGGCCTCCACCGCCTCCCCTCTGCTGCCCACCACCAAGGTCGCCAGTTCTGAGAACAGCAGCTCTTTCTATGACTATGATTACTACCTGGACCAGGTGACCTTCATGCTCTGCAGGAAGGACGAGGTGCTGGCCTTTGGCAGGATCTTCCTGCCAATCTTCTACAGCCTGATCTTTGTGCTGGGTTTGGGCGGGAACCTCCTTCTTCTAGTGGTCTTGCTTCGGTATATACCTCGCAGGCGGATGACTGAGGTCTATCTGCTGAACCTGGCCATCTCCAACCTCCTGTTTGTGGTGACACTGCCTTTCTGGGGCATTTCTGTGGCCTGGCATTGGGTCTTTGGGAGTTTCTTGTGCAAGATGGTGAGCACCCTCTATACCATCAACTTCTACAGTGGCATCTTCTTCATTAGCTGCATGAGCCTGGACAAGTACCTGGAGATCGTCCACACTCAGCCCCATCACAGGCTGAGAACCCGGGCGAAAAGCCTGCTCCTGGCTGCCATAGTATGGGCTGTGGCCCTGGCTGTCTCCATCCCTGACATGGTCTTTGTGCAGACACATGAAAACCCCACAGGTGTGTGGAACTGCTATGCAGATTTTGGGGGTCATGCGACCATCTGGAAGCTCTTCCTCCGTTTCCAGCAGAACCTCCTGGGGTTTCTCCTTCCACTCCTTGTCATGGTCTTTTTCTACTCCCGCATTGGCTGTGTGCTGGTCAGGCTGAGGCCCCCGGGCCAGGGCCGGGCTCTAAGGATAGTCGTAGCCCTGGTGGTAGCCTTCTTTGTGCTGTGGTTCCCGTACAACCTCACCTTGTTTCTGCACTCACTGCTGGACCTGCAAGTCTTTGGGGAATGCAAGGTTACCAAGCACCTGGACTATGCACTGCAGGTGACAGAGAGCATCGCCTTCCTTCACTGCTGCTTCACCCCCATTCTCTATGCTTTCTCCAGCCGCCACTTCCGCCAGTACCTGAAGGCTTTCCTCGTCACTGTGCTCAGGCGGCCCCAGGCACCTGGCCGTGCACAGGCCCCTCTGTCCAGCAGCTCTGAGAGTAGCAGGCTCACTGCCCAAGAAGAAATGACTGGCATGCATGACCTCAGGGAGAGGCAGGCTGAGCGCTCACCCAACAAGGGTGATATGGGGGAAAATCAAGCCTAAGTGGCCATACCACAGTCCGGTGAGAGTGGATGGGACCTAGCTCAGTTGGGCATCCACCCAAACTCCTCTCTCCAAAGGCCTCAGGGACCATGTTGCCACGTCCCGTGGTTGGCTCTCAGTGCTCCACCATCAGCGGCACCTGCCTACTCTTGCCTCCTTCCTCCACTTTCTTTACTGCCTTCCAGGAAACCATACTCTCTTGCATGAATTGCTAGAGTAGTTTCCCAACTGACCTCTGTGCTTCTTGTCATCATGCTCTCCTGTCATCTAATCCGTACCCACCAGCCAGAACGATCACCTCACCCTCAGCCATCACTTCCATCTTCCTCAGAGTAGCCCAAGGCTTGCCACCCACCAGTCGGCTCCCTTCCCTGGAGCTCAGCTGGGGAAATATTGCTGCAATATTGTTTAATGTCACAGCGTTGATGGTGGCTCCAAGAGGCTGGCGAGCAGGAGGGGCTGGAAGTGCCCCACATGGGGAACTTCCCCGGAACGTGAGAGTTGGCAGGTGGAAGGCGGAGTGAACACATGTTCCCAACAGTCCAGGAGGCTCATCCTCCCTCTGCTTCCCATGCCCCCTCCCTGGAGCCTTCGGGGGTCCCTGGGGCCTGCACAATCAAGTCCAAAGTCTGTCCAGCTTTGAGCCTGGAGCTTTCACAAGGAGAATCCCATACACCAGCTTACCCTTATACCCTTCGTTACTTTTCATTTCCTGGACACCAGGCACCCCCTGTTTCTTGCGCATTCCCACCTCCATGTTTTGTGCTTGCCCACTGTCTTGTGTAACAGGGGTCACTTTTCAGCCAGCTGTCCATTCATCTTTGTCGTGTCATGGAATTCTGCTTGCTCTGGGAAACCACTCGTTGTTCACTCTGCCCTGTGCTTTGGGTGGAGCTCAGGAAGAGCACAGGACTTGGGCCAGTTACAGCCTCACCTTTTCCTGGCATGGTGATTCATTTAGGATGGGCACAGGACCCAGGTAGAGCTTGTGAAATGCGGCAACTAGAACATGCTAGAACAGAGGCATGAGACTGAAGCCAAGAGGATGTGCAGTGTGGGGGTGCTCCTTCATCAACTCGAACTTCAGAGGGTGAGGTGATAGCACTGTGAATGAGCAGACCCCGAGGGCAGTGTGGAAGTCCCAGAATCTAGGTGGAAGCTCATCCCAGTCGTGGACTTGACGGTTACACGAACCAATATATTCCTTCACATGGTGATGTTCTGTTACTTGCAATCCAAGGATTCCTGGCTGATATACCCTGCCTGGGTGCTTCCCTCTTCATGTCTCCAATGGTTAGCATCCTCCCTGGCTACTGAAAACCTTTCCCCAGGGAGCTCCTGGCACACAGTGACATCTCTCTTTCCTGAGTTTCTAAAGCACTCACTGCTTTTCCCCACCTACCAAAACCACCTGGTATAACCTGCCAACATCCTGCTGTGCTGGTCCTGAAAAACCCAGCACAGAGCCTAGCAGACAGTAATGCATGGAAGGAAACTTATAGGTGGATAGACTGGAGGACAAGAGAACACAGGGCTGGGTATATGCAAGCTCCAGGAGAGCAGGGACTTTGCCATGTATTAAATCGATATCCCCTGTGCTTAAGTCAGTGCTTAGAATATAGCGGAGGCTCATTAAGTATATTTTTTAATGAATGACTAGATCAATAGAGAATGGAGCAGGTGGTCAATATTCTGCCATTCTTTCTTTGCTTCCCCCGAGTTTCAGATGCTCTAGTCACAGCCCGTGTGTCACAAGCAGGGCTGTCCCTGAATGTTGCCAGAGTTGACTGTGCTGATTTTTCACTCTTTGTTTCCCCTGCCTCCATCTTGTTCAGCTCTTGTGCCTTTAATTCTCTCTCCCAAGGCCCCAGACTCCCACTGTCATGAAGGACTCTGAGCTCCCGTGGTGCCCTAGGCAATGAAGCTTTGGCTCTGAAGGTGGTGATTTGCTTGAGGATGTGGGGGTGGGGTTCTATTTTAGAGCTCCTGAAATCTGCCCCACTGGGGACCTCAGTCCTGCCCAACGAGCAGCCTGACTATACCAACAGGGTCTAGGGACCGAGAGTCTCTGACTTTGTATCCATGATGCACAGATGGGATGGGACAAGCTATGCCAGCCGAGGGACACCTGGCAGGGCTTGTCCCCAGCACTGGTGCATTTATGTGTGTGTGTGTGTGTGTGTGTGTGTGTTGCCATGTGGGCTGTGCATAGTACATATGGCTGTGTATGTGGGTCCGACATGAACATGTCACTGTATCCACATGGGTCTGGGTCTGTGCCCACAGGTTTTCTGTGTGTTCCTGTGTATCTTTTTCTAGCTGTGTGAGTGTGGGTATGTGCTCTCTGCAAACAGCAGGTGTATAAGAAGGGCCCTGAAGCCTGTGCCCAAGGGGGAGGAGAAGGGCTGGCCACAGGTGACCCATTGATCCCTTCCACTGTCCTCATTGCCACTGACTGCATTGCTGACCATATCGAGGGCTCTGACTAGAGCACAGAAGGCACTGGTCAGGGAGAGAATTGGAGGTGGGCTCTCACAGCCCGGGCCAGGACAGAGCCCCCTCCATCCTGCCCTTATTTCCCAGCCTGGATGTTGGTCCCTCCTGCTGCTCTGCATCTGCCCAAAGGCCTGGCTCCCTGGCTGCACTGCTCAGACCTTTCCAGGAAAGCTCCCAGGATTCTCTTGGTCCTCAGATTCTGAGGCAAGCTGGACTTTTCCCCTGGCTGACCCAGGGAGAAGGACAGGCATGGCTCTACTCTGTGAAGGTTTGAGGGTTTACAGCTGTTACTACCTATGGAAAAAAAGAAAAACAACAAACCGAAACAAAACAAACCACTCTCCCCCCCTCCCAGCCCTGGTAAGCATGCTTGGCAATGGGATTGTCTCCATCTCACATGCCGGAAAGCTGAGTGAGGCCAGGGTGGGGAAGGAAATGATTTGAGGACATGAAGTAAAACAGCTGAGATGGAGTCAATTTTCTATCATTTAATCTCCATTTAGGGAATTGGGGGTCAGAGATGGAGCAATAAGATACCAAGCCCTATGAGCTCCAGTCGGAGGGAGGGGCCGGGAGGAAGAGAGCAGGACACAGAAAGCAATGACACATAACAGATGTGCTATGATGTGAACAGGGCTAGGGGAACCTCAGGGGATGGAGTCCGTTCTGGGGCAGGGGATGGAAGAGGGGAGATCCAGGAAGGTTTCCAGGAGTAGCCAGCACCAGGGGTGGCCATTACAGCAAGCCACTCTACTTTACAGACCATTCTGTTAGACAAAGTTGGCAATGTTGAATTGCACTGGGTTGAAAATTTGGGGACCGACTGTGGCAAAATTTAAATGTTAGGTGTGTGGAGGGATGGGGAGCCAGAAAAATGAGAGAAGGACAATCAGAGGCGAAAGGTTTGGAGAAAGGTCGGGGTGAACAGAGGGCCAGACAGGCCTGGTGGCGGAGAGACGCAGAGTGCTGAACTCTAGGAACGGCAGTGGGGGTGGGGAAAAGGGGACAGTTTCAGAGACACTGCAGGGGCTTGAACTGACAGAACTGGGGCATGACTGTGGGTGAGAGTGGGGGAGGTGAGGGTGTCTCCTCTGTATCTGTCTTGGGGGGATGGGGTGGGTGGTGGTGTCCTGAGCAGAGACAGGCAGGGAAATCCGGAGAAGGGCGTGATTCAGGGCAGAGGTGGGGGACAGATGCTGAGTTCTACGTGAGCCAAACTGAGTCAGAGGGGCTGTGGGACCCCGGTGGGGAGGATGAGGGTCTGGAAGTAGGAGGGGCTCCAAGCTCAGCAATGGTTGTGGAAACCAGAGGAGGGGATGAGATCACCCTGGGGCGGGGGTGTGGAGGGGGGGACAACGGCACGGAGCAGGGACCTCGAATAACTCCTACGTGAAAGGCACCATGTCTCCAGACCTGCTCTATGAATTCGGGAGCCAATAGCCACTTGTGACTGTTGAGTACTTAGAATGCGGCTGGTCTGAAATGAGACATGCTGCGAGGGGAAAAAGTACACGCCAGATTTTGAAGGCAACACAAGAAAAAGAAACGTAAAATTATTTCACTAATATTCTTTTATTGATGACATAATGAAATGCTAATATTTTGGATATATTAGGCTCAGTTAAATATATTATAAACATGAACTTCACCTGTTTCTTTTTGCTTTTTTAAAAATGTGTCAACTAGGAAATGAAAAATTACACACGAGGCTTGCCTTGTATTGCTCTGGACGAACCTGAATTCCACGGGGTGTGGAATAGGCGTCGAGGAAAATAATAAAGTGAGGTGGGAGGATGGAGGGTAACATTTGCAAGACACTCCGTTACTCACGATAACCAGTTTCTGTACTGCAGGACTTGTCAAGGTACACGTTATTTCCCAAACTAAGTTTGGGAAAAGTCAGAGAGCTAAGGAAGGCGACCAGGACAGAGGAAGGCGATGCCACAGAACCCGAGGGAAAGGTGGGCCTTCAGAGGGGCTGGAGGAGGTGGAGACTCCCAAGGGACGTCTTGAGGCTAGGCTCGCGGCCACCTTGGCAGAGCTCAGTGGGTAGGTCGCAGGCAGTAACGGAAGCGCACCTCGTGGCTGGGCTGGGTGGTGCCAAAGCCCCAGCGGTGGGGGTCCATGGGTGGCACAGATGTGTCAGGGTCCACGAGCTCCAGGTCAAAGTATGTGACCATGAGCAGGACAAAGAGCTTCATCTCACTGATGGCGAAGAACCTCCCAGGGCAGATGGAGACACCTGAGCCCCACGGCATGGTATAGTGGTGGATCTTCTGGCCTGCCTTGCAGAAGTGCACTTTTCGGCTACCATTGGGGTTGAGGAAGCGATCATACTTGAAGGCAGTGGGTTCCGGGTGGATGTCAGGGTCCATGTGCACTGAAAGATAGGGGAAGAGGGCCACGATGTCTCCACTTCGGAGCAGGTACTCCTGTCCATTGGCCATCTTCAGGACATGGTCACTGTGCACCACCCTGAGGAGGGTGGGTGCAGTCCCCAGCCGCAGCGTCTCCTCCATCACACTGTCCAGCACTGGAGTGCGGTGCAGGGCGCTGATGTCAAGGTCAAAGGACTGCCTGGCCTTCAGCCTGGCCTCCCCCAGGACTTGGGTGGCCTCCTCCCTCACAGCCCGCATGGCTTCTGGGTGCTTTAGCAGGAACAAGAGGGCCCAGAAAGAGGTTGGGCCCGTGTTCCCCTGGGAGGCCCAGAGCATCATGAAGTTGAACTTGTCCTGCATGGCTGGGGCTACTCCCTGCTCCCTCAGATACTGAAGCATGTAGGATATCCAGTTGCTGATGCCATTCTTTTCCAAGTTGTGCTGCACAGAGAGTATCTTGTGGAACAGACTCTGGAGCCGGCCCACTTCTAGCCACTCCCGGGGCCCCAGCAAGGAATAAACAAACCTGGGGAACAAGTTGTCAAACTTGCGGAACTGGACAAATAACTCCTCTGCCTGTTGCAGGTCCTGCTCCTGGTCCTTTGTATGGCCGAATAAGCTCAGGTAGCCCGCCTTGAACAAGACATTGTAGCAGAAGTGGAAGAGGCCATCTTCACGCCAGCAACTAGAACCCAGACTCTGGCCCGTGGGCCCCAGCATAACGAGGGCCAGGTTGTCCAGCATGGTTTTGTTGAGATCTGCCAGGCCGTCCCCCATGAGGTACTTGGTGCTGGCAGAGTGTATCATCCGGTAGTCTCCTTGCACCGACTGGTATCCAAATACCTTTAGCACCAGTTTTTCTGCATACTCCACGAAGTCTAGTTTTCTCTGTGCATCCCTGAGGATGGGGCCAAAGGAGAGGGGGTCCATGACAAAGGTAAAGTACTTGCCCCCTAGCTGCACTGTGAACACATCTCCATGCTTGGCCCGCATGTGCTTCAGGAATTCAAGCATGTTCTTCCGGAAAGCCATGGCATGGCCCAGCCAGGGTATGGAGCCCTTATCCAGAGGGGGCTCCTGGGGCCTGCGTCGCCGGAGCAGCCCCAGCAGACACAGGCACCCCACGGTGACCACCAGCAGGGCTCCCAGCATCAGACCCCATAGCACCATGGCTATGCTCTTCTGGGTTGAGCTCTGGACACACTGTTCTCTGGGTGCCAGAGAGCTTTTGAGAGGCTGTGACAAGTTGGGGATGAAAAGGTCTGTCCACCTGGACCTTGCCCTGTAGCTGTAAGTTCTATTAAGTAACCCTGGCGAGACAGTATCTGGGGGCAAAGTGTTCTCTTAGATTTAGCGCTTGCTTCAACCTGGTGGGAGGAGGGGGGTGGGACCAGAAGGAAGCCCAGAAAGAAGCCTCTAGCTATGGTCACAGTCCCCTCACCAGCTTAGGATTTGCTCTGATCTTTTCAGACTCAGCTCCAGCATGAGTCTACAAAGCTTTCTTTGATCCCACTCCACCCGCATGGTTTACTGACCATTCACACCTTTATTTTCTCATACATTCATTTATTCATTAATTTGTTAGCTCATTCAGCAGAAATGCACCAAGCACTTATTAAGTTTCATATCTCTCCCTTCCTCATCTTTAAATGATCCTCAGAGCCTCCCAGATTGGCGACACTTCAAGCAGAGGTTCAGACTCCAGTCCCTGAACCTCGGGCCTCCTGGCCCCATTGGCTTGCACACTTGTCCAGCAAGGGCAGATTGGGAGTCTTACAAATACGAAATGTCAGAGATGATAAGGACTTCAAACCAATTGCTTTATTTCATGATGAGGATGTAGGTTCACAGTGTAGTGGGGACTTTCTCTCACAGCTGTCCTGGCTTCGGTGAGGTGAGCTGACCATTTACTGGGGACCTTCTGTGAGGTGTCACGCCAGGTCCCTGCCAGCAGGCCCAAGAAGGAGAAAGCTGTGCCTTTGACTCTAAGGCCATTGTTGCCATAACGTGAGGTTCAGTCTCAATTCAACTAGTTCTGATAACCCCCAGGTTACTCTTTAACTTCCTAAGTGACCCACAAATAGGGACTCTGTTTCCTCAGATTTCCACGTGTCCTCTAGAGTGAATTCCCTTTGCCTTGTGCAGCTCCCCTTTGTGGGGAGCTGGAAATGTCCACACTCTGCCTCCAGGAAGTCCTCTCTGATTGCTTAGGGCAACCACAGCAAGTCATCAGTATCTCCTCCGCCTTAGAATCTACAGTCAGAAATTGTGGGCCAATTTCCATGAGTTGAACTTTGTTCCCCAGTTTTTACCTTACATTTTCACCTTACATTCATTCTCACCTATACTTATTCATTCCCTCCTTCCTTGGAACAGCCCCATCTATCCATTAACAGATATTTACTGGGCACTTACGGCCAGAACTTCTGCTATAACCAACCTCGAATCAGAGAGCACGGTCCCTTGCCCTCTTGGAGTGTATGGTCTAAGGAAGGGGAAAATATATTAAATCACTGCCTAAACAACTCTCTAATTACAATTGTGTTAAGTGTTGCAAGTGAGAGGAACAGAGCGGGAAGTGGGGTGGGGAGTCAGGAAAGCCACACTGATTAGGTGGTGATTAAGTGGAGGCCTGGAGGAAGACAAAGCCAGGTCGGTGCGTGCTGTGTGGTGGTGGGGCTAGACGTGGAGGTCGGGGAGCATGCGGGACGTGCTGCTCAGTGTAGGTGGCAGGCCGTTCAAGGAACGGGTGCAGATCCACTCAGGCGCCAATGTGGCTGGAGGGCTCGAAGGAGGGGGAAGCGTTTTCAGCACAGCGCAGGGTCGGCCGGCTCAGGGCGAATTGGAGCTCTGACCTATTGCGCTGCACTGGTCCAGTCCACCTGGAGCCACTGAGCACGGACTGATGCGGGGGCAGTCCTTACTGGCTCTTACGGGGCGGAGGCTAGCTTGCCCCGGGGAAATTGGCCTATGCGGCTGCCCGGCCAGCCCTCCCGAGTGGCCAGCGACCCAGAGCGAGCCCCGGGAGCCCTGCGGCATGCCTCAGCCTTCCCAACTAGGGCCGCAGCTCCATAGGAGGGGGGCACAGAGCTCCAAGCGAGACTGAGAGGCTCGGAAGGACCAACGACACGCAGAGACGGCCTCCGGGCGTGCTAGAGCGGGCGCGGGTTCGAGGGCCGGAAAGGCGATGACGCACTTCCGCCCCTGCAACCTCCGCCGCGGCGTCTGCAGGCAGGTGCTGCGGGAAGTCCGTTGTGCAGAGGTGCCCGCTGTCCGTCGGTCGGTTAGGCTTCGCACCGAGGCACTGTGTGTCTGTCCGTTTGTCTGCGGAGCAGTCAGTTTAAGGGCGTGGGGCTGGGGAAGGACGCCCGCTTCACTGCCACCGCCGCTGTTTTCAAGGAGCGCGCTGAGCGTAGCCACCGCTCCGGACCGTATTCCTGAGAGTTCTCACCTCGTAAGCCTGGCGGGAGCATTGTTTCGGCCGTCCTTAAACATTTTTTTGTGCCCCTTTCCTGCACACCTCATTTGCACATTTCATGGTGAGCGGGGGTGGGCCATGGTTTGAGGCCTCCAGACAGGGCTCAAGCGGGTCTCTGGTCCCGTCTGGTGTCTTCTCATTTCACATATGGCCCAGAATTTTGAGCAATTGTGCACCGATAGGAGGGTTCCATTTACCTGGTCCGGTTTCTATATCGGGGTTCTCTAGTCCAGATGTACTGGCTATCCCCTGCATCTTGTTTGCCCTTTGTTCCAATGCTGGATGATAGTGACTGCTCGCTTAGCGCCTGCCGCTTCCTGCCCACGGCCTCACCCCCAGAAGTCAACAATGGTAATGTCGAAATGGAGAGGCAGGGGAGAAATTGTTTTACTCTGCCTTTAGATCAGATAATAGTCTCATTTAATTTAGCGCTGGACTTATTTATGCCTTCCTTTCCTTCCTAGTTTTTAAGGTTCTGCCTCCATGGCAGCTTGGTTCTTGACAGCCTAGCCCCAGGTTAATTATTTTACTCCTCGTCTGCATCACATGTACCAGGTGACAGTGAAGTCAGTATAGAACTTAAAGGGCAAACTTGGGTTCTTGTTTCAACTTTGTCACCAACTCATGACATGACCCAGGACATTTCAGTTTACCTCTCTGGGCCCTGCTGTTCTGCTGTGTCAAACAGGAAGCTGAACTTGAGGTACTTGCCAGCACTGAGATGCCATTATAAAGGTATTGGGCTGAGGCTTAGATATGAGTGCATATAGAGGGAGAGGATGGAGGGAAGGATGGGAATTGGATTGATTGACCTTGAGCACCTGTTCTGTTCATGGCTGTGTGCTGGTCATCCCCATTGTCACTATAATCATCACTATTCTTATTTTGAGAATTTACCATGAGCCAAGTATTGTGCTAAATGCTTTACGTGTATTAAGCAATCTAATCCTGATATCAGTCTGCGGGAATCCCCAAGACCACCCTCGCATTCAGAGATTCCCTAGAAGAACTAATGGGACTCAGCATGTAGTTGTACTCATGGCTAAGATTTATTACAGTGGTGTATAAGGATATATAGCCAGATCATAAGGGAAAAAGACACACATGGAGTCTGAAAGAATCCACGTGCAAGCTTCCTAATGCTTTCTTCTTCAAAGAAGAAATCACAAGAGAAATTAGAAAACACCTTGTGATGGATGAAAATTCAAACCAACATACCAAAACTTATAGTGAAAGCAGTGTTCAGAGGTAAAATTATAGCTGTAAATGCTTACATTAAAAAAGAATATCTCAAACCAATAACCTAAGTTTACACCTTAAGGAATTAGAGAAGAAGAGCAAGCCAAATACAAAGCCAGCAGAAAGAAGGAAAGTGTAAAGATTAGAACTGAGATAAATGAAACGGAGAATAGAAAAACTCAGTGAAATCAAAATTGGCTATTTGAAAAGTTCAAAATTGACAAAACTTGAGCTAGATTGACTAAGAAAAAAAGGAGAGAAGATGCAAACAACTAAAGTCAGGAATAGAAGTGGAGACGTAACTGTTGACCTCACAGAGATAGAAAGGATTATACAAGAACACTTTTGAATAATTGTATGTCAACACTGTCAATAATTATACATAAACAAATTAGATTACCTAGAAGAAATGGACAAATTCCCTGAAATACAAATTACCTAAACTGACTTAAGAAGAAATAGAATCAACAGATCTGTAACAAGTAAAGAGAGATTAAATCACTAATTAAAAGCCTCCCAACAAAGAGAAGTCCTAAACCAGTTGGCTTCCCTGGTGAATTCTACCAAATATTTATTTTTTAAAGTTTATTTTTTTAGTAATCTCTACATGAGATTAGTAATCTAATGAGCCCCAATGTGGGGCTCAAACCCACAACCCCAAGATCAAAGTCAATCTATCAGTAGTACCATGATGCCAAAGTCAGATAAGAACATCACCTGAAAGAAAATTTCAGGCCAGTATCTCTTACGAATTTAGATGTAAAAGTCCTCGACAAAATATTAGCAAATCAAATCCAACAGCCTATTAAAAGGATAATTCACCATAACCAAGTGGGTGTATATCAGAAATATAAGGGTGATTGAACACAAAATCAATATAATACTATAATAGAATGAAAGAAAAAAACCTACATGATCATCTCAATGCAGACAATGCATTTGACAAAATTGAACATCCTTTCATAATAAAGTCTTTTAGAAAACTAGAACTAGAGGGAAAGTTCCTTAATATGATAAAGGGCATTTATGAAAAACCCATAGCTAATATACTCAATGGTGAAAGACTGAAGAGTTTCCCTTTAAAATCAGAAGGCCTGAGACAAGGATACCCACTTTCACTGCTGCTGTTCAACAGTGTACTGGAAGTTCTAGCTAGAGCTATTAGATAAGAAATTGAAAGATCCAAATTGGAAAGGGAGAGAGAAAACTCTATTTGCAGATGACATGATCCTATATATAGAAAATCCCAAAGAATCCACAAGAGAACTACTGGCATTAATAAATTCAGCAAAGTTGCAGGGTACAAGATCAACATAAAAATGAGCTGTGTTTTTATACACCAGCAGTGAACAATCCAAAAAGGAAATTAAAAGAATTAAATACTGAGGAAAAAATCTAGCCAAGTTGATGAAAGACTTGCATGTTGAAAATACAAAACATGGATGGGGTGGGGGTGGCTCAGTCGTTAAGCGCCTGCCTTCGGCTCAGGTCATGATCGCAGGGTCCTGGGATCCAGCCCAGCATCGGGCTCCCTGCTCAGCGGGAAGCCTGCTTCTCCCTCTCCCTCTGCCTGCTGCTCCCCCTGCTTGTGCTCTCTCTCTCTCTCTCTCTGTCAAATAAATAAAAATAAAAATCTTAAAAAAAAAAGAAAATACAAAACATTGCTGAAAGAAATTAGACTTAACATAAATGGAAAGACATTCCATGTTCATAGATGGGGAAGGCATAACATTGTTTGAGAGGTTAATACTACCCAAAGTGATATGTAGATTCAACACAATCCCTTTCAAAATTCCAAAGATTTTTTTTCACAGTATTGGAAAAGCTGATCCTCAAATTCATATGGAATTGCAAGGGGACCCAAAGAGACAAAACAATCTTGAGAAATAATAAAATTGGGGGGGTCCACTCCTCCAACTTTGAAAAAGTACAAAACTACTGTAAATATAACATCATAGACATATAAACCAATGGAATAGAATAGAGTCCAGAAATAACCCTCACTTATATGGTCAATTGATTTTCAACAAGGATTTCAAGACCAAAGGGGAAAGGAAGCCATTTCAACAAGTGGTGGGGGAAAAACTGGGTATCACTTACAAAAGAATGAAATTACCTTATACCACATACAAAAATTAACTCAAAGTATATCAAAGACCTAAACAAAATCTAAAACTATGAAACTCTTAAAAGCAACCATTGAAGAAAATCTTTATGACATTGAATTTGGCAAAATTTCTTGTATATGACATCAAAATCACAGGCAACAAAAGAAAAATAGGTAAATTGGATTTCATCAAAATTAGCTGTACAAACCCAAAGAAATTCAAGTCCAGACACAATGTAATCAAACTTGAAAAGTCTAAAGACAGGGAAAAATGTTTTGAAAGCAGCTAGAGAGAAACAGCATATCACCTAGAGAAACAACTCAAATGACCATGGATTTCTTATCAGAAACCATGGAAGTCATTTGCAAATGGCACAACTTTTATCAAGTGATGAAAGAAAAAGAACTGTCAATTCAGAATTCTACACCTGTAACAATATCCTTTAGAAATGAAGGTTAAATCAACATGTTCTCAAATGAAGGAAAATTAAGAGAAATTGTCACTAGCACACCTACCCTAAAATGATGGCTAAAGTTCTACAAACAGAAGAGAAATAGTAACAGCAAACTCTTAGAACATCCATACAGAAAGAAGCATACAGAAGCTTGACAAATGTGACCGGACTGCCAGCCACACAACTGAGTAGCAAAGGAAACTGGAGCACGTAAGTAGGGGTACTGGACCTGGTGAATCCTGGCAAACAGACTGTATGGATTCCCCACCTTCATATGGAGAATACTGCTGGGCATGGACTACAGTAGACACCCTTTCAGGGTATGGCGCTACTAGCTTCCACACAGCATGTGTGGACAATACTGCTCAAGGATTCTTAGGTCACCTATGTTACATATTTAGCTTCCCCTAACACACCCAATAAGATAATAGTGCTATTTTTATAGCTGAAAGTACCAAGAGTGGACAGTGACCTGGGATACTAGCTGGGCCTTTCATAACCTGTATCATCCCCCAAGAAGGAGGTGCTATTAAGAGAGAGTGTGAACTCTTAAAAAACTGAAAAAGATAATTGGACAACCTGTCAATAAGCTGTCAGTGGTGTACAAATTAAGATAATTTGTTTGGGCTCCAAATGTGATAATTACCTAAAAGTGTACCTCCCATTTAAGTATGATGTCTATTTATGAGGTTCAGGAGTGGGAGAAAGCCCTAACTGGCTGCAGGAAACACAAACCACATAATTAACCCTTATCACTCTCTTTTTTCCCCCTCCTATGCCTATCCCTGGAAAACTGGACTACTAGAATTTGCAAGTAGGAAAAAAGAACTGGGGCCTGGGAGACTGAAACTTAGTGTATCTCCCCACCCCAGTCATGCTTGCTGGATTTGGGCAATTATAGATAATGATTATAATGATCATGAATTATGAGGTGAAAACTAAGGTGGTCTTGGCATGACCCACATGTCAGAGGGTAGGAGATATTTTAGGATGTTCTAAATTATAGAAGAAAGGAACTTCTGAGCTAACCAGGGATGAGTCTAAGCCTATCGTGTGGGTTAGACATGGAGAGGACGGGGAAAAGGTGAGAGACTAGTCATAATGGTCATGTGGCTGTGAAAGAAGAGGAAGAACAATCCTGGTTGGTAAGAATTAGACCCTGGGAAGTCAGGGGCAGAGGGAGGGACCATTACCCTCTTAGCTTTTGTCACCACCCTCAAATTTACAACTAGCCAATAAAAAATCTTAATTTAAAAACTCTCAGAATCTTCCCAATAGCCACTGACTCCAGAAAGAAACAGTCTCAGCAAGAAACAACAGAATAAGATTAACTTCCTGGACATTGAAATTATTCCCTTTAGCCTCATGCTGTTATTATTGGACTTCTTGTACATTTTTCACAGACCCAGCGATTGTTCTAAATTCTCTAGCATGGGTGGTAATGGACAATCGTACTGCCCTGGATCTTTTGCGGGCCAGTTTAGGTGGGGTATGGGTCATTGCCAGTATCTCTTGCCTCACTTGGATTAATGACCTATTTACCTGGATTGGCTTTGGATGAGGAGCCTGACTATGGTCCAGTCTCCAGTGGGCCTGGTTATACTACAGCATGTCACTATCGTAGTCACTTTTTTTTTTTTTTAAGATTTTATTTATTTATTTGACAGAGAGCGAGAGCAGGAACACAAGCAGGGGGAGTGGGAGAGGGAGAAACAGGCTTCCTGCCGAGCGGGGAGCCCGATGCGGGACTGAATCCCAGGACCCTGGGATCATGACCTGAGCCGAAGGCAGACGCTTAACAACTGAGCCACCCAGGCACCCTATCGTAGTCACTTTTGTCTGATGTTGCCTAAGACACATGGAATGTATTTGACCCAAGCCTCTATCAGTACAACTAGAGTATCTGATGACCTATGTGGCGGTTCGTTCCTGAGAATCTTTATGTGTAAACATTTGGGAGGTCTTGTAGGGGAATGACTTCACCATGGTGTCCTGGCAAGTTTGCACATATATAGGCTGTGCAGGCAAAAGCTTGAACAACAGCTACTCTGAGTCATGGCAGATCACCTTGTGATCCTTCTAGAACATGAGAGGATGAGAGGAGCTTTACAGGCCTTCAAGCCCATCTCCCACTCCCTTCCCTATTTCTTGTGGGAGGCGGTCATGAGACAGTTTCTCATTGCCTCTCAGATTCTGAAGAGGTATGAGGCTTTCTGGATATAACTGCAGACTGTAACACTGCTTAGCTACAGTCTAAAATCGGCTCCTCACCAAGGACGTTGCAGTCCTTGAGTCCCCTTTTGTTTTGGTGTCATTGTTTTTGGTGTGTGGGACAAGGATCTGGGGACTGGCATGTTTGGATACTCTTACTTGTGCTGTTTACATAAGTAATACATTGTATGAATCTAAAAATGAATTGTTTTATCTTTACTGGTCAAGTCAGTTAGGACATGGCCTTGACCTTGCCTGCTGCTGTGTGTTTAATAGGAAGAAGAATGGAAAGAGTAAAAATATATGAGTGAATATGGGTAAAAATAGATTATCTCTTTCCTCTTTAGTTTTGAACCAAAACACTGGTCAGAACCATAAGAGACCTTCCTTCTGGTGGACCATGACTTAATAATCAGGCATCTGAGGGCTCCTTATTCTGAGCTAAAACTCCCATAATTATTTTGCACTGAGTGCAGTTTTCTCCATCTTGTCCCTAAGATCATGGGAGCATTTATTTATTTATTTATTTATTTATTTATTTATTTATTTATTTATTTAAAGATTTTATTTATTTATTTGACAGAGAGATAGGCAGAGCTGTAGGCAGAGGGAGAAGGAAAAGCAGGCTCTCCGCTGAGCAGGAAGCTGGATGCAGGGCTCGATCCCAGGACCCCGAGATCATGACCTGAGCCCAAGGCAGCTGCTTAACCGACTGAGCCACCCAGGTGCCCCATGGGAGCATTTATTTATTTTCAAGATTTTTTTTTTTTTTTTTTGAGACAGAGAGAATGAGAGACAGAGAGCATGAGAGGGAGGAGGGTCAGAGGGAGAAGCAGACTCCCTGCCGAGCAGGGAGCCCGATGCGGGACTTGATCCCGGGACTCCAGGATCATGACCTGAGCCGAAGGCAGTCGCTTAACCAACTGAGCCACCCAGGCGCCCGGGAGCATTTATTTTTATTTTTATTTTATTTTATTTTTTAAAGCTCTTTTATTTATTTGACAGAGAGAGAGACAGTGAAGAGAGGGACCACAAGCAGGGGGAGTGGGAGAGGGAGAAGCAGGCTTCCCGCTGAGCAGGGAGCCCGATGTGGGGCTGGATCCCAGGACCCTGGGATCGTGACCTGAACCGAAGGCAGACGCGTAACAACTGAGCCACCCAGGCGCCCCATGGGAGCATTTGTTGTGTGTTTGTCCTTCCTAGTGATCTTTCTTCCCAGGGTAAGTCTCATTGCTTCCTTCTCAGTGCTCACAGCCTATTCACTAGGGTCCATTTATGAGCTTCTCCAGTATCCTCTTAGAAACAAACAAGCCAACAAATCAGGAATCTCACCTGAGGTCTCCTTTGTTCTGTGATTTTTCACGGGTGTAGTATCTGTAAGCTCTCAATACCTGGGGACCTAAAAGGAATCTGAGCCTCTGGACTGGAATTTCTGTGAAGTGGACATCTTCTTACTTTGTTCATCCCAAGAGACTATATATACAAATGGAAAATGACCAGACCATATAGGAAAATAGAACTCTGACCTACAGTCTGTAGTAACCAGTCCAGGAAGCCAAAAGAAACCCTGTAGCAGTCAGCCCCAAACAACCAGAATTTGATTAATATCCTCCCCCAACCACTCACCTAAGATGCCTTGCTTCTAGTTAGCTCCCCCATGCCAACAATCTCCAATCAGAGCATATGTGAAGTCTCCGCACCCCCCCTTTTTTTTTTTTTTAACTATAAAGCTTTCCCACTCCTCTGCCCGACTTAGAGTCTCTGCCAAATGCAAGTGATGGTGGTTGTCTCCCTTGCTTCTAGCAAGCCCTAAATAAATAGCCTTTGCTTGTTCTCATTTTGGTGGTCTACTTTTATTTCCACAATTTCGTTTAAAGGTTTAGCTTCCCGGCATGTTGTGTGATGTGAGATAAGCCATTTCCTCTCTCTGAGCCTTACTTTCTTCAACTGAAAATCTAGTTCAACATTCCTTCCTTCCTTTATTCAACAAGTAAGTCTTGGCACTTAAAGAAACCGGGCCATAAGAGGTGCTAGACGTTGGGTGGATATTAGAGGCACAAAGATTATCAAGGCCATTAGCTGCTCTCTGGGAATGCAGAGCCCAGGAAAGGGATGGAGATCTATGAACAGGCATGTCAAGAGAAGTGTGCGCTGTTTCATACCAGCATCCATCCTACGAGTGCAGTGCGGCAGAGAGGGGTGGTCAGTGGGAAGAAGAGGGCTGGGAGAGGATTCCCAGAGGAAGCCTTCTCCCCAACAGCCCGCTCCCCCGCATTCCCACAGCGGCGCCCCGAGGCGGTTGGTGTGTCTGGGAGAGCGGGACGCGCTCTCGGCTCCCTGTTTCTTCGCAGGCCAAGAAGGGAGGACCACAGAGACGTGGCACCCGCCCTCCGCCGTCCTAGAGAAGCCGGAGTGGCGGGAGTGCGGCCGCCTCCACCTCTCCGATGCGGAGCTCTGGCTCGCGCCAAGCGTAGGGAGCTGGCGCGGGGCGCGGCCGACCCGGCCCGCGGGGCGTGGAGTGCGGGACTCGCGCGGCGGGCTCCCGGGCGAGGGGCCGCGGTAGCAGACGCGCCCCGGGCCGGAGCGTCCCTCCCCGACCCCGGGCAGCCCCCGGTCGGGTCCGGCGCGCGCTCGCTTCCCGGGAGGGCGGCCCGGGCCATGGCGGCTACGGCCCTGGCGAGCGGGGCCCCCTTCGGCCCTGCACTCGAGCTGCTACCGGGACAGCCCGCGCCGGCCCGGGCGCGCCCGGTGAGTGCGGGGCCGGCGCCACGGAGCTGGCTCGGCTCTGCCCCGGGCTCTAGGCCCACAGGAGGGGCGGAGGGGGCAGTGCGGCGACCGGGAAATCGGGGTGCAGCCCAGAGTGGAGGGGCCGGAGGAAGAGGCAGGGAGCGGAATGGATTCGACATCCCCCAGACTTGCGCCGGCAGGGGAAACACACGCGCAGCTGCACAGGCTTGAGCCGAGCTCTGGGGCGGAGGTGTTCACGGAGCGCTGTGCGCCGCGACGAGTGTCCAGCATTTCCGTGTCACTGGTTTTTACAGTGCTGGTTATGTTTGAGGTGGGTCTTGAGATGAATCTGAGTTTGCCGGCGCAGGAGGGAGGAACTGCATCTCCAGGCAGGGGGAGCTGCAGGTGCAAGGACACAGATTTGGGCAAGGAAAGGATTTGGGTTCCTAAGAGGATGGTGACAGGATAGGGGATGAGGGTGGTGGTGCAGGAGATGATCCTTGGCCGGTAAGCTGGGTCTCTGAATAGTCAATGGAATTGTCCCCGGTGCAGAGGATTTGGACGTTTTGAGGCAGGCAAGGGTGAGCCAGCCAGAGTCTTTGAGCCCTGGGGTGCTGCGTCAGTCGCTGTGGGGATTTTCTAAGCCAGGACCGATGTGCAATGCAGCAGAATCAGCCTCTCCGTAGTATGGAGATTGAGAGCTGAATGAGACAGTAGCTGGGATGATAAGCCTTGATTGCTCTGCGGAAGCACTGTTGGTGTTTCTTAAGGAAGAAGGTAAGAGAAGGTGCAGAAGCTTGGGCTCCCAGAGATACAGGAAAGGGGGACATTAAAACTGGCAAGTGGGGAAGGAAGAGTAGGGCGGGGCATTTGAGAGAGGATGCTGGAGTGGCAGAGTGCAGGGAGTCAAGTCAGAGTTCAGACCTGCCCTTCGGAGGACAGCGTCCAGAGCAGCCCGGGTGTGCTGGGGTGCCCTTAGCTGCCTCTGTGGCTGATGACAGTGAGGGCGGAGGGAGAGAAGAGAAAGAGCCTCACCCCGGGGCAGCAGGGGTTGCTGAGTGAGGATAGAAGGCGGTGTGGCACAGTAAAGAAGAGCCGGAGAGGCCGACTGCCCTGAATTCTGTCTCCGTTCTGTACTTTTGGGGGCAGTGAATCTCTGAGCCTCACTCTCTTCCATAAAATGAATCGAATCGCCTCCTCAGAGGCTGTGAGGCATACACAAAGTAATATAGGTAAAGTGCCTGGCACAGGCTCAACAGATGGTAGTTGCACTTGTTATCAAGGGTTGGTGACCTCTGCCTGGAGCACCCGCTGTTGGGAAATGAGGGCACCTAGAGTGCAGATAGTGGTTTTGGGTATAAGGATGAAAAAGGGAAAACTTGCAGAGACTCATGAAAAAGATGAGGGGATGAAGAGACGTGAGAAATTGATGGCTGATCCCTTATATCTTTGTAAGTAGGGCGTGCAAATCCGCAGAGAGTTCCAGAATCCAGAAACTCAACTGGCATCCCCTCCAGTACCTCGTAGTGCCTGGTCTACCCCATACTCCAGGCCTGGGTCTGAGATCGTCCTGGGGCATTTAAACACATGTTGTTTCAGGAGTCAGTGACCTTCGAGGATGTGGCCGTCTACTTCTCTGAGAACGAATGGACCGGCCTGGCCCCCGCTCAGAGGGTGCTGTACAGGGATGTGATGCTGGAGAATTATGGGGCTGTGGCTTCCCTGGGTAAGGGTCTTTCTTTTTGGACTCTGCTTCTGCCCTTCAGAGTTTCCTGACTCCTTCTTCCTCAGAAGCTCAGGAATCTTTGATAACCCCCACCTGAGTGGCAACCTCAGGCCCTTGGATTCTTAATAAGGACCCCGCCTCAGTGGTTGCTGGGAAGTGGGAATTTGGTCCTCACATCAGACTTTCTTGCCCCAGGGTGAGAGCTGCCTAACTCCCAACCCCTATGCTATGGGTAGAGTAGGAAAAGAGCAGATTCCTGGTGCCCCACCAAGCCCTCAGTTTCCCACCCACTCAGTTTGGGAGATTGAACCCAATACCAAGCGTCCTCATGCAGATGTCTGAACTTGAGAGTTCTAAGAGAGGGAGAGAACAAGAAAGCCTAATCTCTCAATGAGTGGAATCATCCATTTGCTCACTCAGACTGTTATTGAGCACCTCTTACTCTAATTCCTGACCTCGTGGCCCCGCTCCCCTGTGTCTCCTGTCCCTTCCCCTGGACTTCCTTTTCTTGCTCTCCCTAGTTAAGTCTCTTCTTTCCCCTCCGCCCCTAAAGACAAAGCCTGGGAGGAACCCCAGGATTGCTCTCTGTCACCCCACTCACCTGCCTGTCCCATTTCCTTCCCCTTAAACAGCATTTCCATTTCCCAAACCGGCTCTGATTTCCCAGCTGGAGCGAGGGGAAGCACCCTGGTGCAAAGCTCCTCAGGGAGCTCTGGATGGAGGGGGCCCGAGGGGCATCTCCTCAGGTGAGTGAGGACAGGTGCCAGTCATCTGACCAGTTCCCTTGTCTTGATCTTTAAAATGTAATAGGTATGTGTTCTCTTAACCTAGTACTATAGACACTAGTGGGATTCCTTTTTCTTTTTCTGTGCTCCCATGATTTTCCATCTTCTTGAGTCTGTTTACTATTCACCCTGGCTCCTCTTCATTCATGGGTTTTGCCTCTAACCCATTTCCGCTGTTCTTATCGTGGCCACCATTCATCTGTACTCCCTGACTTTTCTGTTGATGCACTGGGGTGGCCTTTCTACATTCCCCGCCTCCTTATAGTCTTCCAGCAGAAGATTCTGACTGCCCTTTGGGGTATCATGGCCATCTTTATCATTAGAAATCAAGAAGTCTCAATAACCCTGAGCCATATAGTTCCAATTCAGGGGTTTCTGGTGGGCAAAGCCCTGGCATTCCTTTAGGCCCAACACAGGGCTTTCCTGTTCCTAATTTCCTAGTGACAACTGTGTCCCCTTTTTGCCTCCCTGGCCCCATTCCATCTTCTTCCCACAGGAGCTCTTCTGTGGGCACAGTGGAACTTGAGCTTTGTCCTCAATGTCCCCATTCTCACAGTTCCTTGCTGTGTCTGGCAGTCTTTCCATGTTAGGATGATCGTGGTTACAATTAACAACCCAGTGCAAACCAGCTTAAACAAAAAAGAGGAATTTACTGTTTTGTGTAAGTAGGAAGTTCATAGGGAGGGTGCAGGTACAGCTTGATCAGAGCTTCAGTCTCTGCTCTTTTCTATCTCCTTGTATGCTGGCTTTGTCTACAGTCTGGC
Organism: Neomonachus schauinslandi; assembly: GCF_002201575.2. Taxonomy (NCBI): domain Eukaryota; kingdom Metazoa; phylum Chordata; class Mammalia; order Carnivora; family Phocidae; genus Neomonachus; species Neomonachus schauinslandi. The sequence goes on along the minus strand of NC_058403.1, from coordinate 144,451,294 downwards.
TCCTCTTGTGGTTGTAAGATGATTGGTAGTTGTAACCAAGGCTCTGCTTCTTCATACCTAGGGAGAGAAATAGGGCAGGCCTTCCTCAGGCCTTTGCCATGTACCATCTTAAGTCTTACGCCAACTCTAAACCAGTCACTGTGGCCAGGGAAATAGTATGCACTGATTGTCTTGGCCTGGACTGCCGATTTCTGAAACTGACTCTCATGTAGTGAGTGGGATAGGTTAACCTGCTTGGCTTAGACCAGTGAGGGCTACACTAGGAACTGGAGTTGGGATCCCTCCTTTCCAAAGGGCATGGCTACTCCATAATGGTGGGGGCGGCAGAGGAGGGTGGGGGTTGGTGGTGGTGGTAGATTGGATGTAGAGAGACAACTACAGTGTCCTCTGCCTTCTCTCAGGATCTCAGTGCTTAAACTCCCACCACCCAAGGGTATTTCCCATTTGGCTCTAGGCAGAAAGCCAACAGCTAAGTTATTCCTTGAGTAAAACCCTAGCTCCCTGGCCTGAAGCAAACTTCCTTTGAGTACATGCCCCTATTCAAAGTCCATTTTTGTCTTAAGAGAATATCAGGAGACACACAGTCCTTGGCTTCAGCAAGATAAAAGGTGGTCATTTGGAGGGTGAGGAATTGCTCTGTTTCTTGGGAGGCTTTGGATGGGAGTTACAAAGAGACGGATCTTAGCTAAGCCTGAAGAAGAGTTTATTAGAGTGGACCTTTGCAATTAGAGGTGTCTGTCATTAGAATAAGAAGTGACTTCTGGAAATGGCTGAGTGAAGCTGTGAGTCCATGTCTAATGGATGCCTTAGAGAGACCCATCGTTGATCCTTTGTAGAAAGAGAAGGCAATAGATAGGTGGATAGACAGGAAGGAAGCTAAAGGACTGTGGGTTCCCAGCATAGCCTCAGGAACAGCTCTTTGCAGTTCCATCCCATCCTGATTCTTTTCCATGTGAACTGGCTTTTGCCTTCTAGGGGAGGTGAAGAAGAGAACTTAGTCTTTCCTGTTTCCCCTTGACATTTAAAAATGAGAGATACATTCTCATGTTTTGGGGAACTGATGGAATTTCAACTTCCCTGCATCTGTCTTCTGTCCTTTATATTGTTCTCCTCCTCAAGTTTCAGGTCTCCTGTGTACCAGTCTTTCCACCCACCTTCATTCTCCCTTACCACTTCCATCTCTGCACCTTTCCTAATGGGCCCCACTCCAACTGAGCCAGCCTTATTTATATCTTGACCCTGGCAGGATGTCCATTTCTAAAGCCTGCTGGGATCTCCCATCTTGAGCAGGTGGAAGAGCCATTGAACCTGAAACTTCGAGGAGAGGGTCCAAGCCTAAGCTGTACTGGTAAGTGAGGGAAATGAGCACTTTCCTCCCAGGCACATATTTTCTGCTGTCTTTCTTTTGTAGACTGTTAAAATTCCATTTTACCATTTATGTTCTAAGTAAAAATCCCTCTAAAAATCCCCAAGTCAACCATTTGATGAAGAGCAAAGTTAAATTCTAAACTTCAGCTTTCATTTGGACATGATCGATTAATTCGGGTGAGTCTTGGGTCTTAGGCTTTAACCGAACAGATGGCCTGCTGGCTGCTACAGTCAACCAAAATTTTAAAAGGAAATGCTGTATTTTATTCATTCTGTTAGTTTTTAGGGATCAGAAAGCAAGTAATATATGGCCCTTCTCCTGCAAGGGCTCATAGTCTAATGGTACATTCGACATAAATATATAATTACAGCAAAGTGCAGTGCTGTAACAGAGGTGTGAATAGAGCACTGTGGACACAAAGAGGAGGCAGTCTTTGCCTGAAATAGTTAGGGGAAGCACTTTTCATAGTGGGCCTGGTAACTGGATTGAATGGGAAGACCACATTTCCTTTTAATGTTGACAGGTATGAGGAAGATTCTCCTTGTTGCTTCCCGCTGCCTATGGCAAGTTCAGGTTCCCCAGGTATACCCCAAAGGATTCATTATTTCTGAACAGGTCCTCTGCCCTGAACCCTGGCCTCTTCTTCTCATGTTATAAACCGGACTACGTAGAAGAAATTCTGACTTGTCTCCCTTAGATTCAATTCAACTATTTCTGGAGAGCTCCCCTCTAGACTCTGTGTAGTTTCTGCCTTTCTGTGGCGTACACTTCGGTTGCTTTCTGTGTGATAAGCCCTGTTGTGCCATTTTCAGCTAGAACAGGGCCGCTGAGACACGGGGTGACACTTGGAGTGAAATGGACACATTAGTACCACTTGGTGACCTTACTTGCTCTGTCATGGGTAATGATGACATTTGCAGCTTTGATTTCTTCTTTCAGAGGGTGTGTTGAAGAGTCAGAAAGATTTTATTCTGAAGGAGGAACGTTTTGAGGAGGCAAAGGACCACATGGTGTTATCAAGCAGACCCCGGTGGTGTGGCTCCCAGGAATTCTGGTTTGGAAAAACCTGTGAGGAGGAAAAAAGCAGGTTAGGGAGGTGGTCTGACTATTCCAATGGGAGAAGTATGGAGAACACTGCAAATGATATTATAGAAGTGATTGTCAAAGATGAGATGGTCTCAGGAGAAGATAGTTCAGAGAATGCTGATGTGAATACCCACCTTGCTATACATCAGAAAATTCTCAGTGAGCAGGTGTTCTATATATGTGAAGAATGTGGCAAGTGTTTTGATCAAAATGAAGACTTTGACCAACATCAGAGACTTCATAATGGAGAGAAGGTCTATGGATGTAAGGAATGTGGAAAGACTTTCAGTTTTAGATCACATTGCATTGCACATCAGAGAATTCACACGGGGGTGAAACCCTACGTGTGTCAAGAATGTGCTAAAGCCTTCGTTTGGAAGTCAAACCTGATTCGACACCAGAGAATACATACTGGAGAGAAACCCTTTGAATGTAAGGAATGTGGGAAGGGCTTTAGTCAGAACACAAGCCTTACACAACATCAGCGAATCCACACTGGGGAAAAACCATATACATGTAAGGAATGTGGGAAAAGCTTTACTCGGAACCCAGCCCTACTTCGACATCAGAGAATCCACACTGGGGAGAAGCCTTATGAATGCAAGGACTGTGGGAAAGGCTTTATGTGGAACTCCGATCTTGCTCAGCACCAGAGAGTCCACACGGGGGAGAAGCCCCATGAATGTACTGACTGTGGGAAAAGCTTCATCTGCAAGGCACACCTTATCCGACATCAGAGAATCCATACTGGGGAAAGACCCTATCAGTGTAATGACTGCGGGAAGGCCTTCAGTCAGAATTCTGTTCTGATTAAGCACCAGAGGCGCCATGCCAGAGAGAAACCCTGTAATTGTCAGACCTCTCACATTGAACATTAGAGAATGCACAATGGTGGTACTTGCTTATAATTCTTATGCAACAGGAACCCCAGAGACAAAACAAGGTGATTGTCCACAGTTTGTTATAACTCTAATAGCCAGTATTATCTTACCCCTTCTGAACAGATACCCTGTGCTCTAGCAAGAGTGGTCCTCCTGTTCGACCATGTTCATGCTAGGCAACTTTTAGTTGAGCGTCTACTCTGTTGGGTACTATGCTAATCACTTTACATACAATCTTTAGTTTTTCTTAATCCTATTGAGGTAGGTACTCATCTTCATTTTACAAATGAGAAATCTGAGGTTGAAAGAAGTTATAAAACTCATTCAAGGTCACTTAGCTAATATGTTACAGAATTGAGATTGGAAGCAGGTCTATCTGACCCCAGAGTCTACTGTTCTTTATTTGTGCACATTTCTGCTTCTGCTCATTTCTATTCACTCAAGTTTCCCTAGGCTAAAAATTTCCTTTTCTCGTCTAATACCCAGCTCCTTCAGCCAAACAGACCTCTCTTCCTCTTCTACTTGTGATCAGTACTATCCAAATTGTTATTTAACTACGTGCTGTCTTATATTTTTCTGATGTCTTATTGTGTTAGTCCAGCTAAATGTCTCTTTGAGGACCAACACTGTATTTCTTTTATGTTTTTCAAATTTTGAAACTTATTTATTTTTGACTAGTTGTAACATGCTCATGATAAAAAAAAGTTGAAATAGTTCAAAAAGGTGTTCAGTGAAAAGTAAATTCTCCTTGTCACTCCTATCTCCCAGTCTACCTTCTCAGAGACAGCCACTGTTACTGGTTGTGTGTCTTCCTGGATATATTCTTTCTATATACAAGTACTCAGCTTTCATAAATCTACCTCACTGAAAACCATATTTGCTGTAGATGACAATGCAGTTACATTGCCAACTCCAGAACTTTCTCTTCCTCTGAAGTTGTGTCCACCCTGAGGTCACCAAGGTAACTTAAGGAAAGTAGTGGAGGGTAGTCAGAATTGTGCAGTCTTGGGAGACCTGATTCCTTTTGTGTTAGAAGATAGCACTCTGGGACTGGGAAAATGTAAAGCAAGTGGGAGGCTTTGTTTTGTTTTGTTTTCATAAAAATTTGTATAGCTACAACCCCTCTCATTGTTCCACTATCCCAGATCCCCTTCCAGTCTTTCCCTTCTCATCATCATGATAGCCCACATTCCGGAGTAAGCTGTATTATTAGAGAATGGTACTGACCATCTTCAAGGGTTAGAGAAACAAAGGCTCTATTCAGAGAAGAGTGCTGGCCAAAACAGATGAAACACATTCCAGACTTCACCTTTAGAGCCATTTTTCAGCAGTTTGCCTCTCTGCTAATTAGGCATTCCACTTTAGAAGCTCCCAGCCAGGTAATGTAATTGTTGACTAAGGAGCAAGGAAGAGAAGCCAGAGACTGGCTTGGACTAAACTGCTTCCTGAAAGTTACAAACACACTATCTGATTGCTGAAGCCTAAAGCCACTTGGCTTAGCATAGTCCAGTTAGGGTAACCTCTAATAAGCATTGAAACTTTTGTACTAAACAGACCCAAGAAATGGAAATGAGTGATGTGAACAGGCATTTGGGGGAAGTTTATTAAGCAAATATCACTGAGTACCTGCTTGTATGCAAAGCACTATGCTAGGTGCTGCTAAACAATGGTAAGTCAGACCTACTTCCTGCCTTTCTGGAACATTCATCTAGTGAGAGAGACCAAACAAAAAAAATCAAGTAATTGATTAAAAATTGCTAAGCGTTATGAAGGAAATGAATGCTACAGAGAGGGAATGATGGAGAGGGAACCTCTTTATATAAATGGTCGGGGAAGGCCTATCCTAGGAGGTAACATTAAAGTTAAATCTCAGAATGAGAAGAAGGCGCATGTATCAAGAATGGGAAGAACAGCAGGCAGAGGGAACAGCTCTGCAGACTCTTGATGTGTGAAGGGTTTGGCATGTTCAAGAAACCAAAAGGTTTGGGGTGTAACATAATTATCAAGGGTATGAGAGGCACAAGTTAGGTTTGTAGACACAGGTGGACCAGATCATTCAATTCCAACCTAAGTGAAAAGCCAGGGGCGCCTAGGTGGCTCAGTTGGTTAAGTGACTGCCTTAGGCTCAGGTCATGATCCTGGAGTCCCAGGATCGAGTCCCGCATCGGGCTCCCTGCTCAGCAGGGAGTCTGCTTCTCCCTCTGACCCCCCCCCTCTCATGCTCTCTCTCTCATTCTCTCTCTCAAATAAATAAATAAATCTTTAAAAAAAAGCCATTAAAGGGTATTCAGTGGAGGAATGACATGTTTGATTCACATTTTAGGATGATCGCTGCCTGCTAAGTAGACAATTGTTTATAGAGGGAGGAAAGTGGAAGAAGAGATCATGTTGGAGTTTGCTAACAATCCAGGTTGGAGATGGTAATGACTTGGAGTGGGTGGTGGTAATAGAGATGGAGAAAAAATGTATTTAAGATATAGTTTGGAAATAAAATCAGTGACCTGCTAACAGAGTGGATACAGGAGTAACAGAGGAGTTAGGGACAGCTTCCTGGTTTGTGGTTTCAGCAGCTGAATTAGACAGCGGACCACTTACCGGAATGAGTAAGACTGGAATGGGAATAGGTTTGGAGAAGGAGAAACTGAGAACTCTGTTTTGGATTAACATTTGAGATATGTGTGAGATATACAAGTAGAAATTTCAAGTGGTGGTTGTATACATGGGCTAGAGCTCAGGGTTAGTCATATCTAGAACTTTGCATCCGGGAGTCATCAAATGAGCAGAAGGTATTTAAAGCTGTGGGAAGAAATGAACGAAATCCCCTGGAACTGCTCTACTGAACACAGTAGCCACTGGCTATATGTAGGTATTTAAATTAAATTTGAAATTTAGGTTCTTACCCTGCCCAGATTTCAAGCTCACAATGACTATATTTGGCAGTTGGCTGCCATATTGGATAGTGTCGACACAGAACATTTTCATTATTTCAGGAAGCTCTGTTGGACAGTACTGCCTTCAGAGAGCATAGCAAAATATGAGGACCCAGGATAGAGTCCTCTGAAACACCAACTCAGTATTTAGGGAGTTGGGCAGGAGGAAGTGCCAGAAAAAGATACTAAGAAAGAGTAGTCAGTGAGAGATTGGCAATATTACTAGTGGACACATTATACAGGCACATTTGATAATAGGGTTGAATGCTTGGACTAGTGCTACGTGGAGGTGATCATTAAAAACCTAAATATTAATAAATTCCCAGAGTGAGGATGATATGTATGCTAGATGATGTCAGTATCTTAAAATGGGAGAGAGAGAATGAATAGGAAGAACAACCCATAGAAATGGAACCATGAAAAAGAAGAAGCATTTTGGACTTAATGGAGGAGCATCATGGAAATTGATCAACCCTAGGAACTCTTTCCCTCTAAGATGGAAATGTTTGTAGGCAGAGTGGTGGAATGGCAAGACAAATTTTAGGAGTATCACAATGAGAGAATTATCAAAATAGGCAAAAGATGTGTTGTTTCAGAGGGATTAAGAAATAGCGTGTAGAAATGGATGGCCCCTACTAAGAGAATTCGTGACTGGTCTTTACCTTACCAGAGCCCCAGAGACAGGTACTTGAAAGCCCTGAGCCCATATCAAAGAACATAGTCTGTGATGAAGGATTCATAACATGGATGACCTTCCAGTTTGTAATGACACTTTCCACACATCTCAAAGTTAGGAATAAAATTAATACTTCCTAAATTTTGGAGAAATATAAATATAAAAGAAAATTTAGAAATTTAAGATACTTTCTGATAAATTGCAATTAGCAATATATTAAAATCAAAATTGATTATGGTAAAATTTTGTCTTCAGAATTTTCAGAAGTAGGATCAGAAAGTGAGGAAATGTAAAAATAGTGTATAGAGTCATTCACATATGACAATTAGTTGGCCAGCCCAGAAACTCTTGGGGTAATGAATAACGAAATCCCTCCTGTTTTACAACTCAGAGGTAGCTACAGAGTTGTCTTAGAAGCAACTCAAACCAGTGTCTGCAATTCTGAGCATGTCTTTGTCAAGGCTGAGTCAGTGTTCCATATTATTCATCTCTTACTTGGTTCCCAACATCCATTCTCCTTCTCTATGGGGACAATAACCCAAATAATCTTTGGGAAAACATACTTTCTCGGCCACCTGGTTTGGCCTCACCCACAACTTCCTAAGCCTAGGTCCATTAACTTGTCCTATTTGGCCCCAGAGCCGATGTGATATGAGGAGATATTTACTGGGCCTTCTGAAAGAGAAGCTTTTCTTTGAGAGCAACCGAAGAAGACACTCTATCCTCCTCTGTATGGTATATAGGAAGATATGAAGCCTTGAACTAGGGCAATACTTTCTTTTTTTTTTTTTTTTTTTCTGTTAAACGGGCAGGTGAGGGGAGAATCTGGAGCTTCCTGATGTTAGTATGTGGAGCCTGAGGATGAAGCTAATATCAAAGAAGATAGTGGCAAAGAAGAGAAAAACTGGGTCCCTGGTGACATTGTTTGAGCCACTAGCCCAAACCTTACTTGAGTGAGACTTACCTCTGGACTTTTCAGCTATGTGAGCCAATATGTATCTTTTGTTAAACTAGTTAGATTTGGGTTTTCTCTCATTTGCAACGTAGTCCTAGTGATCCAGGCTTGTATTTGAAAGCACCGGTGTCTAGTACAGCACCTTAATGTTATACTTGCTCCTGCTTAGTAGTCACATAAGCTGCTCATTTGTATCGCATCTCAGTTGCTTGGAGTTTGAGTGGCTAAATAGGCACCTCTCATGCTTAATTACATGAATATCACCAGACTGATATTTTGTCATACCATCGCATATCTTCCAAATGTGAGTATAATACTCTCAGTTCCAGATTCTCTAGTGGATAGCTTCCTGTCTCTTTGATGTATTTTCTAGGCCCCCCTACCCGACCTATGTGAATTTGGGGTTTGCAATGTTATCTATATTTTAAGTTGGATTCTTGTGAAATAACCAGATATTTTTCATATCCACTATTGTGTTGTTTTATTGAGCAGTGTTCCACTACTGAGAGGTACAGAGTCCCCTAGAGCATGTTATCTGAAGCTGAAAGTCATTTCTCTGCGGAGTGATTGAGAAGTAAGCAAAAAGGTAGTTCCTTACCTTAGCAAAAAGAGAAAACAAGAAGAACTGGCTTTGAATTTTTTTTTTCCCCAAGAGAAGAACTATATTTCTGGTGTAAGTGATATAGGTGTTGGAGTTAAGCCACTGCATTTTTCGGCTTCTATCCCCATTTCCAGCATCCCTAGTCTAGGCTGGACTAAAGTGTGCTTAGTATGAATGAAGCGTGAGACCCATTCTGATCACTTGTATATTGAACCCACTAAAGTTGATAGAAAGCTATTGACTCATTTTCAAATATATAACAAAAATTTATTTTGTTGATAACATAAAAAGAAATGAGAAAGAACTGGTGTGAGCAAAGAAGCCAAAATGTAAATTTGCCTATCTGACAATCAACTGTTGTCTTGGGTGGTGTCCTACACTATACATTACTCTTCCCTTCAGATGTGTTTCCTGCCCACCAAAAGCACCCTATGGAGAGGTTGTCATAGGCTTTTGACTCTGCCCTGTTCCCTTTGAGAACATAGTAATTCTGAATGCATAGGATCTAACCACCAGGCCCTAAGTTTATTTTATTATTTTCCTGGCAGACTCAAAGGATACTCATGCAAGTGGGGCTAAGCTCCTCTGGTATGTCTGTCCTGGGGGTGGCAGATCAGATTCCCTGATGTTCCTTTGAAAAATGCAAACCCATGTGAAGAGGAAACTAGAGGGAGGGGAATGGAATATGCTGGAAACTGGTAGCAAATAACACAAAAGACCAAAAAACCCAGGATGTATACAGTGAAAGTATTCTGAAAAGGTAACAGACATACCTGAGGGAAGCCACCCATGACGATGTTAATATGGTAACTGAAAATCAACTCAAAGCATACATAAGACATAGGCATGACCCATTCATTCCTTTCCACCCCCTTGGTTTTATTTCACATAATTACCATCTCAGAGTTTTGTGATAGCTATTGTCTTTTCAATCCTCTCTGTAAGATCAAGAAGATGTTCTTAAAATGAAAATCTGTTTATATCACCCTCTTTCTATGAATCTTTTAATCATTTTCTGTTGCCTAAAAAACAAAATCCAAGTTCTTTAGGTGAATATTCAAAACTGTATTACTGATTTGTCTTAATTGATGGTTTTACTGTACCTCCCATCTACCTCCAACTGAGGTCTCAACTACAGCCATATTTCTCTGCTTCTAATTTTTAACCATGTTTTGCTCTTCCTATATAGGTCAGTGATTCTCAGCTGCAGGTGATTTTGCTTGCCTTTCCCCAGACAATTTGGCAATGGTTAGAGAAATTTTTTGTTGTCACAGTTGAGGAGAGAGCTGCTCCTGGCATCTAGTGGTAGAGGCAGGCTTGCTAGTAAATATACTCCAGTGCAGAAGGCATTCCCCCACAACAAAGATTATCTGGCACCAAATGCCAATTGTGCAGCTGGGAAGAATATCTTGTACAGCTCAACCTCATCTGGAGGTTGGTTGATCATTTCTTTGAGCCTTTAAAAACTTGTTACAAGCGAGGAATAAGTTTCAACATAAAGGGAACACCAGGATAGAAATACAGATTTATTAAGAGGAAGACATTTTGCCCAGGGTGGGTGATCAAGTCAGTTGCAAAATCAGTTGTGCTCTGCCAGCCTGCAAAGCCAATTTTCTCCCCTAGGTCAAAGAGTGCAAGAACTAGAAATGAGTATATTCAAAAGGTGCCAGGTAACACCCTCTGCTTGACAGAGGTAAGACTGCTCTTGTCCTAAGCACGGGCAACTGAAATAGGGTTGAAAGGTACAGACTCTGCCTCTCCTCACCATTTTTCAAGTTTCTCTGGAGCCAAGGCTAAAATAGAAATGCTTTAATGGAGACTTAGGAGGATGGGGCAAAACCCTAGTTCTGTGGCTTAAACACTAAAACTACAAAGTTAGGAGGCCAAATTAAGTATCTTAACAATATCTCTGGTAGTGCTTGATAGCTGATAGATGCACTTTCCTTCCCTGCAACTGATAATAGGTGATGTAGTGGATTTGATTGGTTGCTGCTCCGGCATCCACCCTCCCCTTTCCTCTTTTTAATAGGCTCACATTTCACAGCCATATAGGATGGTTTAACTACACTACCGGCTAGCAGGGTGGACCCTGACTGGCTTAAATCAATTGGAGTAATGCCATTTCCATTTCTACATTTAATGGGTGTGACCTAGGTTGATCCAAACAGAGTGGAGCTCAGGACTTTGGAAAATAGTTTCAGGGGGAGATACCCTCTCTTTACTCTTGGATTTAAATTGAGAAGCATATAGCCATGGCCACCACCAGCCTAAATGGTGCCTTTGTGCAAACTAGAAAAAAGGCATTCCTGTGGACAGATGAAATCCAATTTGTCTTTTTTTTTTATTTATAGTTTGTGTTTTTGTGTGTATCATTTAAGGAATCTTTGCCATAACCAAGGTCATGTTTTGTTTTTGTTTTTTGTTTGTTTGTTTCTTCTACATGTTTTAGGGTTTTAACTCTCACATTTAAGTCTATCATCCATTTCAAGGCAATTTTTGTATATGGAGCGAGGACTGGGTTAAGATTAATTTTTTGGATATAGCTATCCAATTTTTCTAGAACCACTTGTTGAACAGATTATTTTCCCCTATTGAACTGCAGGGTCAGAATTCAATATGTGAGTCTATCTCTGGACTCTTTGATTTCTTTGTCTATTTTGATTCCAATACATCATCTTCATTACCATTAGTTTTATAACTTGAAATCAGGCAGAGTAAGTCTTCCAATTTTTTCCCCCCAAGGTTGTTTTGGCTTTTCTCATTCCTTTGCATTTCCATATACCTTTTAGAAGCAATTTGACAATTTCTACAAAAGCACCTGCGGGGATTTTGGTTGAATCTATAGGTCAAATAGGCAGTAATTGACATCTTAAAAATATAGAAGATTTTGATCCACGAACACTGTATATCTGTGTATTTTAATTTTGTAGTTTTTCTGTACAGGTGTGGCACACCTTTGGCCAAATTTATCTTCAAATATATATTTAGAAGCCATTGTAAATAATACTTAATTTTCAATTTCCTCTTTGCAGAATATAGAACTAAAATGGAATTTTAAATATTGATCATTATCCTGAAATATTGGGCTAACTGCCTAGGCAAACCCATCAGCCCCATTAAAATTCCCCTGTCATGACCATGAATTTTCTTCTAGGCGCAGAAGGAAATTGGTTGGAAAGGAACTGGACGTGATGGGGGCTGGGGGTGGGCTCAGCATGTGGGCCCCGCTGCTCATTGGCCTAGGTGGGCCCCGCCCCTCCACCCGGTATCCAATAGGATGCATAGCCCCACCTCTTACTCTTGTTCTAAACTGCTGCCGCCTCTCTAGGGAAGCCAGAGAAACGCCCGGGTCTGGGTTCCTCGAATCAGAACTGGGAGACAGGTAGGAAGACGGGAGGAGCAGGGAGCACCCGCTGTCTTTTTCTCCTGTTAGTCTCCCAGGATCTGAAGGAGGAACCACTGAGGTGTGGGGTCTCCACGGTTCCTTAAGAGAGAACCCGAGGGAGGTTATGCGCCGGCAGGTCATGGTGACAATGCACTTCTGGCACAGCGTGTTTTTCTTCGGGGTGGGGTGGGGGGAGTTGTTTGTTTTGAAGTGTGAGGGTACCGTTTGAGTATTGACTGTTGCTGATCACAACTTATGTCGAGAGAAAATCTGCAGGGGCCGAATGGAGCCCACGGTGAGCGGGTCCGGTTTGGCCCTGGAAAGACTGGAAGGACCGCGGGCAGAGCCAGGTCCGGAGGTTCAGAGCCCTACTCTGGTAGTCGCTTTGGGCGCGCCTAGAGCAGGTGTAGCCCGGCCTGGAGTGCTGGCCAGACTTCCTCCCCTTCCCCCACCCCACACCACTTCCAGCTTTTCCACCACTCTCGTCTATTTTCCCGTAAGGCTGCAAGACAGGGAGCGATACCAACAGCCCCACAAGGATATCACCATCCGCCTTCTGGGCCAGTCTGGCCGCGGTGGACACGCTTCTCCCCTCTCTCCTCACTTGCTTCTGGGCCCTAGGAACACCCAACCCTTTGCTCTTAGGATGCCCAACCCCAGAACCCCCTTCTTTTCCAGGTGGACCTAGAAAATGGTTTGTAAACACTTAACTCGATAGGCATGGCTTTTAGCCCAGACCGGAAGCCTTCAACTGTCCATGGAACAGCCAAAGGGTCTAGTACATTGCAGTTTGGGAGTTTTACTCCAAGATGGAACTTGCTTCCAAATTATTGGGATGACGGTAAAGAATTCTTATTTTTCACGTCTGTCTGTTCACCCTTTTCATTGCATCCTCTTTAACCTTGTGTCATAACATCAAAATTCTGAGGATTCAGACTTGACTGGGGTTTACCATCAGTCTCTGTTCATGAAGTAACTTGGGTTGCAAAAGACTTATTTGGTCCTCATATCAATGTTTGAGATTTTTTTTATGGCTGACATCAGATTCTAGAAAATGTTTTGGGTTATTTAAGGGAACCTCTAGGTCTGCAACATTTCAGATCACTTACATAGGGCTTTGATATTTTTGAAGCATATGTTTTCAACGGCCCATTACTTGATCTGACCTTTTTGAAGGCTTCTTGTTTGAAGTCCCAATCTGTATGAAATACCTCCTATATTGGACGAATAGGTACAAAGATCCAACAACACCTTGATTTAAGAGGAATAGAACACCCATGTCCAAGGAGTACCTAATTACTCAATTTGCAAGGAATCACTACTTGTGTTAATATTGGATAGAAACCTTCTTTGAGATTAGCTTTACCTGTGATGATTTACATTGTCTTTTCTTTTATGCCCTTCAATTTATGCTTTTGACTACTCTGTCCTTATTAAAGTCTTTATACTCACAAAGATGGGGTATCTAGTATCATCTGACAACTTTTCCCATGACCCACATGCCTGGCTTCCTTTACCTTCCTGAAGGGCTGTAGCATCAGAATGCCATAGATGTGGGAAAACAGAACTGAGATTGGGCTGTGGGATTTGTCTTGTCTATTCATGCATGATGTGTGAGCAGAGAGAGAACTGGGTATAGTGATAGCAACCATTTTGTCTCAAACCAGACCAGTTAAAGTGTAAAGATCTACCAGCACATACAGTTTTGGTATGTATGGAATCTCTGGTCTAACCAGTGGTACCTGCTGTGTTACAGGCATTGTCCTTAATGGGTATACCTTGCAGAATCAACGTACTGTTTTCCAATGATGAACTAAGTAGCTGACACAGAGTGGGATTTGGAAATAGTTTATAAATATAACACTATAATATTTGGGATATGCCTTATAACTTGGTATGTAATTTTTTTTTAAGATTTTTGTTTATTTCTTTAATTGACATAGAGAGAGAGAGAGAGAGAGAGAGGGAGGGAACACAAGCAGGGGGTGTGGGAGAGTGAGAAGCAGGCTCCCCGCTGAGCAGGGAGCCCGATGCGGGGCTCGATCCCAGGACCCAGGGATCATGACCCGAGCTGAAGGCAGTCGCCTAACCGACTGAGCCACCCAGGCACCCTACTTGGTATGTAATTTTAACATGGCTTCTATTCAGTTTTTTTCCAACTTACCTTCTCCCCACTCTTGCCAGAGCTATACAATTAATGAAGCATCTTAAAATCAATCTATATGTCTTAGAAAAAAATAGTATTAGGGAGTCATCAAAATCTTATTGGTAAACTATCTCCAAGTCTTGTTTTGATTTAGTTCATTTGAATCATTGGCTTTTATTGCTGAAAAGGAATTTTGAAGTTGCCTAATCCAACTGTTTTATTTCTATACAGCAAAAAAGCAGAGGTTGAGAGTTAAGGACTTTTTCAAGGTCTTCCAGTGTTTGTGTGCATATGTAGTAAACATTTTCCAATCTCTGGTATGGGGATTCTAGGGAACTTTATTCACAGTTTGGGGCTCCATGTTTCTTTTTGGTGTATAAATCCTCTATCCATAGACCACTCCCCTCCCCATCTCCTCTCCTGGCTGCTTTCCTGTGATCCTGTGATTATCGATCTGGATTCCTGGAACCTATAGTTTTCTCAGGCTCCTTCCTAGAATGATGTCCGCTTTGTCTCAGCATTTTGATCTGTGCCTGTTATCTTCCTCTTGTGAGCAGAGAATCATGCCGCCCAATGTAAACAATGTTAAATATTAAAGCAGGACCTGGGGTAGAAGTTCTATACAAGGAGTTGTGGTCAGTCCCATCTTGCTGAGGTATCTCTCTGTGCCTTAAGCTCCTGAGAGCTTTTCTCCATAAGAGGAATTAAAGAAGCTAGAAGATGACAGGTATGTCCCTAATCGCTTGGCCTCAGGTGAGCTTTGGTTTCTTCGCAGTTCTATCCACTGGAGTTTTGAGATAAACCAATGCAGGCACTTTACTGAAACTGAGTCTGAAAGTAAAGATCCATCCATCTGTATTTACCAGCAGGGTGACCTCTGAGAGGTCTCAGATAAGAAAAATAGGGGGCGCCTGGGTGGCTCGGTTGGTTAAGCGACTGCCTTCGGCTCAGGTCATGATCCTGGAGTCCCGGGATCGAGTCCCGCATCGGGCTCCCTGCTCGGCAGGGAGTCTGCTTCTCCTTCTGACCCTCCCCCCTCTCATGCTCTCTCTATCTCATTCTCTCTCTCAAATAAATAAATAAAAATCTTTCCAAAAAAATTAAAAAAAAAAAAAAGATAAGAAAGATAGGAGAAGAGGTACACCTGGCCTGAGAGGACAGGATGAATCCTGGGAGCTGGGTGGTGGCAGCAAGAATTACCCTTAGGACATGGAAATACGGTTAGCCCGTGAACAATGCAGGGGTTGAGGGCACTGGTCCCTGCAGTCAAAAACCGGGTATAACTTTTGACTCTCCCAAAACTTAGTTACTAAGAGCCTACTGTTTACCAGAAGCCTTACTGATAACATCAGTAGTCTCTTAACACATATTTAGTATGTTATACATATTCTGTGCAATATTCTTACAACAAAGTAAGCTAGAGAAAGGAAAATGTCACTAAGAAAATCACAAGGAAGAGAAAATACACTTACAGTACTGTACTGTATTTATCCAAAAAAATCCACGTATAAGTGGCTCCATGCAGTTCAAAGCCCTGTTGTTCAAGGGTCAACTGGACTTGAAGTGCAGGCATGAACTAGTTATGGAAACTCATTCCCTTATTCTATCCTACTATGCTATTAGCTGACGTTTGAATATACTGGCATAACACCAAACCTGTGGGAGTATTTTAACCAATATTTATAGGTTGTGTAATTGATGTTTGGCATCCATTGATCACAAGACCAAACTAACGGCCAGAGTTGTTTACATCTCCCCTGTTGTCTCGCTTTCGTGGGTGTGCAGAAATTATATTACAAATGCCCCAGCTACAGACCCCAACATCTGTGTTTTGCTTCCTGCCCAGTAGACCACACCCACCTGGCAGCTTCCCACCACTATAGTAATAAAGGCTTTTTGCCTATGACTCTCCCTCCTCTTTCTCCTGACTGACCCTGGTGCTTCCCTATGTAGCCCTATGTGGTGTGGCATGCCCCCAACTTTTCAGGAATTATAAGTAATAAATTCTTCTTTCAAATATAGTTATCTCCTTGCCTGTCATCTTACCATACCTGATTTTTTAAAATCCCAAGTACATTTTAAACACAGGATGAACCCCACAATATATAAATTTTTATGCCCAGCAATGGCAAATGCTATGAAGGACAATAAAACAGGGAAAGGGTGTAGAAAGGGATAGATAGAGTGATCAGGGACAGACTCCAGTGAGGGGACATTTGAACAAAGAGGCCAGAATAAAATAGGGATCAAGATGCACTGATACTTAGGAGCATAGCATTTCAGACAGAGGGAATGGCATATACGAAGGGCCTGAGGCAGGAGAGAACATGCTTGGAGTGTGTAAATAGAAAGAGAGTGGGGCAGCATTGCTTAAGAGTAGGGTGGCTTCAGAGTGTGGGAGGGGGGCTGATTTGTGTCCTCCCCAAATTTCTCTGTTGAAGCCCTAACCCCCCAGTACCTCAGAATGTGACTATATTTGGAGATGGGGTCTTTAAATAGATAATTAAGTTAAAATGAGGTTGTTAGAGTGGGCACTAATCAAATCTGACGGGTGTCCTTATAAGAAGAGGAGATTAAGACACAGATACCAGGAGTGCACATGCACAGAGGGACAACCATGTGAAGAGGCAACAAGAGGATGGCCATCGACAAGCCAAGAAGGGGCCTCAGAGGACTCCAACCTGCTGGCACCCTGGTCTTGGACTTCTGGCCTCCAGAACTGTAGGAAAATAAATTTGTGTTGCCTCACCCAGTCTGTGGTATTTTGTTATGTCTGTCCTAGAGCTAAACCGTGATGGCAAAATGTTGCTACCTTACAATGACCATTAATTAGCATATCTGGCAGGTTCGACCTGTGTTCTCCTGGCCCAATGTAGTTTTCTCTAATTTTGTATGTTACTTATGTTTCCATATAATGTGCAAGCTTCCTGATAGCATGAATGAGTTTACACATTGTTCATATACCCCTAACCTGGAATAGCCAAGTTATTTGATTTGTTTGACATCTGATTAAATAATAGGAGTATCATTTAATTTTATCTTTCTTCTTTAAAAAATTTTTTTTTAAGTTTTTTTTTATTTATGTAAGTAATATCTATACCCAACATGGGGCTCAAACTCATGACCCCGAGATCAAGAGTCATATGTTCTTATGACCAAGCCAGCCAGGTGCCCCTTTTCTTTCTTCTTAATTGTTAATCTCCTTATTAATACATTCAATTTGTACTGCCCCCTCCCCCAGCTTGCCCAACATAGTAGCTTCTTCACTTTCCCATTCTGTTTTAGTCTTCTCAGGCCATTCCCATTATGAGATTTCTGTTATCAACAATGTTACCCTTTCAGACCAACTATAATTTTCTTGTGTTCTTTGCATCTCTGACCATAAGATCAGACATAGCCCCACCCCCTTTTGGTTCCCAGGACTTTTCCTTGGCTTTTTTTCATCCTCTATACTCCATGAAACCAATCTGCAAATATACAAAAGCTGTGCATTTACAGGAAATAGTCATATCCTTGATGATCCCGTCCCCTTTCTGACATTGCTAAGACATTTACATTTATTATTTCTTTAGTCAGCTTGTGAAATCAGAGCTGAATTTGAGCTTTTGGCCTCAAAGAAGACATTTCTGAGAAAAGCAAGTCCTGTGGCTTAGTTTCAGGAGAACATCTAAGAGACCTTTTCAGAGACCTAGTTTTCAAGTCACTTACGAATCAGAGGATAAGAGAGGCATTCAGGAAATCTCAGAGTGGATGGGATGAAAAAAAAAAATAAGAGCGATTCAGCAAAGAAGGGAGTAAATAACGAGAAAATTCCTATGGAAAATAGATTTCATCCACATAAGAAATCAGAAAAAAAATCAGTTTTTATCATGTAACACATCTGCAATTTCCAGGTGAAGAGATTTCCTATAAATGTGATATGTATGGCAAACGTTTTAATTGTGGGTCAGGCTTTTCTCAACACGGAGAATCCACACTGGAGAAGAGTCCAATGAGTGGGGATCGTGGCAAAGCTTTTGCCTTCAACTCTATTTCTGTTCAGGCACTTCACTGAAACTGGGTCTGAAGGTGGAGATGCGTCCACCTGTAACCAGCAGGGTGACCCCTGAGAGGACCCACAACAGAAGAGCAGTCCTATGTGTGCAAAGAATGTGGTAAAGGCTTTGGCTTCAGCTCAGCACCAGCAAGCCCACACTGGAGAGAAGCCTTTCAGATACAGGGACTGTAGCAAGGCCATCAGTCAGATCACCTCTGTTCTACATCAGAGGACATACACTGGAGAAAAATCCTGTGCAGGTAATGCATGCGGTAAAGATTTTAGTTTGAACTCACAGCTCATTCACCGCCTAGTACTGCACACTGGGGAAAGATCCTTTCTTTGCAAGGAGTGTGGGAAAGGCTTCGCTCAGAGCTCACCTCTCCTCCAGCACCAGAGAAAGCTTATCAGTGGAAGGATTGCAGCAAAGCCTTCAAGTGGAAAGTCAGCTCAAATCCACATCGATGGATCCACCCTTAGGCAAAACCCCACGAGTGGGAGAAAAGCTGCCGTAAGAGCTCAGCATGAGGCACGACCAGAGGCTCCATGTTGAAGAAAAACACTATGAATGTCAGAAATGTGGGAAGTCTTCATTTGGAACTCAAATTTTATTCACCATTGGAGAATTCATCCTGGAGAGAAAATTTTAAATGTAAGTGTTGGTCTATGTATCCGCCGAATGCAAGTTAGTAGGCCCTCCTCTTCTTGGCCTGATTATCCCAATCCAACTCTACTTCCTGCCCCTCCCCAGAGTGCTCACTCAGCTCCAGCCATTCCTCTCTGCTCACTGTCTACCTCTGAGCCCCTGCCTTTTCTGTTCCCCCAGGTAACCTCTACCCACCTCTTCCCTTTTCTTTGATCCTAGCTAGCCTTAAGACCTTTTCAAACTTACCAGTTTGATGCTGCCTTTCTCACCACAGCCTCCTTCATCTCTGTTTTCTTAAAGAAAGCCTTATTCTATTTAAAATTTACATGCTGGGTTTTTGTTATTGTTGTTTTGTATTTTTATTTTTTATTTTCCCTCCAGCTGGCTCAGTATCATTTCCAACTCTGCAGTGGTAAGCTTCTTCAGAGCAGGATTGGTCAGGAAGTTTTAACGTCCTCAAAGGAGATAAATGAATGGAGTGGTACAGTTGATAACATCCAGGATTTTATCAGTTTGTGTCCAATTAGGAGACAGAAACCAATAGTGATTTAAACAAGGGAAGTTTGGGGCACCTGGGTGGCTCAGTTGGTTAAGCAACTGCCTTTGGCTCAGGTCATGATCTCTGGGTCCTGAGATCGAGTCCCACGTCAGGCTCCCTGCTCAGTAGGGAGTCTGCTTCCCCCTCTCCCTCTGCCCCCCCCCCTACTCGCTCTCTCTCTCTCAAATAAATAAAAATCTTTAAAAAAAAAAACAAGAGAAGTTTAATAAAAATAATTATTATCATTTTTTAGAGAAAGAGAGACAGTGAGTGGGGAGGAGCAGAGGGAGAAGGAGGGAGAGAATCTTAAGCAGGGGCTCGATCTCACGACCCTGAGATCATGACCTGAGCCTGAGATCATGACCTGAGTCAGCTGCTTAACCGACTGAGCCACCCAGGTGCCCCAACAAAAAGAATTATTAAGCTATGATGAAAGAATAGCCTATAAGATATAAGAGGATGCGATATGGTACCTTAGGGCTGATGGAGCATAAATTTGGAAGGGAGGTTTCTCCCCAAGGCTGAGGTTCAAACCTGGTTGGAGAAGGTATAGCTGTAGTCCACTAGGTGGCAGAAAATGATCTGGTTTGCTCAGGCTAGAGCTGGTTTATAGTTGCTGGGCATGCAGGAAAGAACCCTCTAGGACATGGGTAATCTATAGTCAGTGAACAGGTATGCAGATGGCACCATTGTGGGCCAAAGCACATCGTGTTAACATTGGGAGAGTCACTAGGGACAAAGCTGGGGTGGAGATGTTTACTGGAGATCGACTTGCATATTAATGAGTGTGTGGGATTAGGATTTAATACCCATAGAAGTGGTTATGATCACCAGGCATATATGCAAAGAAGAGAGTGGCCATCTGGACTCACTAAAGGTTACACTAATATTTGCCCTTGATGTGTGTCATTAAATGAGTGTTTGCCTTTCAGATTTAGTTATCTATGACATGTGGCTTAGCCTTCAGAGAATCTTCATAGCGTATGAATTTTCTTAAATACCAATGAGAAAAATTATCACAGAATTGCACAAAGCATGAAAGCAAAATGTCCCTGTAATTTCACTATCTCAGGAGGTCATACTTTCATTTTTATATGTCCCCTTTTAGTCCTTGTCCCATATATATACATAATTTTTATAATCTTAATCATAACAAATTAATTTTTTAGTAACTTATTTTAGGCAACTTCCCTCCCCCATTTCCATATAATTTGCATGATTACTATTTGTCAGTGAGTAGACATATCTTTATTATCTATTCCTCTCATCAAATGTTAAATTAAATTTCTGAGCAGTGATTTTATCTTAGTTGTTTTTTTTTTTTTAATTCAAGACATCCATCACAGTGTCCTGCACCCTATAGGCAGTAACTTCTTGCTATTTGAAATTATTTGATGGACATTTAGGATAATTCTTGTTGTTAGCTGTTAATAATAATGTTGCTGTAATCAACTTGGTGATTGTAGCTCTTTTCCTTCTTTTGTATTACTTCCTTGGGATCAATTGTCAGGAATGAGAATACAAATCCAGGAGTATGAAGATTTCTGTTTTTGAAACATGTCATAAGATAGCCTTTATAAAAGTTCATACCAATTTATTCTGTTTCCCAGCAATGTAGCAAATTTGCATTTGCTTGCAACCAGCAGTGGATATTACAATTCTTTTTTTTTTTTTAAAGATTTTATTTATTTATTTGACACAGAGAGAGAACACAAGCAGGGGGAGCAGCAGAAGGAGAGGGAGAAGCAAGCTCCCCGATGAGCAGGGAGCCTGATGTGGATGTGGGGCTCCACTCCAGGACTCTGGGATCATGACCTGAGCTGAAGGCAGATGCTTAACCAACTGAGCCACCCAAACGCTCCTACAATTCTTTTTAGAGATTGTTAATTTAATAAGTGTAAAATGGAACCTTAGGGTTTGAGGTTTTTTGTTTTTTTTTTTTACATTTCTTTAATATAAATTGTAATACTGAATTTTTTTTCATGTTAGACTACCAGTGCTATTTCTTATGGTGTCAATATTCAATTAATATCATGTACCTTTTTGTGTGCTGATTTTTAAATATTTTTAAAAAGAACTTAAGATCTTTCAAAAAGATATTGGAGAAAAATGTTGATATCAATGTGACTGTCTTTCCTTAGATTTTAGGTAAATTGTTTGCCCTGAGGTTTCAGCTCTTTGATGTATTCAAAGGAAATTTTCAGATTACCTGGCTATTTTTTGTTATAAAGGTAGGACCATCCTCTTCAGTTTTCTGCCTCTTGAGAAGAGACGGATTTCTTGATTTTTTATTTCTCAAAGTGAACCACACTTGAAAAAAAAAGAACACTAACCAACTGTTTGCAGATATTCCATAGCAACTAGTGTAATAGGATGATTTTTGAGAAAGAGGAGGCACTTAACATGAATTTCGCATTCACCCAGACTTTCTTCCTGAGAACATTTGCCTAGTGGCACAGAGTTAGAGCCTTTCTCAGTGTGTGGAGGAGGTAGAGATCAGACCCTCTATTTGTTCTGTGCATGCTGTATTAAGATGGGGAAATGTGGGACCCTCAACTCTATGGTCAAATAATCTTTGACAAAGCAGGAAAAAGCATGCAATGGAAAAAAGACAGTCTCTTCAATAAATAGTGCTGGGAAAATTGGATAGCCACATGCAGAAGAATGAAACTCAACCATTCCCCAACACCATTCACAAAGATAAACTCAAAGTGGATGAAAGACCTCAATGTGAAACAGGAATCCTTCAAAATCCTAGAGGAGAACATAGGCAGTAACCTCTTTGACATCGCCCACAGCAACTTCTTTCAAGATACATCTCCAAAAGCTAGTGAAACAAAAGCAAAAATGAACTTTTGGGACTTCATCAAGATAAAAAGCTTCTGCACAGCAAAGGAAACAGTCAACAAAACAAAGGGGCAACCCACAGAATGGGAGAAGATATTTGCAAATGACACTACAGATAAAGGGCTGGTATCCAAGATCTATAAAGAACTTCTCAAACTTAACACCCAAAAAACAAATAATCAAGTCAAAAAGTGGGCAGAAGATAGGAAAAGACACTTCTCTGAAGAAGACATACAAATGGCTAACAGACACATGAAGAAATGTTCATCATCATTAGCCATCAGGGAAATCCAAAGCAAAACCACATTGAGATACCACCTTACACCAGTTAGAATGGCAAAAATGGACAGGGAAAGAAACAACAAATGTTGGAGAGGTTGTGGAGAAAGGGGAACCCTCTTACACTGTTGGTGGGAATGCAAGTTGGTACAGCCACTTTGGAAAACAGTGTGGAGGTGCCTCAAAAATTTAAAAATAGAGCTACCCTATGACCCAGCAATTGCACTCCTGGGTATTTACCCCAAAGACACAGATGTAGTGAAAAGAAGGGCCATATGCACCCCAATGTTCATAGCAGCAACGTCTGCAATAGTCAAACTGTGGAAAGAGCCGAGATGCCCTTCAACAGATGAATGGATAAAGAAGATGTGGTCCATATATACAATGGAATATTACTCAGCCATCAGAAAGGATGAATACCCAACTTTTACATCAACATAGATGGGACTGGAGGAGATTATGCTAAGTGAAATAAGTCAAGCAGAGAAAGTCAATTATCATATGGTTTCACCTATTTGTAGAATATAAGGAATAGCATAGAGGACATTAGGAGAAGGAAGGGAAAAATGGGGGGCGGAATTGGAGGGAGAGTTGAACCATGAGAGACTATGGACCTGAGAAACAAACAGGGTTTTAGAGGGGAGAGGGGAGGGGGGATTGGTTAGCCCGGTGATGGGTATTAAGGAGGGCACGTACTGCATGGAGCACTGGGTGTTATACGAAAACAATGGATAGTGGATCACCACATCAAAAACCAATGATGTATTGTATGGTGACTAACATAACATAATAAAATTAAAAAAAAAAAAAGATGAGGAAATGTGTAGAAAGAGCACCAAACAGTTGACAAGGGATTGGAGTGTGTGCCATTACTGGTAGGCTGACCTCAGAGCCATTTTCAGGTCTACCTTATATAGTTGTGCTCATTGTGTATGACAAGAGTATCTGGCCTAAGGGGGCAATCAGGGAGCTGAAATCTTGCCCTTGTTCCACTTGGTGTGTCACACATCCACGAGATTGTATCTGTGTAGGGGATGCTCTTTCCTACTGAGCACTGAGGTGCCAGATAGGCCATTCTGTCTATTCCCAGCACCTTTCTCTCTTGCTGTCTTTCACTATAAAGTATGGAAAAGCTAAATATTCAGTTTTCTAGTCTATCTTTCATCCTGTCTTACAATGATTATGGTACAGACTGTTACTCGTCTCCTAGTCTCCATTCTCCTTTGCTCCTTTTTAAATTTTTATTTATTTATTCATGAGAGACAGAGAGAGAGAGAGAGAGAGAGGCAGAGGGAGAAGCAGGCTCCCCGCGGAGCAGGGAGCCCGATGTGGGACTCAATCCCAGGACCCTGGGATCATGACCTGAAACAAAGGCAGACACTTAACCCACTGAGCCACCCAGGTGCCCATTCTCCTTTGCTCTTATAGAAATTGCTAAATTTCCCAGTTTCTCCTATAGGTATGTTTGGACATGTGACCAGCTACTGGCCATTGTGATGAAATGGTATGTGCAACTCACTGGCCATGCACTTAAATACATGCCCAGTAGCACCATTAGGCAAAGGAAAACAGGGTCCCACCTCAGGGCATGCAGGGGTTCTTACATTTTGGAGTTGCTTCCTCTACATTTTTTTTATGTCATCTACTGCTCTTGGGGGTGGCTGGGTCCAATAGTGCTGTCAAATGGGATGCTCCAAGAGTAGATTTTGACATGCGTAGGCCCTGGGCTCTGTTTCTCCCCTTTGGGACACTCTCTGACCTTTTACCCTGTGTGTGGAGTTGACTAGGTGCACACCCATACGGTTGTCCTGAGGTCCTAAGGCTGGCCTCAGTTTTGGGAGGGTGGCTGGCGTGGTTTTTCTTTCACAAGATCACATGAGACTGGGCCATCAGAATGATGGTGACAGTGATTTTGGGTGCTGACAGTGACTTGCTCATGTCACTCACAGGTTGAATTCAGGGCTTGGCTACTGTGGATCCACTGCTAGCCCTTGGGTATGAGTTGCATGGGCCTTTGTGTCAACTCTTGTTCATCTGTGTTCCTACTGCAATGCTGCCTATGTCTATAACACCCAAGGACAATGGAGGCAGTGACAAGTGTCCTTTATCTTGTGTCCCCACATTGTTGGCATCCAGGGTGGTCACTTTCCCCCTGCTACAGGCTCTGGAACCACATGTCAGGCAGTTCTCTGGGAGTAGCCTCTCATATAACCTCTAAGGGCTTTCGACAGGCTTTCTGATGTCCTCTCATCTTTAAATTGATGTAGTGTTGGGCACCTGGGTGGCTAAATCAGTTAAGCATCTGCCTTCGGCTCAGGTCATGATCCTGGGTCCTGCGATGGAGTCCTGTGTCGGGCTCCCTGCTCAGCGGGGAGTCTGCTTCTCCCTCTCTTTCTCTCCCCCCACCCGCTTGTGTTCTCTCTCAAATAAATAAATTTAAAAAAATAAATTGATGTAGTGTTGCCATGTTGTCCTGGGTCTGTCTTAAGTTGTGCTGGATGGGGATGGATATTTCTTAGATAAATTGAACTGCTCTTCCTACTCTGCTCATGGGTCCACTGCTTATCCTCCCCACCGGTGGTGGTGTGTGGAAGGGAGAGGTGTGATCAACATTGAAAGGCATCATGTTTTAGGAATGGAGTGATTGTAGCAGTTGCTGTGGTCTGAATGTTTGTGTCCCCTCAAAACTCAAATGTTGAAATCCTATTCCCAATGTGATGGTATTAGGAGGTAGGGCCTTTGGGAAGTGCTCAGGTCATGAGGATGGAGTTCTGATGAATGGGATTAGTGTTCTTATAAAAGAGACCCCACAGACTTCTGTAGCTCCCTTCCACTATTTGAAGAAACAGCAAGAAGACCCTGTCTATGAACCAGGAAGAGGGCTCTCACCAGAATTCAACCATGCTGGTCCCTTGATCTTGGACTTCCCAGCCTCCAGATGGTGAGAAATATAATTATTTATAAGTACTCAGTCTCTGGTATTTTGTTATAGCAATCCAAATAGACTGAGACAACAGTTCCAGAGAAGTCATGGTTGTAAAACATGTTATTTAATGATTATGCTTTAACATTCCACATGGTATATTTAACATGTCCAGAAAACGTATTACAATTCACATTTCCTCCATATTCTTCGTAAGATTTGTATTTGTAGTCATTGAAACCAACTTTGAGAGTATCATTAGAAACCAGTATTTGTGGGTGGCATGATGCTGCCATGTCATTAGTCATGATGTAATGTTAAATAAATGGTATTAGAGAACTGAAGAGGCAAAATGATCCATATTGTTTCAATACCATGGTGAGTTCAAGGATTTCAGGGCTGATCAAGAAAAAGACAAGAGAAAGAAAGGAAAGAAGAGACAAGAAGACCAGGAGATGGCTTGGGTAGCCCCTGTCCTGGGATTGTGGAAGAGGGTAAATCCTTACAGAAGGGGACTGCCCAGTAGGGAAAGAAGGTAAGGAAATTCTGGGGGTGGGTGGGGGGTGGGCGTGGGTCTGGGCTTAGGGGGGCCATTAGAAAGGAGGCTTACCTGTCTAGGCAGTGTCACTCAGCAGCAAGGTGGGAGGCTCTGGGTCAGAGAGCTTTGAAGGGCAGCAGTGGTTTAGGATCTTCTATGGCCACAGGGTTTGTCTTATCTATGGCTAGCAGATGTTAGGTGCAGTTTCATGGTTTATGCAAAGCAGGTAGTCTCTAAATGGCTAAAAATATGCTCATTTGGTTTATATCTACAGCAATGGGATGGCTAAGAATTTGCAAAATGTGTAAAAGCATTTAGACATGTGTTTTCTTAAAGCTTGATATAAATTCCTTATGTTTATAAGTTATTTAGACAATTACAACTGAATATTCAAATTCAATATTCAAATTGAATTAATTTAATGTTAGGGACAGTGATGTTTTGCTGAAGCTAAATCGCTTTTCTAAAATGAATACCATACTAACCACTATGGTTTAGGTTCTTTTGATTTTGCCTTGGCATATCTACCCAGCCATGTACCTTGTGATGACTTAGTTTCTTCTGAACAGGAAGTGAGATCCTAACCCTTGCTCTCCCATATTTAAAGGTCTTTTGGGAGTGATCAGAGGAGTTCTTATAAAGGTCTGGGGTTATGCCAACCACTGAGGACTTGAGACTAAATTACCTTCAAGAGATATGATCTAGGTTCCATACAAGGTTCTCATCAATTCTAGGGAAGTGTTGGCCTCAGTAGGACATGACTGAGAGCTGCATGTTCCTCTGGATCCAGCCTTCTTGGCTGTGTGGTGGTTTTGTGGGAGACAATGGTTGAACATGAATGTGAGATAAAAGAGTTGTAAACTTGAGTCCCGTGTAGGGCATTACAGTAGCAAATGAGGACATCCAGTAGTGGTGGACAAATGAAACTAGCCAAACCAATCAAGGTAGTCTAAGAAAGGTATGCAGGTGTGTAGGCTTCTAGGTGGGGCCTAGACTCACTTCGTCCTCCTACTGACCCTCCCTCCCCATGCAAGGTGGTTCTCCCTACTATGCAGGACCAAAAAGCACCGCCTTCTTGACATCCTTAGGGTCTTCTGGGTGCACAATAAGATCACTACTCTATTTCTCCACTTCCATTCATTCAGCAAACGTTTCGGAGGCTCCTCTGCTCTGCAGTCCCCACCCCGTCCAGGCCAGCCCTTAGCCTTGTTCAGATCTCCCCACCAGACCGACTGCTCTTCCAGGCTCTGAAGAGACACCTCCAGGTGGGAAATCTTCCAGGTGGGGCCCGGGCCTGTCTGGACGGGGAACAGGCTGCTGCCGCCTAGGGGAAGGATGACCTATGCGGGATCTATTGCTCATTGGCCTGGCTGGGCCCTGCCCCCTCATCTGATAGCCAATGGAATAGTACCCTGCTTCTTGCTTTAGTCTTAGGCTCCGCCTCCTGCTGGAGATCAGGTGTACAAGCTTCTTCTGGGTCTCTGGAGGCAGGGAAGGAAGCTAGCTACCTCTTCGCCTGCCCTCCCTTTTCCTCAGATGTGTCTCTCAGGAACTAGAAGGGGGTGGGAACCCCTGAGATGTGGGGTCCTCCAAGTTTACTAGAGAGAATTTCAGAAAAGGTATAGGTTGGTAGGACAGTGTGATGACGTACTTACGGCGCAGCCCCTATTTTCTTTAACTCGTGAGGGTTTAGTTTGTGAGGACCAGGAGTGGTGCCCCAAACCTGTTAGCTAGAAAGCTGTAGAGGCCGCTGGGAGCCCACGGTGAGCGGGTCTGGCTTGGCCTGAGCAGGAGGTGAAGGACTCCGCAGGAAATGGGCGCGGTTACTGCTGCTACAGGGATCCTCACCCAACCCCTTGAGCTCAACTCGATTCCATGGAGAGGGGGCACTGACAGCCCCGGGACCCCGGTCTTGCCCGCTGGTTTCTCGTCCCCACGACAGCTTGTGGCCTGTTCAGATTCTGGTACTGACACAGATTCGAGTGTTGACACCGAGGTCCTCAAAAAGTTTTAAAGGTCTTCGCTCCAGGAGATGCTATCAATAGAGAACACGACTTCCCGGTTGCTCCAGCCCTCTCTTGTCCCAGCTGTGGAGACCTCAGCCCTGCCCCGCGGCCTGTGTACGTCTTAATAGTCTTTCTGCCTTTTCTGGTGGTCCTTCACTTACTTTACTTGCCTGGCCTGGTGTAAACCCAATCTGGAAGCTGTCCGTAGAGCCAAGTTTTGAGAATATTGAAATAGTTGGGTCTTTTTACCCCAGGATGGAGGCTATTTACTTCATCCACAAATGCGAGAACGTAGAGCCCTGGATTTGGATTGTCCCATATGAATGTTTAATCTAAAAATCTCATGACGAGTCCTAGCCACCAAGCACCTAATAGGTGTCCAATGTTTAGCGTACAGTTTCATATATACAGTATTGAAGATACGAAGAGATTTCTTGACCTTTTCACATCCTTTGTCACTCTTCTCATTATATTCTCTTAACTTTCCCGTCATTGTCATAATCTAATTGTTAGGGTTCCTAACAATCAGATTAAATATTTGGTCCCTGCTGTTAGTGAAATGTGTTGGGTTGTGATTTATTTTCAACTCGAGCTTGCTATCTATGCTTCAACTCCATCGATTTGGTTTTCCTCATAGGCAAGTAGGAGGGAATGTTTTGTCGGGTGGTCTCTGCTGTTGTTCTACTTCCAGAGGATTTTCTTTTCACAGATTGTCACCTGTGCAGATCAGACCTTTCTGCTTCAATCCTTTTGTTTCAGATGCCAATATTATTAAGTATCCATTGTAAGGGACATTTATTACAAAGAGAGGACGGCAGCATGATTTAAGGGAACTAGAGCACACAGCTACAAGGGGTACCTATTTACTCAGTATGAATCACTTCTTTTTGTTACCCTGGGACAAAAACCATCCATGAATTTAGCAGTATTACTTGTGTGGGTTTGCATTGTGTTTTCTTGTACCTCCTGCACTTATACCTTCTCTTTTTCCTTATTGGAATCCCTATAATCGCCAAAATATGGTTTTTAGCCTCTCCTAACAGCTCTGTTTCTCTGAAAGCCTCAGCTTCGTCTACCTTCCTGGATGACTTTCCGGATTCACTAAGAAGGGTCAGTGGAGGAATGGGCAGTGTACTGAGTATCTAAAGTCTTTTGTCTGATGCTATTGTAGTACCTGAGACTTACAGCAAAGTGCAGAAATGGAGTTGAAATGTAAGTTGTTTTTAAGGTCTATAAGTGCATTCACTTTTGTGCTTGTTAAATAATTCTGACCTGATAGCAGCTATTTGAATTTCAGGTGTTACCTTTAATGTGTAAACCTTGCTGATTCACTCTACTGAATGGCAGAAGGCTTACTTCTTAATGATGCACTATTAACTGATATTAGAAATGAAATTGCTTTGCTTCTCTTATACTATAATATTTAGAACTTGGAGTATTTGAGATACGTCATGAAGTTGATGGATCATTTAATATGGTAGTATGTTTCTTCTCACCATCTACTCCCAACACTTACAAAACTGAATGAAGATCTTATAATCAATCTGTGTATTTAGAGGGAAAAATAGTAGTGGAGAGACATAAGGATATTCCTAATAAACTCTTTCCAAATTCTGTTCTGACTTATTACTTAGGTAATAAAACTGTCCTATTCTAATATTTTAAAGAACATAAGAGGAAAAACAGATCTGGGGGATCTTATGGTGTTTGATGGATTCCTTGTAAATAACTCATTCCTAACTGTACTGTGTGGATTCTAGAGATCTTAACTGGAGCCCCAGCTTTCTTTTCAGCCTATCACATTCTATTCACTAACCACCTTAGTTTCCTTTTCTGTCCTCTTTCCTATGATGTTTCTCTGGATTACCAAAAGTTATAGATTTCTCAGTCTACCTCCTCATCACACATTCTTGGGATGATTTTTGTTTCCTTTCTGTGTTCCTCTCTATGCCCACTGTTTCATCACTGAGATGAGAATTGCCATGATACAAGGCAGTAACTGATGAACAGTAGTAGTTCACGTAGCCTCAAACAGGGGGGTCAGATGTTGTGTACAGGAGTTTTGGTCAGTAGGGTTACTGTTACTAATGCTTCTTTCTTTACCTTCAGCTCCTGAGACTTACTTTTCCCCAAGATGAGAATAAAAGAGGTCAGATGATGACAGCAATATCCTTAAAAGCCAGGCCCCAGGTGAGCTGTGTTTCCTCTACCTCTGCACATACACATGTGTGTATGTACATATGTGTATTTATATATGCATGTATACTTTCATGTATGCATGTACAAATGTACGTTCAATATAAATATACATTTATATAAGTTATATACATGCATATGTAAGTATACATGCATATATAAAAATATATGTAACATATTTTTACATTTGCATATATAAAATATATAAATTTACTTTCCTATTGAGGTATAACTTATTTATGACACAAATCTGAACTGTATAGCTCACTTTTTAGAAATATATACCCTTGTATTACCATCACTCATATTAAGACATAGAACGTTATTGGTATCTCAAAAGACTACCTCATGCATCCCCCTGAAGTTGACCATTATTCTGACCTGTCATCATAGATTAGTTTTATTTGTTCTTAAATGCATATAAATGGAGTCATTCAACATGTACTCCTTTGTATCTGCCTTCTTTTGTTCAACATTATGTCACTGAATTTTGCCCCTGTTCACACATAGCAGTAGTTTGTTCTTTTTCATTGCTGAATAGTTTTCCATCATATGGTTATACCACATTTTATTTACTCATTCGTAGAATGTAGCTGGACATTTTGGTTGTCTCCAGATTTTAACTACTGTGAATAAGAATGCAGTGAACGTTTTTGTATATGCCTTTTGGTGGATGCATGCACTCGTTTGTCTTGGCAATACCTTTTGGAGTCAGATTGCTAAGGCATAGGGTATACATATTTGGTTAGTTTTAATAGGTGCTTCCCAACAATTTTCTGAAATGGTTGTTCCAGTTTATACTTTTACCAGCAGTATATGAGATTTCCAGTTGTTCTACATCCTTGCCAACACTTTTTGTCATTCATTCTTGATAGCTCATTGAGGTTTTAAAATTTCCTTTTCCCCAATAAGCAGTGATATGGAGCACGATTTCATAATGTTTGTTGGCTACATGGATATCCTCTTATGTGAAGTCCTTGTTCAGATATTTTCCCCATTGTTTATTACACGTGTGTCTTTTCTTTTCTCCACGTTGTAGTCCTTTATTATGGATATGAGCCCTTTGTCAGGTATATGTATTATGAAATATCTTCTCCTGGTCTGTGGCTTTTTCACGGTCTTCGTGGTGTCCTTTGAAAAGCAAATTTTCTCTAGCCTATCCCAAGTAAGCAGCATTTTCCTATGCCTCTCTATCCTCACTATCTTTGCATGGGGGTGGGGAGTCATAGGCAGATCTGAGAGCTTTGTGCCCAGGATAGTGGGGCAAGGAGACAAGAATGAGGGAAGCACTGGCAAAAAGCAGAATTGGGATATGGCAGTAAAATGACAGCCCAAATAATCATCCAAATACATTACAAGGTGGGGAGGGACTTAGAGCTAAGGTGACGGCCCCATCCAATTATATGTTAGTTCTCCTTTTGTATATGTACTTTCAGACCCAGGCCCAAGCCCAGCTTGTATATAGTAATCTATTTTGAGGTCACATATGTTTGGAAGCTCATAATGGAGATGGATTTGGTTCTGACTGGAAAAGTGTGCTGAACTCTGCCTGGCTGTCTGCCTTTTATTCTGTGTCCTCTGCCTCCACACCTTTCAAATTTCACACAAAAACCCCTCTGGCACATGAGGGACCCAGTGCTAAATACTCATCATTGTAGATGCCCTTGATGCATTTCCTATGCCTCTCAGTAATGGTTTTGACCATCACCAAAGTCCTGAGGCCTGAGAGAGCAGGAACTTGTCCTTTCGGGAATCAGTAACTTTTTTTTTTTTTTTTTTAAAGATTTTATTTATTTATTTGACAGAGAGAGACACAGCGAGAGAGGGATCACAAGCAGGGGGAGTGGGAGAGGGAGAAGCAGGCTCCCCGCTGAGCAGGGAGCCCGATGCGGGGCTCGATCCCAGGACCCTGGGATCATGACCTGAGCCGAAGGCAGACGCTTAACGACTGAGCCACCCAGGCGACCCTCGGGAATCAGTAACTTTTGAAGACATGACTGAGTACTTCACCGAGAAGGAATGGGCCAGCTTGGTGCCTGCTTATAGGGCTTTGTAACAGGGATTGATGCTGGAAAACTATGGGACTGTGGCTTTCTTATGTAAGGTCTCTTTGCTACTCATGTCTGCCTGGGCCCTTAGAGGTTAAAGGGTTCTCTTATAACTATTAGCTGACCCTGAACGGCAATGCCAAGGGTTGCCAGGCAAGGAGAGCCCTCCATGACTATTTGACCTCCAAGAAAGTTTTCCTTCTTTTTACATCATAAAAGTTACTCTCTCTCCCTACGTGTCTTAGAGGTGATTCTCTGGATACAATAGGGCTGGAGCCAAATCTTGGTACCTTCTCACTAGTATTGAACCTCCAGGTTATCCTGAGAGAACTCAGCCTATTAGTCTCCCTGTGGGAGCTGCTCCATCATGTGTCTGTTTCCCCACAGTGGGAATTTTCTATTCTCTAACTAAGAAGGTAAGAAATTTTGTTTCCCTTTTAATAGAAATTTGTCTCTCAGAATTTGTTTCAGGCTTCCTTGGGAGCACTAGTCAAAGGCTTCTCTCCAGGACACCTCCCTATACCTCTTTAGGGTCCCTCTTGCTCCATTCACCCAGGAATCACTCTCCTCATTTTGCAGCCACAGGCTGTGATTGGCTACTATGACTCTGCTCATCATAGGATATATTTCAAAAATAAGAATATTTACCTACTCATCATCTTCTTTCCTTCAAGTAGTGTCACTGACTTGCAAACCAGTTCTGATCTCTCAGCTGGCGCAAAGGAGAGAGCTATGTTTCACCCAGCCACAGGGAGCCCTAAGCAAGAAGAGCAGGAGAGCTGGCCCCAAAAGGTAAGTTGAGCAAAGGATGCTCTTTATAACTTTTTCTCTTCCTTTGCTTTTGTTTCATCAAAATGAAAGATGTGTGTTCTCTGTGCCTCATCAGGGAGTATATTGGGACCGTTGATCACACTCTTTGTGACTGGTCTGTTATTCATTGCCTCCCATCCCTTTAAACCATTTGTACACAACAACTTTTGTTTTGCACACACTGGGATGCTTTCATCCCTGGGGATATGTGGAAAATTTTTTTCTAAATACTGGTTATGTGTGATCACCTTTTTCCAGTTTCCCCCAGTTTTACAAAATTGATAAGCTCGGTGCAGTATTATCTTGTCTATTAACCAACAGGACATACAGAAATTATTTTGGCTTTTCATGATAATTAACATATTACTAACTTAAAATAATTTTTTATGTTGACATACTTTAAGGTAGCTGACAGATATTACAGTTTTCCTCTCCCCTTTAGGACACATCTAAAAAATAAGAATATTTTCCTACTTCACTAAAATACTATTACAGGCAATAAAATTTAAAATTCCTCAAAATCATTAATTCTGGGGAGATAGGAGAAAGGCTTGATTCTTTACTTTTAAACATTAGTTTTCAAAATAAGGATTTAAGAGCCATCTTAAATGCTGTTAAGTGCACATTTTCTTTTTCTATAGACTCATGGATTTTCATAGATTTAATGGTTTTTGATTCATTAAAATTATGTACAAAACTGGCTCTCGTGTCCTTTTTTTAAAAATAGCTTTATTGAGGTACAACTCACAAACTATACTCTTCACCCATTTAAAGTGTACAGTTCAGAATGGGAGAAGATATTTGCAAATGAATATTTTCTGGTAGGTCATTTTAATTCGTTTTATGATTTTTTTAAACTATGTTTTGAGTTATTTTTCTAGTGGATTACTCTAAGGCTTACAATATACATCTTATCAGAACTTACTTCAGATTTATACTAGCTTAATTCCAGTAAGAAACTTTATTGAAACATTTTCTATTCCCTTCTTCCCCATGTGCAGGTTATTAGGCCCTCCCCTTTTTGGCCTGGTCACACCAATCCAGCCCTACCTCTTGCCTCTCCCCAAAGGACTCTGTGAGTACCAGACAGTTCTTTCTCCCCACTCAACACCACAAGCAGTCTCACTTCCTACCTTACAGCCCTTGCTCTTTGCTTTCTCAGATGCCCTCCTACTTCTCTCTCCTTTCCTTTGATCTTTTCTGGACTTTATTAGGCTCGTTGAGTTTGCAACTTTGATACTGCCTTTTGCACTATCTTACATGCACCCTCCTCCACCTTGAATTGTTACCTTTTCTGTAGATGGCAACATTACACTTACTACTCAATGATATACAGGAGTTCCAGCACCCCGCCCCTGCCCCCCTCCACCCCCGGCGGACTCAGATTTTTATTTTTAACCATTGTAACCAAGTTGTCACTTCTCAAGGACAGGAATCACATGGATAGATGAAAAAAAGATCAGGAAGTTTGGATATGTTTCCACTGTAAATGAAAGTATGGCATGACCATCTGAGTGTAGGCTATAGGAATGGTAGAAGTGAGTGATTTCGTTCCACTCAAGAAGGGAAACCTTTCCGCAGAAACTGAAGATGTTGCTTTAAGAAATGGACCTTGTAGAGAGCTGTTTATGCCTGGACCATGTAGGAGGCTGTAACCTAGTAGGAAATGGAAACTGCCCCTCAGTTGCACTTCTTCAAGGGGTGATTTTATCAGGGCTACCCCATACAATGGGATACTAGCCACTTGCCTCATGGGACATTTCACAGGAGATTGATCTATTAAACAAAAAGTCAATTTGTTGTTTTTCTATATGGTACATCTTTTCTAGGTCAAAGGATTATTTGCTATCTTATCTGATTTCCATCTGTCTGTCTCTCTCTCCCTCCTTCCATAACAGAGTACAGTAGCTTCATTATGAAAAAGTATAATCCTTTATAGGTTGGCTGCTTCTAGATGATATCTTTAGGAAATAGTGTGATAGGTTACCTCCCTTTCCCTTGTTCACCCTTATTTGTATCTTGCAAATAATACGTTCTTTTATTGTAACCAAAGGTTATGCTTGGTTGGAAGCTGTGGTTTAGAAAAATACAGGTGAGCCAGATGTTGATGACCTTGAGCCAGGACAGTCACAACTTATTTAGAGACCATTTTATCCAAGGGTAGAGAGTGTGAACTCAGAACAAGGTCTGGTAGCTGAAAGCAGTAATGTCACTTAGAGAAATGGCCTAGAGGACAGAAACTGTGAAAGAAAAGAAAAAGCCTGCTAATGGAGTTTCCAGGTTTATTTAAGCAGTGAAGGGGTTTGGAGATCAAAGGATAGGGAGCATTAATCCACAGATTCATCTCTGGAGGGCCAGATTGCTGCCTGGAATGTGGTACCTGTGGCCTGAGTGTATTGTCTGGTAACTACATTGGAAGTGATAGATGATAAGTAATTTAATCTATGCACCGTTCCTGGATTTCTGATGAGAAGGGAGCTTATCCTTAATATCTATGTATTGAGAGGGAAATAACCAGGCTAAGGAGGAGATAAAGGAGACATAAGCTCTCACCTTAATCAGTCCTGTACCTCAAGCTAGTCCCACTGGGTTCTGTTAATTTCATGTATTTGTAATTATAAGCCTGCATGGCACTCCTTTTGTCTGGGGCATATTGGGTCCTTTGAATGTGCTAGGGAACTGAAAATGTTTAGCACAATGCTGGGAATTATCTTGAGAGTTAATGTTGGAGGGGTGAACAGCACCCTAGATCATTGAGAAACTGGTATGCCATGCTAAGGACTCTGAACTTCCCAGACAGAGGAAGCAAGGTCACTCGAGGCATTGGAGGACTTAAGGGTCAGTGAAATAGGAGCCAGGAAAGCTAGATAGACCAGTGCTTCCTAAATGGGAGTCTGTGGACCAGTCATGACAACATTTCTACCAGTCTGGGAAGTGAGGAAAATGTAGTGAAAATCTCTGTGTATAGGCAGAGCTGTATATGTTCATACGTGATGGCCCACAGTTCTTGGTAACTTACACTGAACTTGTCCTTTCTCCTTTTTGGCATTAACTTGATCTTTTATGAAATAATTATGAAGACTGTAGACTTTTGGTATAGTTCTGCTTTGTTGTTTAATGCTCTTTATTAAAAAATAAAAAAGATGGTTGTGCTGTATTTCTGCCTTCTCTCCTGGGCATTCATGGTTTTAAAACTGTTTTTGTGAAGTCAAAGAGATAGCTAACCAGTAGTACAAGCTTTTCTGGAAAATTTAGCTCAGAGGTTAAACTAATGCTTCTCAGACAACCTGTAGTAAAGGATTAGTTCTCCAGTTCCTCTGCCAATCTTACACTGACAAGTAAATGTTTCTGCAGTGGCACGTGACTAATGACACAACTCATGCTACATGCAATTCATTGTATGAGTTCAAATCTAGTATAAATCCCATATGAGGCGACTGATCATATGCTGGGTGTCTTGGCTCTGTCAAGTCGCTATATTCCCTTTAAAACATTTATTCTCAATTTCTGCACTTGTGGGCCCGAATGAAACAGTTCACAGTTGGCCACCAGTCCTACAAACTGCCTTTTGTTTGCAGAGCATGAGACTGTATCTTTATGGATGAAATCAGGAGCCTGTCAGTTTTGTGGGCCAAGCTGTTGAGGAAAATTGGTCAGTCCTGTGGTCAGAATACCTTAAGTGAAAGTCATTACTTTTCCTGGGACCCTAGAGGCTAAAGGGGACTCTATGAGACCTTGGAGAAAGAAGTAGTGTGACTGGACAGAGGGTCAGGAGTTAGAATCTGGGCTGCAGTGTATGATTTTCGGAGGGATGATTGCAACCATTAAGGGCTCTCCTTGCATAACACCTGTGTGGATTGTGATTGTGTCATTGTGTTTTATTTGAACTGTGTAATTTGTATCTCCCAGATTGTTGCACTGCAGTAAAGATATGCTCTTAAATGAACTGTGAATGTGTTGTTAAGGGGTGCTATGAAGAAGGGCTACTTTTTTTTTTTTTTTAAGATTTTATTTATTTATTTGACAGAGAGAGACACAGCGAGAGAGGGAACACAAGCAGGGGGAGTGGGAGAGTGAGAAGCAGGCTTCCCGCCGAGCGGGGAGCCCGACGCAGGGGCTCGATCCCAGGACCTTGGGATCATG
The DNA here is from genome assembly GCF_002201575.2 of Neomonachus schauinslandi. NCBI lineage: Eukaryota > Metazoa > Chordata > Mammalia > Carnivora > Phocidae > Neomonachus > Neomonachus schauinslandi. The sequence continues at coordinate 144,414,255 of NC_058403.1, read as the reverse complement.
ACCTGAGCCGAAGGCAGATGCTTAACGACTGAGCCATCCAGGCGCCCCAGAAGGGCTACTTTAGAGAGTGAGTCAAGGCAGAGGTGGCTAGACTCAAGTTAAGTTTGGGAGCTCCTTGGGAGTGGCCTCTTTGGTTATGTGGCTGAAATGTCAGCTGTCCATTTGTGATGGAATCAACAACTCTGCCTGCCATTGGTAGCCGTAAGTATCCTCCTGGGGAGTAGTGCATAACAGACAAGGGGGGGTGGGAGGGCATGTTTGAAGAATGCTCAGAACAAATTGCTAGCATGGCCTACCCTTTCCTACTGAGACCCATATGATGTTCTGATGTCTCCCTTATGTGACTAGAGGGCCTTTTCTGAACAGCCCTGTGCAAGAAGTCCTCTTCTCAGCAATAATTGAAAAAACAATAGTTAAACTACCATTTATTGAGTGCTTACCATGAGCCAGGTACTGTGTTATGGATGTGTATGCTTGATCTCAATCTTGTAATTGTTCTGTGAGGTAAAGGGTTATTATTGCCACCATTTCATAGATGAATACATTGGGATTTATTGATAAGTCAGAATTGAAACCCAGAAAATATGACTCCAGAACCCTTACATATGGTCATAGTTGTACCACCTCCTTTATTCATCTACCCCTATTGGTGCTTTGTGCCCCAAGCTAGGATCTTTGAGGTCAGGGATCCTAAACTCTCTTTTCCCTACTCCTGGACCCATGCCACTGAAAGACCTCATTTGATCCAGCTTCCACATATGGAACCCACAGAGGAGGCAATCACAGCCTCTGTCTACCTTCTCTTCAGGACTGGGAGCAGCTGAAGATCTTGGCCAAGAGCCTTTCTAGTGCAGAATTAAACACTTAAAAAAATAATGGGAGTAAGAGAAAGAAGGGCTGTGAAAAGCAGCTGCAGTCTTGATCACATGCCTGGGGATGAGGAAGAAGGTTATAGAGAACTGTGTTGGTTGGAAACCAGTGTTACATAAATGAAAATATATGTGAAGATCTGACTGTGTATGTAGCAGAGCCAAATGTTGAAATAGGCAAATGTGCCAAGGAGATAATAGCTACTGGGACTTGCTAAAAATTGAACTAATTTTAAACAATACACTTGGGTCTCACTTTCATTTGATTATTCAAAGGTTGTTCAAGCATTATGAATATTATCATAGGACAGTTTAAAAAGTTATTACACTGTTGTCCAAATAAATTATAACTATTTTAAGTAAAATGTAAAGAAAAACGTACTTCCCAATCCCATTTTTATTTATCCATGTTAGCCCTTGTACATATGTATATACAATTGAACCATAACAGATAAAAGATTATACTCTGCTTTTCTTCCATTATTATTGTCTTAAGCATTTCCCTCTTCCCCAGGTCTGTATACTTTTCATAATTACTGTTTGTCATTCAGTTTGTCATTCAATACCTTCTTATTCCCCCTGTCCAAATTGTGACTGTTTTTAGGGTAGAGACTATGTCTTTCTTTTTTTTTTAAAGATTTTATTTATTTATTTGAGAGAGAGAGAGAGTGAGAGAGAGAGCGCAAGAGGGGGTAGGGTTAGAGGGAGAAGCAGACTCCCCGCCGAGCAGGGAGCCCAATGTGGGACTCGATCCAGGGACTCCGGGATCATGACCTGAGCCGAAGGCAGTCACTTAACCAACTGAGCCACCCAGGTGCCCGAGACTATGTCTTAATCATATTTTCCTCTCTAGCATCCATCCAGTAGGTGGTAGTTCATTTTTATTGAAGTTCATTAATGAGCATTAGGAAATTTCTATTTGTGAGCTTTGTAAATGATGTTACTGTCAACAGTGCCATGAATAGTATTTTCCCCTCTTCTTTTGAATGATTTCCTTGGAATAAATTCTCAGGAATGAGATTAACCAAATCAAAGGATATAATCATTTTTATGTTTTAAAAACATGCCTTCATATTGCCTTAAAAGATTGTACTAATTTACTCTGCTAATAGAAATGTATAAATACAGTACTTGATTTCAATCTTATCAGCAGTAGGTATTATAATTTAAAAAATACTTTAAATTTAATTGACATAAAATGTGACATTTCTTTTTTATTTATATTTTTTATATTTTGCTACTATAATTAGTAAGGCTGAATGTATTTCTATATTCGCTTGTTAATTTTAATTCCTACTGTGAAAAATTTGTTTTTATATCATGTGCCTTTCAGTCCACTGAGCTCTTAATGTTTTGCTTAAGAATTTAAGATCTTTAACGCAGTATATAAAAACTCATTGTTATTCAACCTCCAGAGAAGTGATACTACTCATTTCTACTTTATTAAGTTCAAAATATTTTTCTAATTTATATTGTGATATATTCTTTGACAACTATCCAACCAAGCTAGCAACCAGTAACAAAAGATAACTAAAAAATCCTCGTCTGTTTGGAAATTAAAGAATATACTTTTAAATATTCACAAGTCAAAGAATATAGTCTGTATGATTTCAGTCCTTTGAAATATGTTGATACTGCACAATGGATACTCAATTTTGGGAAATGTTCCAGACTTTAAATTTTTGTAAAACTTTTGTAATTACTAGATGCAGTATTATATATAGATCCATTAGGCCAACTTTGTTTTCATATTCTTCAAATATTTTATTTATTTTTAAAATTTTTATTTAAATTCAATTAGCCAACATATAGTACATCATTAGTTTCAGATGTAGAGTATACCTTGACTACAATTGGTCTGTTTTGCCAATTATTGAGAGGCATATTTTAAAATTTCATATTGTGCTTCGGGCTTTGTCCATTTTTCCTTGTTTGCTTACTAGACTTTGAGGCTGTATTTCCAGGTTTGCATAGGACCTCAAGGGTCTGGATAGGCATTATTGATGTGTGGATGGTGGGCAGGCCCCACACCACTGTGGTCCTGAAATAGCGTTCTCCAGGTCCTTTTTTCCCTCTTAACCTGGGGCAGCAGTACTTTCCTACTGACTCTTACAGGGACTCTGAGACTGAGGAAGGGAAAGTTGCAAGTTGGTTAGAAAATAGAGGAGACAGAGAAACAGAGGTGGGGTCAGGAAGGCACAGCTGCCAAAAGATTGCCGGGGAGGAAGAAAAGAGGCAGTTATTTTGACAGTGTTTTCAAATATTCCCAGTTACCAAGAAAGAAATTACTTTTAGGGAGAAAGTTTTGAAGGCTTTTCCTATCACTTCCTGCCATGCCTCCAAATGGTACCCATGTACAGATGGGCCTTTTGTGTCCTTCAGATCCAACACAAACTCGATTTTTTTGCTCTGTGAAGTCCAGATCCACCCCATGCACATCATTCAGTTCCCTTTGACAAGAATGCCTCCCCTTCCCCCATTGTTCACTTGGAGAACTGCTACTCATCCTAAACACTGAGCTGGCCACAAGTCCTGGAAGCATTAGCTCATCTATTCAAACAGATTTAATTCTTCCTCCTCCAGGTGTCAAGAGCAGCATGGTCATATCTTTCTGATAGCTCTAGTCATATTACTCACTTCCACACACTCTCTCTTTCATCTGGAGATTCTTGTGGGCAGAGGACTGTGTTATCTTTGTCACCCTGGCGCCTTACACAGTTCTTGGCACATAGGAGATATTTAATAAATATTGAATCAAGAAGTGAGTGAGTGAAGTGATTTCAGCAATCAGTAGATATGGTATATATTGGACAATTCAATCACTTTAACATTAGTTCACCCAGGATTACACCTGTGAATAAGTTAGTCATGGCATCTGTCCTCATGTTGCTCAGGAAAACCACAAGAAGACAGGCAACCATCTCTGGGGGAAAGCAAGGACTCTGGTAAGAAATACAGTTTCGTGAATCTCACACTGGAAGATCCGCTGGTGGTGAAAAACAGTGGGGTGGGCCTTGCTCAGGATAAGGTTTATGAGATGCCCATGGCAAGGGGTTGGTTGAGTTAGAGCCTGTTAGAAGGTAGGAGGCTCTAAAGACACCATGAGCACACAGCCACAGATCTTCTCAGTAAGGTACAGATTATGGGATCAACTGTACTCACTGCTCTAAATTTGTCTGATTCTGTCTCTACCCTTGTGAGACCAGGATATTATACTAGGAAAAAACCAAGACTGATTCAAGGCATAGAAAAGCTTCCACGTGGGAAAACTGATCATAGAGTAGAACTATTTTACTTCTTCAAATCCTCATTATTTAAAACATATCTCTCTTACTTTTGATTCAGGGACTAGCCTGGATGTGCCAAATCCTGCCAGTCAGCCTTGAAGCTCAGTGCATTGTGAGGGGATTTCTGTCCATGACTGGTGAGAGAAATTCAGGATACTCATTACTCTGAATTCTTAGAATCCATCTTCAGATCTTAAATGGTGTGGTCAGCTAAACAGTATCTCCTGAACTTGAAAGAAGTGTTCGGCATTAGGAAGCATGTTGAGCTGATGCTGGCCTTCATTCATTCTCTACATTGCTGCTTGGGTACAAGAACAAGGTAAGAGAATCATCATTTTTTTATTGAGGGCTCTATGAGCAAGGCCTTGGTGAGTGTGGAAGAGAAGAAAGTTGTCATTCAAGGGGCACCTGTGTGGCTCCATCAGTTAAGCATCCAACTCTTGGTTTCTACTCAGGTCATGATCTCAGTGTCCTGAGGTAAAGCCCCACCTCGGGCTCCATTCTCAGCAGGGAGTCTGCTTGAGATTCTCTCTCTCCCTCTCCCTTTGCCCCTCCCCCTGCTTGTATGCTCTCTCTCTTTCTAAAATAAATAAATAAATCTAAAAAAAAAAAAAGAAATCTGTCATTCGATGAGCACTTATTAGGATTAAGCTCCTTCCATTCATTGTTTTAAGACTTTCTAACAAATTTCACAAGGGAGGCGTTATCCCCATTTTAAAGATGGGGAAACTGAGGCCAGATGGGTACATTTTTTGGTCTAAGGTTACACAGCCATCAGTGACAAAATTCAGTTTTAAACCTAGGTTTGACTATCTCCACAGTTCCAAGTTCTCTTTCTTCATGTGATTTGCGAGATGAAGCTGAAGCTGTAGCATTTATAATTTACTTAGATAAGGTTCCTAAAACTATGTTTAATTACAAAAAGGGACAGCAACTTAAAATAGATAAAACAGGGCTACTTTTGTTGACACCAAAATTTTCATAATATATTGCTACGTGAGGAAAAACGGGCTTGAGAATAGCAAGGTAGGCTTCAGCGCAGGCAAACAGTGAGATGGATTGTGCCCACCACCCAGATCCAGAGGCTTCCTTGTGGTTCTTACTAGTCAACCTCCTCCCAAGGGTTAACCATTCTAATGATTTCTATTGCTGTAAGTTAGGGTTATCTGTTCTCCATACAAATAAAATCACTTAGTGTGTACTTTTTAATATTTAGATATCTTCATCACATTTTGTCTGTGAGATTTATCCATGTTGTATATAGCAAGAGTCTTTTAAAATTGCTGAGTATTATTCAATTAACTGACTATACCACTGGTTGATGGATATTTAGGTGGTTTCAGATTTGGTGCTATTGTGAATAAACCTACTATGAACATTGTTTTATATGTTTTTGGCTTCCCTATTTGCTCATGTCTCTTGAATATCTATCTATCTATCTATCTATCTATCTATCTATCTATCTATCTATCTATCTATC